>NC_090281.1:93198252-93798252 GCF_037392515.1 Haliotis asinina
TTACCAAGGTAATAGATAGTGCGAGTAAGAAGGAATTAGTGTATATTGCTGAGTGCTAAACAATGAAGAAATAAATCAGGTTCCAACTGTGTAGATTTATGCTTATTCCCATCACTTGATTGTATGGCTCATACACGATTACATAAGGATTTTCATCGTGTGTTTGGAATATTTCTCACTGTAACATCAAACAAACAAATTCTGCTGCTTCAGCAGTATCACCATTATTCTGGGCAGCCGCATAAGCTTTACGTCTAGTTCAATTAAATCGCACCATATCACCATACACAATTGTTTTTGAGACGTAATGCACAGTTGAAATGTCAATAAAGATCAAGGACTGTTTTGTTCGGTTGCCATTAGCAACACTGTACTTAATCACCAGATCTCCACAAATCCAACAGATACACCAATGCTTATGGTATTTCGGCAATGGCTGACTGGATAAGTGAGGTCACCTTGCATAAACTGATTTTCTTGCCATGTTTTTTTTTTTGTGAGACATGATGTGGCAGTGTTTATTTAGCCCACCAGTTTACAACAAAAAGACAATAGATACCCTTTACACAACATCATACTGACAGAAATTACTGTTCACAGCACAATATATGCAATAAACATACTCCCAACCCATGTGTCAGCTGGCCATATTTACGTCATTTATTGTACACCAGCTACCATCCTGTCTACCACCATCATCACTTTTCTATTCTTTTAATAATAAGAAAAACATATAATACCTTGGGCAACTGGTGTGTTTGAGGAGTGGATAGATATCATTCGTCTAATTACTTCTAGAGGTTCTGAAGATAGAAAACAAAAAAAGCTACAAAAACTGTGCAATGATTAACCTTTGTAAGCTTACCTTCCTTGCACTGGATACCGTTGAAGATTTGTTCAAAACACCATGTGTCTAGTTTTGTATTTAATGATCTGTTTGACATTTTCCCCTTTTTGTAATGTGGTTTACTGATTTTGACCCATGAGCATGTACAAGGAGAATATAGACATTTAGAGGCAGTAATGTTGGGCTTGTAAGTGTAAGTCTCATTTATTGACGTGGTTACTGGCATGTTTTACCTTGACTGCATGGAATGTTGCTGCCAGTATCAATCACTGGATTGTTTGACTAGCACTTAGTTTCTTTTCAGGCAAGGCATCAGACCTACTCTTTGGGGGTTAACAAAAAATCAGTTTGACTGAGATGATTTACAGAACATTAAACTTATACTGGTGGGTTTCACAAGGAATCACAGTTCTACTGAAACAGTTCACAAGATGTGAAAGCTGTCCTTTTGGGCTTGGGACCGATCTTCCTTGTAAAGCTGATAGTGTGCTGTCTCTGAAAAGCTTTATGGTGTACTGTCACTAACGTTAAACCCAACATACTCACTAACTCAAAGTGTTTGCACACTTGCCTTGACGTTTCCTTCAGTTAAAGCCTCTTTGTTCTATTTTGGTCAAAAGACAATTAAGTGGAGGTATATCATTACCTTAGGTGGTATTTAACTCCAGGAACGTAGACAACGTTGTATGTTATATGCTGCCAGACTGTCAGCGTTATATTTCTTATTACTTTGCCAATTTGGCATATGTCGTATATTTTAACGAGATCTACATTGAGCATTTGACATTTATACCCTGACTAATATGACAAGAAATGTATTGATTCTGTGGAATTCATTTCCTATGTCCAAGAGGATTCAACTGTGTGATTTATTGTTATTAGTCTGAACAATTATGCTTGGAGTACCCAGTACATGGAGACCAACCTAGGGATCATTTGGGTAGAGTATTCTTCTGGCTCAGTCTTTCTAGGGATTGTACCTACTTTGATGCCATTCCTCACTGGTATCTTACCATTAATACATTCATAAGCCTGTGTTAAGGTCTAGGAGTTAAGAACATCTTAGAACTAGGATTGTTATAAGTCTGTATTACAGTCTAGGACTGAAGATCATCTTAGAACTAGGATTGTTATAAGTCTGTATTACAGTCTAGGATTGAAGATCATCTTAGAACTAGGATTGTTATAAGTCTGTATTACAGTCTAGGACTGAAGATCATCTTAGAACTAGGATTGTCATAAGTCTGTATTACAGTATAGGACTGAAGATCATCTTAGAACTAGGATTGTTATAAGTCTGTATTACAGTCTAGGACTGAAGATCATCTTAGAACTAGGATTGTCATAAGTCTGTGTTAAGGTCAACTATCTGACATTGTAGTGTTTATATCAATTTGTAAAACAGCATCCTATACACTGGGATCATAATGACCACTGACTAAGAGGCTGCCATGATCTCTGTGAACCAATAATCATAGCTGTAGAACAACCAGTAGCTTCAAACTTCTGAAAGTTTGAATCGTGTGTGGGCAAACATTGGTCCATCTGAACCACCCTTCTCCGAAGCTGAGAGTGTGATCCACACTTATTGATATTACAGGTCACACTCCTTAATCCTACTGCCAAGCCATTAGATCAGTGTGAGGTTTGATGTTCTTAATGCTTTCTGAATGCTTTACAAAACACCATAGGGGCACACATATAAAAAGCTTTTCCATGTATTTTTTTCCTCCAATCCATATCTTGTTCAGATGTTGTGACTTGGGGAATGTTGATATCATGGACGACTTCACTATCTATATTCTATTGATCTTACAGAGGGAATGCCAGGCTAATAGCAAGCCCCCTGTTGTTTTTAGGGGCTAGATTTTATCAGCCCTCCTTCTATCAATTTGCAAATTTCCTGGCTCTGGTAGGACAGAAAATGGATTGTGACAAATTTATTTGATGAACGGCCTCTCTCGATCTGCTGATATGGAAAACAGTCATATAAACAACACTGGTCAATCTCGGCTTCACCAGAATCTAGCAAGGGGTAAAAAATTGTATGGGTACAAGTGCAGAGGCGTGAACACGTAGCGACAAGTTTGTGTTGGCAATCAATAAATATGGATGAAGGACTGTCCGGACTGCATGTACATCACACTGTAACTCCATTGTGCCAAACTGATAACAGATTGATTTCCAGTTGACGAGGATTCATTATTGTCAATTTCAGTGGACAAGAGAGGCTGTTTTAAGTGAGGTTGTGGCAGTATTTTCGTTAAGGTTGAAAGTGGGCTCCAAGTCGTTTGATATACTTCGATACAACACTCCTCAGTGCCCTGAAAAGCCATTGAATACCACCAAATAACACTTGATTGCGAACTAAAGGAGGTGGGGACGTAATTTGCCGTCATTCAGCCCCATATGTGGCATGCTGCAAAGTGTAACCATGTTGAACAGAGGTTTTTAACCTCTTTGGAGGAGTAATTCCAGTTTATTTCTCCTGATTCTCATGGTTATAGAAATATTACACTTTCATCTTGGATTTATAGAACTCAGTTGCAATGAATGTAATGTCGATGTCGTCAATTTCGCTACTTACGACATGCTCATAAACTCAAATTGTATTTTTCAAACAGCCTTTCTTGGCTTTTCGTGTAAGAGCTATCTCTTGCTCCCAATTATAAGCGCCTGTAATTTTGCATTTTTGTTTTTGTAACAGTTACCATTCATAAATTTTGTTCAGTACAAGGTGTGTATCCCTCAGAAAACTACAGTCCCCTTCAAATAATACAGGGGAATGAAATTGATTTTGAAATTGACGTTTTCCTTGATAAAAACACATGAAAGTGAACTTGACCTGAAATTTGACATTTGAGCCTTTGATTTCTTTCTGTGGTTAACTTTTGATTTTTCTCCTTGTGTAGATGCATGTGCAATCTCACCGTGTCAGATATTTCAACAGTTAACTAAAGTTAACATACCAGGAGCCAAAGGAATATGTATAATTCCCACAAGGCTTTCTTTCTCAAGCAATGGGCACATTGTCAAAAACAGCTAAAAACATGAAATGAGAAAAATATGCTGGTTTAGGAATGATGAATTAGAGAAGCTGGTTATGAAAGAGATTTTGGACAGGCTTGTCTCTGGTGGCATAGGTCTATGGAGATGGAGAGGCCTGCCCAAAGTAAAGGACTTGAAACACGAACATTACTATCAGCTAGGAAGTATTTATAAATATGAACAGTAGGTTTGGAAGAATCCATGGAAATATGATCAGGTGGAATCTGTGGTTTGAACCCCACATGGGTACATCTTGGCACTTTCTTGTGTCTTCCATGATGGTGGCAAACAAGGGTAATTTACACACACAAAGAATCACGACAAGGTGGGGGAAAGTAAGCAAGACTATCAGCCAGGTACACAGGTATGTGGTAGTTGGAAGACCACAAAGAGGATGAAAGCATCAAATATTTTCAAACAGCCAGGCCACCAGGTATACATCATTTCAGCCTCAGAAGAAAACTGACGAAAACACAAGGAAGGTAATATTGTGAAAGAAAAACAGTGACAGAAGATTAAAAAAGGGATGAGGAACACCACAGAGAAGAAACATCAGCTGAGAGCGTTCCACTGAACAGATTTGTATTTCAGCTATGCATCACAAATGAAGAGGAGAGTGCCCCACACAAGTGCAAGGTTTCAGAAGTGCCAACTGTCGTCCACACATGTTTGCCATAGTTTTACAACCTCTGTCAGTGTGGTATCATGTGCTTGGCAGTGAAAAAGAAAACAGTTGGAGAAGGACAATTTCAAGTAGAACTTCCATATTGAAACATTTCAAATTCCAAATACCAGTGAGAATTTAAAGAACATTTTTGCAGCCCAAATCTTAGGGATATAACAAGTATGCTGCTGTTAACCTGCACACCACCTGGTGTCTGTTAGATACCCACATATATCGCATATCAGTATAACATGCAATGGTTGGAGAGGTCAGAGTGGAATGGTTGTCTTTTTTGGCAGAAACTCCAGTCTTCATTTCTTGTGATGTGATGACAGCCTTGCCTCTCATAAGAAGCGTCGGAACATGCTAGAATAAAGATTCCTGTAATTTGGGCTTTAACATGTTTACCATTGATCCAAGACATTTGAGCAGTGAGGTCTTGGAATAATATTCCTTGGTTACTGGAAATGGTTTTGCCAAAATGTTGCTTGAGATTTGGTAATGAATGTTTATGAAAGTGTGTTCATTGTGGGCACGAATTGCTTTAACCTCCATTGCTTAGATTATTCCATGTTTGGTTTAAGCCTTCATGTGATCATTTTGTGCTTTGAATTAGATAATGCCATCATCTGAACATTGGAGACTTCCCGTCTTTTTTATTTCGTTGTTGTTGGAAAATAATGCAAAATATATTTCAGTATTTACATTTAACTATAGTGTAAAAGGTATGTGAAAAGTAAGAAGTAAACATCTGGCAAACTAAGGAAATCGGTTTTACAAAGCAGAACTCCTTAACAAGTGAGATCACAGGGAATTAACTTCAGAAACTCATTTTTCTGAAGATTTGTACAGATACTAGTCCAGTGGACCAGAACATACCTAATTACATGGTCCTAAGAGTATCTAGCTAGTCAGGATGGAACAACACATAAATGTTTACTGTCTTGAAAATACTCTCTATTTTATGCAGTTCTGAATTGATGGAAAAGTGAAGCATTAAGAACTTGTGTGTAATTGTAGCCCCCAAATGATACCAGTCCACAAAGACTACCCTCACTGAAGTTGTGCTTGTTCACAGCACAATGCAGAAGGCTGCGTTCGTTTGAATTGATCGTGCAACTGAATGTGGAACTCTATGATCCTATCATTTATCAAGCAGAACTGGTCTATTATGTGTAGACCACAGTCTTTCTGTAACCACAGATATTCCAGCAAGGACGGTATCGTCTGGTACTAACAAATCTTAAAATCCTTTCTCTGGTTCTGTCATAGTCCGAGCAGTTTCTCATTTCTGGAAGTCGATTACCAATAAGCTGTAGAAGCGGTGAAGCAGATAGTGGAAGATTGGCTCTCGTGTTTGTTTAGTCCAGTTGGTTAACCCATCACCGCCCTGCCAGAAAATCATATCATATACATTGCCATCCCAGTGAAACTCATCCCTTCTTAATGACAATTTGATTGGGTTTGGTTTCAACAATTACTGAGCCGAAGTATAAGTAAAGCATTGAGACAGGTCTCTTGAGAGATGCTAATTTCACATTGATAGCAGAGGGTCTCAACAGGGGGTACTGACTTTTGAACTCAAATCAAATTAATCATGCAATCAAATGTCAAGTGACACTATAAAAGGTATTAAAATATAAGAAAAATAACTTTTTCATGTTTAGTGATTGTTTTGAGTTTGTTTGAGGAAGAATATTAAATGTTTAAGTATTAAATCTTCACTCCTCCCCCCTTTAGATTCTCATCAGCTGATATCCCACCGAGAGCTCTAATTTATAGGTAGGTTTAGCTTGTCAGGCAGGTGATTCTGCTCCATTTCTCAGCCCTCATTACAAACGCGGGCAGGTTAGCAATATGTTTGTTTTAAATGTTAAGGTTGATTGAAGGGTCATTGGCCCTGTGTTGAATGATAGTGTTGAATGATCTGTAGAAGATCTGATTTCACATGTGACCTGTGTTGGCCCAGCAGAGAAGAGAACGAGCCAGCTGACAGTGAAATGTATGTTCATGAGTGCTGAGTGGTAAATACATGCTCGTTAATTGGTTTTCCAAAGCAAATTGTTGGAACTAACTTGGTTAGCTCTTTTCAAAGGGAACAACACAAAGGTCAGATGTGATTGAGCATACTGATTGGCATAAGTGTGGTTTTTTGTGTGTAACTGTACTGCGGAGATTTGATGCTGATGGTGGTGTAATAATTGCACCAAGGGTAAATCCCCTGGTATGTTAACGGCTGACTATGGTATCCAAGCTGCAAACAGCTCATGTTTCAGTTTAACAAGTTTGAAATGAACATTTTTAAAATTAAATTAGTTTTTTTATTTAGAATAAAATACAATAAAAAGAAGCCCGGAGACTTTCTTCAGGCCCTGAAATACATGTACCCAATATAGCCCGTGAAGTCTGGAATGCATGGCAAGACTGGATTTCCTGTGTTTCAGAAAATGAAGAAAATCTTTGAGCTCCTTTTTATTTTGTTATTTTATTTTAATTTTTACTGTAAAATATGTTCATTTCAGAGACTACCTCTTAGTCTTCTTGTTCAACATAGCACACAACAGTGTTTCAGTTCCATGAAGGTTATCTAGTGATTGATCGTTTGAGCAATGATTAAGGGTTAGCAACATGCCACATTTTTAAGCTGACCAGGAAGATCAGTAGAATAAGCTGATGGTTGTGTTCCATAATGAGGCATATGCCTTGTGTTTTGTCACATTGGCTTTAGGGAGACATTTTGCTGAAAATATTGATGTATTTGGCTGCTGGACCTGGTTATGTGATTCCCAAATTGCCTTTCATACAGACTTGAAACTGATTATGAGTGATATTACCTAGAGGTCTGCAATAATATGCTTCATTTTCTTAAAATTAGGGAATCTCTTGATGCCTTTCTTTTATATCAAACAGAAATTTAATGAAATGTCTGTATTTATTTCATTGACAAAATGTCAGAAATTAATTAACTTAATCTTTAACCCTTTATGTAGCATGGTAGAAATTGTTCACTGATAACGTTCTTGATCTTTTGCAGCTATGTCGATGTTCGAGGAAGGTGAGAAGGTGGCACAGGACTCGGACCCCACCTTGCAGCACGTCAACTGTGCCTTCAACTTCTCCCGCAACGGATATTCAACATTACGGCCAGGTAATCTATATGGATTTTCTTACTTAGGGGTCCAGTATCCCTGGACAGTATTGCATGTTTAGGAGGATCTCATGTATCCTGTCATATTGGATGTATCAAGTAATCATGCTGGTATTGAAGGTCCAGGGGATCCTCACTAGCCTTTTCTCATATTGTGGGTTTAGGAGGATCTCCAGGTTAGCACTGGACAAGGAAAACCAAGTTCTATGGAAAGTCAACTTCTTTATTGCAATGGTTGCAGTGTTTAGATGCAGGTACTTCCACTGTTATCAAGCAAGTGATGGACAGTTATGTAAGTACCCATGTTGTGCTGGTCTCAGGGGATCTCCAGAACTCAGTTGCATGTAGAAATCTCATCGGTACAGCTATTTTTGTATGGGAGTAGGTACAGGCTCAGCACTTCATGCAAGAGGGTTCTGTATCCCATGCTGATGTTCAGGGGCAGAAGGTCAGACATCGACAAGAGTTCTTGACTGTTGCTTTGGGTGCTCTTCGAGATGATTTGGAAAGTGACTATAGTACCAGCCAGAATATTGCACCCCTATGAAATGTTTCACTAAACCTCACCCTCACCTAAAAACTCATCTATAAAACTCATTTTTCAAAATCTTTTTTTTTTATGTTATTGATATGTAAACACTTTGTCAGGAAGATCAAAACTACTTTACATCTGTCATTATTATATCTTAAACATTCAGTAGGTTGTTTGTTGAGATAAAACCACCATTTGTGTCTGATTACTGCAACAGTTTTTATATCGCTGATAAAATGGATTCAACTAGTTTATCAGTGAGAAAGGAGAGTTCTTCAGTGACAACAGATATAAGATGTAAAGAAAACACTTGATTTTTTTCTTTCAATTTTCAAAATTGGCAAGATAAAAGTGATGTAAACAAGCCTTCAAGGCCTCCAACACAAGTTATCAAAGGTCACATGACTCACCAGTGTCGGTGACAACAAGCCGCTAGAACGCGACTTGTGTTACATGGAACATTTTCAGAGGCGGCCCTTGTGGTGCTCATTGCTACAAGGTCAAGTGATCCCAAGGGAAAGCAACACAGGCCCTGCTCACTGGGGTTGGCAGTCACGCCCTTTCCTCACTGTTATTGACATGGCATCTCAAGGGAGAAAGAGGATGGGTGGGTTCAGATACATTGGAGGCCATCATTTATAATGTATCTTTTTATGTTGTGAAGGAGACCTTTGGGGTCTGGTTCTGGGGAGGACATGGGTTGGGTACCTTGGGTTCACTTGATGATGATATGGCATGGGTTCCATGGGATGTCTCGATGATCCGAAACCACACTTCGTCATACAGAGTTGACTCCCTTACCTGGACCAGGATGAATTGATCACAATTTTGATTTCCAGATTTCTTCTTATTATGATTTTACCTGAATGTAATAGTTTGTTTAGTAAATTCATTACTTTGGGTCTTGTATCCAGGATTATCTACCAAGAACAGGGATAAAAAAGTGACCTACAGTGTTATGTAACTTTTGCATGTCAGAAACACATGATCATGGGTGCCAGTCTTAGTTCATCTTCGTTTAAGGTTTACCATAACCCTGCTTATGGGCTTTACCTATGTGAATAAACCTTTGGGTTTTCTGCCCTCATGAATCTAATGCATCATGATGTAAGGGAAATGCTCAGGATTAAACCCACCTACCTCACTCACTCACTCACTCACTCACTCACTCACTCACTCACTCACTCACTCACTCACTCACTCACTCACTCACTCACTCACTCACTCACTCACTCACAATCCCACCACAATGTGAAATGTTGAAAATCAAGCAGCTGCTTGCCACACAATCTGCCCAGCAGCTGAGTCTCAAGAAACCTTTCATGCCACTTCTGATCTTTTGATTGTGTGATGGGTGTTATGTGGGTCTTGGCTCGACACATACCACCTGTGTTGTTGCTGCATGTTCTCTTGGCTTATCATGCTGAGTGTAACAAGGTTTTTGTGAGAAACAAAGCCACCCTATGACTCTGGTTGCTGTAACCTCCTTACAGCCTCACACAACAACAATGGCAGTCTGAAGCCTGGACTCTGGAAGGTGGTGCAGTGGGGGAGCCTATTGGTTAAAGTGCCTGTCTATTACACTGAAGGTCTATGTTTGACTCCCAACATGGGTACATTGTAAAGTCTATTTCTGATGTTCCCCACTGTGACATTGCTGAAATAGTGATGGCTTGAGACATCAATCAATCAATCAATCAATCACTTCATATTTATAGCATACTTTCTTGAAAAAATTTCGTCTGTTAATTTTTATAAGATGGTATTAAATATGTTAACCATTTCATCAGATTAAAAACTTGTGTCTGATTGTAATCATTTCGTGAAACTGTACAAATGTTGCATCTCGCCATTGGGCATTAAACACATTCACTAACTGTCTGAAACTTGGCAGTCATGAACTAGCGCATATTAAATTGTTTTCTCCAAAGCTGTTAAAGAACATGTGAATTTTTTGTATGCCTGTCTTTGTTGACAAATTGGCTATGGTTACACAGAAGATGTGAGTGTTCTTTTCTCCTTCGGAGTCGTATAAAGTGTTAACTTGTTTATAAACTTCTGTAATTGTTGCTTACACACAACCGTCTGTAAGTGCACATCAATAAAGTCGCTCATTTCCACACAGAAGGGGAAAGAAATCATCAACAAATGACACTGTTATCGCCATTCCGCAGGGGCTGTGTGGAATCTGCAGGTCATGATGCCTCTGATTATATAAGCTACAGGGCCAGTGGTTGTAGGTCTCGGCCAAGCCATGCAGATTGTTTTCGGATTCATCCGAGTTTGTAGGCCGACATTAAGTAATATGAGAGCAACGATGGATCAGGAGGTATTAGGTAATGTGATTTTAAGGTCTCTGTTTTCCTGAGATAAGAACTCTCCATCGCTCAGAGGGAAATTCAAAGAGCAGAGCTTGTGCAGTTGTAGATTTGGTTGTAAGATAATCTCATCCATCAAACCGATTTGGACACGACTTTGGGAGGAAATGCGTGTTGGATCTTCCAAGATGTTCAGGAGGTTTTTGCTTCAAGATGTCGAAATGCATAGATTGATCATGGCTCTAAACCTTTAGTAGGAGTCTTGCAGGTTTTTGAAACTTGTTTAATTGCATGCATAATAAAAATACTAAAGTAGCTGGAGAGTAATGGCCTGATGATGAATCTGAAGGTGACTGTTTTATGATGTATTGTCATCTGACCTGTCAGGAGGCTTGCACATGACAAAGTGTTATTGCTGTAACACGTAGATTGTGCAAAAAAAAATAAATTATTCTTCACACTGTTGCCCGTTTATTCAAAATATTCAAAAGTTCTCCGCGGTGGTTTAATTGGAAATGCAGAATTTTGGGCATTCCCTTGAGGTTAGCAGTTTGTCAAATCTATTGGTCATATTTTATGCTCAAAGGGACAAATTTCACAGTTTTGCTTTTTTGATGTGTATTTTATTCCAGGGAGCATCAGGTCGTAGTTTAGGCAGATCAAATGTCTTTTTGGCTGTTGACGATGACGAGACAGATTGAATTTGAAAGGCCAAGCTTGTGCACATGCGTGACTCACAAGTGTACATTTCATTGTCTTTGTTGAGATTGACTGATGAGTTTTAAGTTGAATCTCACTTGTTTACTTTTCACAAAATTGATTGATTTGGAGTGAAATTAGTGTTGCCATGGTAACCATGAAGACTTTAATACAATTTTGGTGATAAATTTCAGACTTAAACATTTCTTTAATATCATTAGGCCCTGTCTTTGTTTCATCAGCCAAGTCATGTTTTGTGCAATGGCTGACATCAGTGGCAACAATTGTCTATAACTCCGGATTATTTCACTGGAGACTGCTGTTGATGAAATCAAATATGGTCAGTGGCATAAAATTTTGCTGTTGTTGAATAATGAAAGAAATACGACCCAAATGCTTAGTCACTGTGAAACTAAGAATGGACGCTTCATAATGTCATTTGCAACTTAAGACTTGAAAAATTACTGGGTACAATTGAATTAATTCTATTGGCATTGATAAACTGAGAAACACTCAAGTTACAAGAAATAGTAAGAGCTTGCGGCATTACACTGTCATTATTCCTGGTTCTAGTTTCCTTGGTTTAAAGTGAAGGGTAATGTGGTGGATGATAGAATTTTCGATGTTTATGTGTCAGTTGAGATTATTTTTATGTTTAACACAGTAAAACATTAAACTTAATGCACTCATGGCAGTTTCCTGTAGTGTCATTGTACTGTGCGGGTTAATTTTGTTTGAGTTTAACTAAACTTTACTGCATTTCAGGCTCCCATGGCAACCAGTGGGGAACACCAACGCCATTACCCATTCCAAAGTTAGTGATGTTCGGTCAGCCTCTAACAGAACAGATTCCACCAAAGTCTTTCTGGCAGAGCCAGTTCGGACAGGACAGAGCAGGGTTTATTCAGTTCAACTTCAGTCTTTCGGCAACAGCCATATTGGGTGTTTATGGAAGACGGAGTGCCCCACCCACCCACATCCAGTACGACTTCATGAAGAGATTGGAAGGAAACCGAGTTGAATCATCACGGTCAAAAAGGGCTTTGTCGAAGGTCAGCATAAAAACAAAAATAAATGTTTCCTAGTATTCAGATGTCAGAATGTTTTATGATATGCTTTGGTAAACACTATATTTGTCTTCTTTCATCAGCAATGTAACCTTTTTGGAACTGGGATCTTTTATCCCAATGACCTCTGCTGTGACCTTTGACCCCTGTTGCAGATGAATGCAGGCAGGATGAGGCTGGTAGAGTTCTTGACGTCTGGAGATTGGTACCTGGGTATCTATAATGACAATGATGAACCACAGACTGTCACGCTGGAAGCTGACAATATCAGTAAGCACACATCTGTTTCTGCAAAACACTTAGCTGGTCAAAACTACACCAAATACTGGTAGTCATTTGAAACCCATTAGAAACTAGTTTTGAGTAGCATATATGCTATATGTAATAGTAATTACGTAACTGTCATGGAATATTGTTAGACCAGATCTTAACATAATCTTAGATTTTTCCATACATTCACAGTTTTGACAAACTTCACTTTACTGGAAGAGCCCACTAATGGGCTTCAACCATTGTGGGGAATCAAACCTGGTGCTTCAGCATTATGAGTGAACGCTTTAACCACTACCCCTCTGTTCATCAAGTCGTTAACAAAGTGGCAGATCAGTTAATGTTGTTTTTGAGTCTGTTACAACATGAAACTCTGTAATGTCTGTCTACCAAGATAAAGTCAGAGCATTATTGTCTGGGAATGTGTGTCTGCTGTCAATATGTGCACGGAAAATGTCTTATCCTTCTGAGCTTCCGCATCATATTTGAAATTACCGATGTTTGAGCTATATAAGTAAAGTGTCTTGCTATGTTATCAGTCCCAGTAGCAATTAGGCTGGCCAGCCTCCACATTGACATTTGGAAAGCGAGACTGTCGATGGCAAGTGTGGATTTTATGGTCATTTCTGGCAGTGGCTAGTCTTTCAGAGGCACTTATATCTACGTCTGATGTAGAAGTGTGATTTGTACAAGTGTAACCTCTCCAGAGTATACAGACGACTTTTGCTGATGTTCTTATCGGCCAGACTAGTTGATATTATCAGATGAGCATTAATTGTCAGCGTGGTACTTCCAGACATCTCTGACCTACACCCCTTCGGCAGTCTTCATCTTCACTGAATGTCAGTTGTCTGGACAGTATTATGTTAACATTTAGGTGACAAAAATGTTCGTCTGGCAAAATTCTGTCTGTATTAATTGTTTAAGAATTGTTAATATTTTTTCCGATTTTCAGGAATGCATAGTGGTTGTCCAGGTGATTGCCATGGTAATGGGCGTTGTGTTGGCGGCAGGTGTCAGTGTTTTCCCGGTTACCAAGGAGAAGACTGTGCTGAAAGTGAGTTTGGCAAAAAAAAAAAGTATTTAAAAAGTATTAAATAGCAAACTTCTCACTGAGATATCAGGTCGATGTAGATTAGGGTTATGGTGAATACACACTTGATCTCTCCTGCCCACAGACAATCATCGTCAGAGGCAGTATGATGAGTATGATCATGATTATTCTGGCATTTGTCTTACACCCCATTCTGTCCCTCACCAGACAGGAATGACTTTCCTTACTTAATAAATTAGGCTGCTCACTATTCTTTTTTTGTCAAAATTGAAAAAAAGCATTACAACTTCTTTGCACATTATTAGGCTGAGCCAGGTCTTTCAACAAGCAGTTAAATTAGATTAGGCCATGATTTTGTCCCCCTTGATGGTGCTGCAGTGAATACCCCTACATCTAACACTGCACGCAAAATTCATCATACCACAAATTAAATAATGTGTGTTTGATCACTTACTGTCAGTTGTGCCTCTGGATTGCTAAGCAAATAAACACAGGCCCATTGTAAGTGATACAAATGGTTATCAGAGCCTGGACAACTCAACTTTGGGGAATTCCAGTGAGCGATGTTATTAATGGCCCAACTTGAAGGAGGAATGGAGCAAACAGATATTATTCAGAATGGCTGACTCACCGTGCCTCTGTCCTCTAATTATTTTGCTGTCCCCATCGTGTCTGCATGGACGTCCATGCAAGAATGGACGTCCTCTCTCACACACGGTAATTCATTGTCGGTATAATCCGCCAACTTTATGGTGTCGAGACAGGATGGTAATGAGGTTAAAACTCATATTTTCTTGTAAAATTTATCATTAACCTCGACGGGGAGACAGGATTATCATGGCTGACACCACTGCGAGGTTGCAGATACGGGACACGGAACACAGAGCACAAATAAATGCCTTTTTCCACAAGATCAACTCCAAAAGTGATCGGATTCGTAATTGGTTTAAGCGATGGAATTGACATCACAGGAAATGCTGGACAAAACGTGAAAACAAATGCATTTTTTGGCAGATGGCCCAAAAACCTGTGGGGTTTTCAGCCCCTTGAACTGTCGAAATGAGACTTGCTTGGGCATCTGTGACAAATTCAAAATAAATGACATTTGTCCAGAAGAATGCTCTGAAACTTTGTTAGTGTAGCTATTGTGTCTGTTGATGATGCCCGCTAACAGTTGGCTGCTCTGAGTTGGGCCAGGATCTCCTGGAAGAATTACGAAGAACGAGCTGACGCGCTCAGATTAATCAAAGTGTCACCAAGGGGTATTAGACCTTTAGAATCAAAAGCCAGAATTAAGTGAAACTTCCTCCTAGATCCATCTCTTTCCTCCCTCTCCTTGCTTCTTGGAACGGCAATAACAGCACAAGCAAGGGTCATGTGAAGCCATTGTTCTGGCATAGATGATTCAGTCAGCAGGACTTGCTCTCACCATTTCTCCAATTGAAAACTGCATCCGAAATTGAAACATTTTCCTTTCACGTGTCCAGCGTCCAGGCAAAAAGTTTCCTCAAGCTTTCAAACATGTTCCTCACGCATTCACACTTTAATCAATGGCAGCCACTATTGTCAAAAATATGTTTGAACATTGAAATTGAACTAGTCTCTCTGTCTCTCCAAACATTAGTGAATTTTACCGACTTGATGCAGATAATGGTATGAATTACTTAATAGTAATGACCATTGAAAAATAAATATTGTCTTTTATTCAAATTGAATTTCAATAATCTAAACATACCATTGTCATGGAGGTGGATACTGGTTTTCAAAAGAAGTCAAGTTGGTTTATTTTCATTTCCTGTTTTTCCGGGGATGTGGAGTATCAAGTGGTATTGTATGTCTCCTGTGTCATCGAGGGGTAGGAACTGTGTTTTTTTTAAACCTCGGGAAGAATTAATAGGTTTTTTTTCACTGGTGAAATGGAGAAGGATTTTGTGTCCCATTTCAATCAATTTAATCATCACAAAATGTCTGGACTTCATTTTCCTCAATTTCCAAGTATCAACATATCATAGCTTCACTTTGGAAACTTGATTATTTTGAGAATTTTAGATAACCAAGAGATGAATTTTCAGTAAAAAAATTGTCATTCCAAAATGAAATTGTCTCATTTAGGGAATCCGTCCCAATTTCCCCCAGATAACATCATGGGCATGCCCAAATCCCCTGTGACCACTCATGTTCAAAGGCCATATTCAGTCAGTCAAATTATTATTTTCAAATGTCAAAAAATCAATATGGCAGTCTAATTGTTTGTGAGAAGGACCTTAGGCACAACGGCCCCTCCGTGATATTTTCCTATTATGGGGTCGCGCCACTGCAGCGAGAAATACCCCTGTGTCGTCTAACGAACAAAGCCCACAGTCGAAATGTTACCATTCCTAGCAGACCTGTGACTGTCTTGTATGAAGACAAAAGGACCTGTACTAATCAAATATCGGCACTTCTGTTTCTCTTTCATGGACATTGACGACATTTACAATGAATAAAGGAAGTCCATTTCCTCATTTGTTGTTGTAATTGGAGCGCGTCACTTTCGTTTCTAACATTTGCAAACTTTGGGGTCAAATTATATGCTATTGTCTGTTGATTAACTGACTACCCAACCCCATTGATAGAGAAACATGAAATGAAATGTAAACAGTTGTTCGTGGAAGGAATTAATATCAATATTTGGAAAATTATACTGATTGTTTCACATGTCATTGTACGTTTGGTTAGATCATATGCAGGCACAGATAAGTTGACAGAATTAATATCGTTGTCACAGGGGCATCAAGTTTGCAAAATAAGGAGATGGACATTGCACAATACTAGAAGAATCTCTTTTTGTTTAAGATAAAGAAAAAATGTTACCTTCAATTTTGAATATTTATTTGAATAGTTTCTGTCATATGGGTCAACATGAAAGGACAGGTTTAGCCTTTGCAAACAGATTATGTGTTGTGATGGTGGCTGTAGACAGTGATAAGTGGCCATTTTGAATGGGCCAAGACTTCATACCAGTGTTCAGAGGGTGATAATAGTTCTGAGAAAGTATCTTGCTGTCGACCATTGGTTGTCAAGATTGTTAGTAGCAGCCTGTTGTGGTAATGTGGTGATTACACTCTGAAGTAACAATCCCTGTTCCACAGATAGCTTCACACTACCAGTCAGTGTTTACTTACTTCAGTCCAAGTTCTCCATCTTGCAGGTTTCAGGTTTTGCAAAAAAGGCTTCAAATGCTAATACACAATGCATTGTAGTGACTAATAACTATATTTTTCTTACAGCATTGCAAGGCTTTTTTGTGCCTTCAAAGAAGGTGCAACTTAAGGCCCTGAAACACCATATTCAAAAGAAAGACAAGTTGTTATTCATTAAGAAAAGTCTAATGTATCCATGTTCTTCCAGCATAACGCCTGTTTGAGACTTGGTTTTATTCTGTTGTTTTTGATTCCAGACAAATGTCCAATTCTGTGCAGCGGCAATGGTTTGTATGCTCACGGTGTGTGCAAGTGCCACATGAACTGGAAGGGACGAGAATGCGAGTATCCTGAAAATGAATGCCAAGTCCCCAACTGTAACGGAAATGGACATTGTATCAATGGGCAGTGCGTCTGCTTCCAAGGGTTCCAAGGACCAGATTGTGGAATTGGTAAGTTCTGTTTTTCTCATGCCTTTCACCCGCCTGGGTTAATGGTAGACCCACTCATATGTTGCAACATTGTTGGCAGCATCTTCCATTTATGATTCAGAGGTATGCCTAATGTCCTAAAAGAGCAAACTGAAGGAACTGTGTTATTGGGAGACCTGGCTGGAAAACCTATGGGATTCGTATTGACATATGAGACTTGTCCCTTAAGACTGAGGAATAAACAGTACCAGCATGTAGAAAAGTCTTCTTTTAATGTTTGACAATTCCTTTTCTGTCACAGAAGTTCCAGAAAGAAATACACTTACAAAAGTCTCAGAACTTTGTTGAAAGAAAGCCAATAAATATAATGGAATGTTGTCAGCAAAGAAACTCTCTTATCTATAAAAAGAGAAAGAAAAGAAAATTCATTTTGATTTTTTTTTTCTTCTCCAAAGTTAATAAGAAAACTGAGTGTCATGGTTGGTACTTTGAATTAGATTCATTTCAAATAAGGGTTGTGCAGTAAAACATTTCAAGCTAATGCTTAAGGGTGGTTAGTTCAGAACTACACAATATTGTTAAAGATGGTGGCTAAAGCCTTGTCTGTGACAGATAAGAATAGTCAGGAAGAAGTAGTTTCTTTCTCTAGAACTCTGTAACAGTGTCTTCTTTCTTCTGTAGAGATCACTGTTCTAGAAAATATATTACCTTGCTTAGTAAATGCTTCTATAGTTAAAGGAAGGACAAAGATGAATATTTTCTGAAAGTGAAAGTATATAATGACTGTAACATGTGTTATTATCAGCACTAGTTTGCTGTGTTTATAACATGTAAATAATGAGTGAGCGAGTGAGTGAGTATATCAATGCTGCTGTAAACAATAATCTAGTTATATCACACTGTGTCAGCTTGACCTGGGAAGAAAGCCTGGAGTGATGGTAGTCTCAGAGATTTACCATTTTGATGGAACTCATGAGTATGATAATGGTGCTGAGCGTGTTTGGTGTGAACCAAGATTCAGAACCATAGCCGTACATGTTACATCAGGTTTTGGTGTGCCCAAGGGATGCAGCTCCCTACAGTGACTTGCACCTGAGAT
This sequence comes from Haliotis asinina, assembly GCF_037392515.1. Classification (NCBI taxonomy): domain Eukaryota; kingdom Metazoa; phylum Mollusca; class Gastropoda; order Lepetellida; family Haliotidae; genus Haliotis; species Haliotis asinina. The sequence continues at coordinate 93,216,612 of NC_090281.1, forward strand.
AAGCGCCACCTATGCCAATATACTGAATGTTTGGTTTGTTAAGTAAGCTGAAGAATTAATTGATTGATGATAACAGAATTCAAACCTACAATGCAATGTCTCATATGTATACATGTATCCTGTAATTTCATCACACGTTTGATAATTAATTTCTTTTTTCTTATTTTCTGCTGTAATGCTTTTCCAACTTTGTGTAACATATATGATTTCATGTCTCAAAACTAGACCATCACAAAGTTCTTGTGAAAACCTATTACTGTTGGTGGTGGATGTATTTCTTAGTGGTATATACTCTGTGATGGTTTTGTTCCTGAGACTGTCGTGTCTGTGGAGAAATGATGTGATGTTGATGTGGTTGTCATGTGTTTATAGGTCCAAGGGATGGGGAAAAAGACAATGAGATACTTTCAAACTGTTCCTCTTTCTTGATAATTTCTTGACCTTGCCTTCCCCACCCACCTTCTTTGCCCCCTACATGTTCCCTTTCCTGACCCTCCCTGGTGCCCACCAAACCGACAGCAGCTACTCCTGCCCTCTTCCTCCCAAACTCTGGTGAAGAACAAAGACAATACATTCATAGACTACTCCCTCAGTTAGTACTCCTCTAATTATCAGTCTTACTGTCCAAGGTTTTGTAATAACCTTGACAACTGTCATAATTGTTTCCACTAAGAGGTTCAAGTGTTAAATATGTTGACAGTTAATGTGGACAAGCCAATGAACAGTCTACAGTGTTAACAGTGGTAAGAAACAGGGTTTCATAATTAACCAATCAGCATTAATTAAGCAGTCCACTGCCATTTCAGTTGCCATTGACAGCAAGCTGTTCAAAAAGACATCAGGGGGTAGTTTAGTTTACCATGTTTTCCAACACACATCTGGAACTGCAGTGCCAGGGTGTTTTTTCTTCCCCAAGTATGTAAACAAGAAGGGCAAGGGAACTGTGTGTTTAGATTACAACTCATGCTGTTGGTTGGTCCCCCAAAATACTCAGCTGCTTGTCCCAAACTGAACTCATTCTGCTCAGTGCCAGGAGAAAGCAGATGGCGACAACGTCTTGCCATACTTTGCTGTTAACATAAAATATCTAATATAGCACACAGATGTTCAGAGTAAAATATTGATTGAATGCAAAATGGAAAAATTATCACCCTGTTGCTTTAGAAAATTTGGGGTGAAAAAAATGCTTGTGTAGGCTAGAAACTAATTCTGTATTTCAAAAGATGAATTTGTGGCACTCAGCTACCCTGAAGGCAGTTGACGAATAACGTACGCGAATCAACATGCTGTGTGACTGATCATGATCAGGAATAGATCTTAGAAAAAGGGAGGGTTTTTGTACAGGCTAACGGTGAATGATTTGGCAGAGTTACCTCCCTTTCACAAGTTATGAATCACTTCAAGTCTTTTTTCACACCAGCACTGGTTTCCTTCAGTGTGAAATATTGGGGAATGATGAAGCAATGTGACCAGTCAGAAAAATTTTTCTGTTGCGTATGGAAATGGAAGAGTAAAAAATGGGAAATATTCTGAAAAAAAATCAGCAAATTTGCATTTGAAATGGAATTTTGCTGCTGATTTAAAATACTATTAAAACAGCTGAAGATTGATACAAAATGGCTATGGAGCTGACTTGGTTTGGGTAAAGATGAGATTTGTATAGTGTGATATGTGTGGTGGTGGGAATAAGGTGCTTTACACTGCATTTGTTTATCAATTTATTTCAAGGCTGTTTTGGTTATCTCAATTTGTATCATAGATATGATATCAGCTGTTTGAGTTGAGTCACAGACGGGGGTAATTGTGTTCCACACATCTCGTAGCACTCTGACGATGAGCATCACATCATTTCTGTTTAGACCAACTTGATCAGATGGGAAGTGTATCGTGTTCAGTATCACAAAATATACTAACTTCTGCATACAAAAATGGCTCCGATTTGACGCTTTGCCAACACACAATTCTGTATAATTTCACGCATAATTCAGTGTGTGTTCACATTATTCATTTTTTTCTCAGAATTCTGTGATGTGATTACATGAATCGAAGCAATTCTATCCTGATAAATGATGCAATGAATATTTGGTGTAACTGACTGAGGGTAATGAGAGCCAAAGAGCAATCTGATCAAGTCTGGAGAATGTAATGAATAAGACTGTGCAAGAAGTTGTCCATGTCAGATAAAAATCTTGAGAATGGGTAAAAAGTAACTGACATCAACAGATACCCATATCTTAACAATATGCAGTATGCAATTTCCTGAAAAATATGATGAATATTAACGTCCACGAAAAAAAGGGTAATCTTTCTCGTATCATTTGTTTTGGTTCAAAGTTGAATAAATTCTCTGGACATATTCACAATTTTGCATCAGAGCTTAAATTTATGGTTTGAGATATTATGTTTCAAAAGTGATTTTGGAAGATAAGAGCTCTTAGACAAGTCAAGTAAAAGTTTGGAGTAGCACTTAATTGGATTCTAGAATGTGAGTAGCGAAATGATGGCTGTCATCTTAACCTCTTGCACATGTCTTTCTGTTGTACAGCCTATTTCTGTATAAGTCTCTGTGTTAGTGTGCTTGCTTTCATCTGTGCACTCTTTCTGTTGCTTTCTCAGTTGACTGTGTTATGTCCAATTGCTCTGGTAACGGGGTGTGCATCCACGGCCAGTGTATGTGTTTCAAGGGCTATAGAGGGAATGCGTGTAGCGTACCCGACAAAATAAATGTGACGCAAATATGCGCTAAAGACTGCTCAAGCCATGGAGTATATGATGTGGAGACTCATCGCTGCATATGCGAGCGCCATTTCACAGGCGAGGACTGTGAAACAGGTAATGCATCTTGGGAAGGAATGCCATTTCAGTCGAATGTAATCATTCATAATCGGCTTTTGCCACCAGCTTCACCTGTAGCCTCTAACCCATTCCGTAGCACTAACGTTCAATTACTACTACCACTTGTAATGCAAGGAGGAGTCGTGATTAATAGCGTGGCAGTCAAAGAGGTGTCCACAATGCATCAAAACTGTCGGCCATTGCTACAAAACTGTCCCCAATTCACACTGTGTGGTTTGCCCATGCTTTGAACTTCCAACCCTCTCCTATCTACAATTGAACAAGACTGCAATGGAATTGCATTTGGGGAATTTAATTACACTGTGTTCTCTTTCATCCACCTTTAAGCTCATGTATCATGTGAGGGACCATAAATGACTTGCTACTATCATTGTTGATAAGTTGGATATGAACATTACAACACTCTAATCAGCATGACGCCAGCAAAACTCGTTTATGTTTCATTACATTTTGGGAGGTATAATTAATGTTCTTGTTGCTGCATGATTCTTGTGTTTTTTAACGTTAGTGGTCTTTTTGTTGTTGTTATGTTTTTTCACTTCCATTGCATGTAAATAAATGCCACTTGTCACATCAGACACTCACAAATGTTTAACAGAGCGCTAATTTTATTTGACATGTTGATAAGGGTTATTCTTTAGGGAATAATTGCAGGGCGTAGTTTCATTAATCCATTTAGATGCGTGGGATCAAGGGGAGATAACTGCTTGTCAGAGACAGATCACCCGAATGGTCAAGGGATTTGGAACTTGAGAACTTTTAACATAATCATTAGAGGTCACTTTCTTTTGACTGGATCACCCATCACTCCTAATGGGAACAGTAGACTGGTCCTAATGAATTAGTGGGTCAGTCAATGGGAGAGTGTCTTGGTTTTCATCATATTCTGTATGTTATATGATCATATATATTGTCTTTTGGTCTATGATTTTTATCAGTGTCTCCTCATGCATGTGTCATACTATTGATATGATCTCAATTCCATATGTGCATAGAATATGATTTTGGAAGATTTTATTAACTTTTTTTCTTTTATATGAAGAAGTCCTTTAAGTTACCACATCCTAAAAAATGAAACATTTTAATGAATTAAATCATTGCTAAATGCCATTTTCTGGTATTCTTTGGCAAGTAAGTTTTGCCACTGAAGCCATTTTAGTCATGGCAAAGAATATGTGTTCTGTCACAGCTTGGGGCATGGTTGCTATAACTCTGACTCAGGTTTGCCATCCATCCACACAATGAGAGCATTAGACATAAGGCATCGTGTCCTCATATTCTCTGTGTTTTGTTATCAAACAAGCCCTGAATGGCACATAAGTTGACTGTTTTTTGCACCACTACCATCCGTCTGTGGAAAATAAACATTGTACAACATGGAGCCTTGCTGAGTTAATTATCAGCTGTTGAAATTGATGATTGATCAATTATATCCCTTGTTGCTGGTATCCAGAAGGCTTGGTTTTCCTGGCACTGTGGGTAGCCCTTAGTACAACAAACAAGTATGGGTGTGATATACCAACCTATTTTCTAAAGGCTAACAAAGGTCAGAACACACTTGGAATGCTTGGAAGCTCGTTGGCTGATTTATTAATTTCAGCATGATTTTATCATTTTCATGATTTGATATTCATTATTTTGTGGTGAAGCATTTGTTTAATAATTTGTGTACTAAAACAGTTCATAATTTGTCATGTTTCTTCGTCATGGAAGTCGTTGCCAAGATTTTATGCATACAGTTGTAAATTAAAATACAAAATAAAATTAACTTTAAATCCTGTCTAAAAGCCAGCTATTAAGAGGTTTATCATGTTGGAAATACCATGAAATAGTTCTAATTCTGACTCTCTAACACCATCAAATTTGGTTTATAAAGCCTTACTGTTCCTATTAAATCTGAACTACAATCAAGATATTTTTCAGAGAAGATTGTGTACTAAATGAACTCCTGTCTGCTTGAGAGATGATATACAATTTCAGTTAAAGTAAATATTTCCTCTTCAATGAGTTAACATATTCGTAATTGATTTTCAATCAAAGCCACACTAGCTATTGAGAACCTGTTGTGAATCCTTCACCCTGACTGTCTCGATGATGGTTGAATGATGGTGCCTTACTCCTACGCAGCCTGCCTGTTACGTCTACTCAATACCTTAGCCGTTGTTGGGGCTGCTAGTTATCCATATTTACTTTTTGTTTTGCAGAAATTTGTCGACTTGAGTGCTTTCATGGCTTCTGCAAAAATCAACGATGTGAGTGCGACGAGGGTTTTACTGGTGCCCTCTGTGATCAGCTTAAATGTGACCATCGATGTGAATTGCACGGATACTGCAACAATGGAACCTGCACATGCCAAAATGGTTGGAATGGAAAGCACTGCACAATTGGTGAGAAGGGGGATAACTCTTTGGCAAGGGGAGATAATGTTGTTATTATTATTGGTCGATAAAATTTGAGAATGGATGCAATAAATTTAAGAGTTAAATGGTATAAAATATATTAATTTTTTCTTGTTATATTGATATGGGCTTTTGTCATTAGTTGACAAATGTGTACTTGAAAATTGAAATCTATGATTATACTGGACTTGTTAACATATTTTCTTATCATTGTTTCAAATTATCTGATCATTTCCATTTAATTTTCTTTGAGGTAATAAGCAAGTTAATTTGTTTAGCTAAACGATAAACTTTAATGCAATGCAGCATTTGTCAAAGAAGATACTGCAGAAATCAATGCAGTCAACATTGTTTAAAATAAACCAGAGACCAATGATTTTTGTTTATATAACTGTAGTTTAATATCCATAATTAAGACTGTAGGTCTTACGGTCAGTTCATTGTTAGTATGCTCATGTCATATATAGCTGACTGCATATAGAACTTGTGGGGGAAGGCAGTATTGAAGTAGGTTTTTGCTGATGTTTAAATCTCACCTCCTGTTGAGTTGACCTTTGTTTTGGCGAATGGCTTTGAGGTCATACAATAAAGGTAGCGATACGGGACCTTTTCTCCTGACATTTTGTAACTATTATGGGATATTATTCTCAGGCCACTCATAATTGCACACTTTGAATATAGACTGTGAAATTGATCCAATTACATGGAGATGAATGACAAAATGAACAACGGAATCGTGTCAGGCGGTCATGTGATAGGAAATTGATTTGTGCTGTTTTAATTGCGCTGTTATAAAACAGTTCCAGCTATTATTTACTGGGAAATGTTGCAGTGGGGTCTTACAGAATCGGAAATCTATGTTTTATGATGGGATTAAATTTTACATTTCTCTGCAAATGGGAAATAAGAGCAATGTTGCGGTCATAAAGAAAATATTGAGAATTCTATCCCTGCAGCCACAAACTAACGTAATAGCACTTACTCACTTGGGAAGTGACTCTTTTTGCATCTGGGTATTTACAATGAGGAGATTACTCCCAAGGAAACAGTACTGTGTGATTGAAATTTCAACCATTTATCTGATGTTGAATTGATTCTTAAGCTTTTTGACTGGCTGTACAAAGTATGAATAATTACATACAGAGGAAAGTGCTGGATATGTCTTGTATTACCCATCAGAAATTGCCTCAAGAAATGTATCAAGATGTGCAATATATAAGATGACAAAGTTGATTGCTTTAGTGAACACAGGGGAATAATAAAAGTTATTGCATCTCTTACATTATACCACTCAGCATTTCATAAGGACCACACCTTTTGATAAAAAGTTTTAACAGATGTTGACCTGTTATTTAAAGGAGTGGCAAAACTGTGGACTGTTAGTTTGAAGTAATGTAGTTCTTTAGTTTGTTAAATTGTATTTTGTACACATTTCAATACTTTGGAAGTGAGACTACAGAATCTCTTCCTGTAACTGAAGACTTGCTGAAATACTGCTGACGATTACAAATGTAATATGAAATGAAACTTTTTCATCAAATGTATTTTTAGTGGGTTTTTGAGTGAGATTAGCATTAATTTTTAAACATGAAAATGTACTTAATGGGATGAATGTAAAGATGAAACACTATATCACACAAACACAGAGTGCTCTGTTACTGTCATAAAACATAATGTGTTACATTTAAGGGACAAAAACTGTCCACATCATTGCATGAAACACTGATTTGATGAATTTAGGTATCAAAGGAAGATTTAAAAGAAGTGGCTTTGTTTGATGGGAGTGATTGGCAGGTGTCATCGTGTGACCATATATGGAAGCTGATCCAATAACTTGTCAATTACACTTGGCACGCCATTTACATTTCCCAATCTGTCCGGTTGAATGGGTTGGTATCATGAAGCCTTCGATGCATTCAGTTTTACTTTCAGTCCATTTAATCATGATATGCTGGCTAAAGACAAAAACGTTAAACTTGAAAGGGACAAAACAGCTTGAATTTATTGAATTATTTCACAGGAGTTAGGTATGTGTTTCATGAGGAGAGGTTCTTTGGAGTATCATTCTGGTAAAACCTGTGGGTAATGTGAAATTCATTGTGATTAGTGATCTGAGAAAAATCAAACTAGTAATTTTTAGCAATGTTGAATAGTTTTGTTGAGCCATTTTGCCCAGTAAGGGGAATTGTCCAGTATGGCTGGTCACTCAGTCTGTGTTGAAGTGCTGGCAGCAGCTATCAGTGAAATGCTATATTACAGAGAGAGGCTAAAGAACAAGTAGTTCTTCCATATGTCTCTACTCTGTCAAACTATCACAGATCAATCATAGTTCTGAATAATTAGGGGCATTGAGATATCAGAGTTGATAAGGCATTCGGGCTCGATTTCCCATACGGCTACAACATATGAAGCCCATTTCTCGCGTCCTCCTGCCACGATATCCTGGAATATTGCTAAAAGCAGAGGAAAACATCACACACTCACTCGAAATAGATGTTCTTAACTTCTTTTGACCAGGATATAAATTTCTGCCTCTATTTGTTCAAGATCAGAATGTGTTATGTTCTAACATGTGCTATTTCCTTGTGGGCAGGGTACTATGTAATATTGCTGACTCCAGCACAAAAACCAGGCTCGCTCACCAAACATCAAATAAATCATTTCATCCATTCTGATGTGGAACCCTATGCAAGTCACTGTAAAACTATTTGTATTAATTTGAAAATACTGAGATGCATTATTATTTCTAGGAATTATTTCATCTGAGATATGATATCGGAAGATAAATACTTTGATTAGGCAGTAGTTCGTGTTCTAGAGAATTATTTAACAGTTACGTCCTTTCAGAAACTTTCAAACAATGGGAATATTTGTTTTAATTAAAGAATGCTAATGTTTATTTAAAGCCTTCTGGCCAGATCTGACAAAGTGAATTACGTGTCCATTGGCATTCTTTCGTAGCTGCACAACAATTTACATTCCCATGAGAACCAATTTAAAAGCTTTTGTGTAAATTCTTAAATATTGTATTATCCTTTGTTAGAATGTTGGAACTCCATATGGAAAGTTATTCCTCTGGAGCATTGTTGTCATAATCACAGAGAAGCATTTGTTCATGAAAGGGAGACGATTACCACAGTGACCATGACACCAGCGTTCTGTTTCTCGGGTGCCATTCATATCAGTTTCAACATTTTATTGTATTAAAATATTATACTGACGAGAAGGATGCCATAATAATTAAAGGCCGTCTGTCCACCTTTTTTCATCGTTAGTTTCAATTAAGAAATTATCATTAGGCATTTTTAGGCAGATGGCCCATATTGCTTGGGCCGGCCCATCAATCAGAGAGTATTAGGGCAGTATTATGCAGAAAATATAATATGTTTTTGACATGGTGCTAGTCTGTCTGGGATTTTAGCCCTATCAGGTGGCAGACGCAGCCTTTGTAGAGACATTTTGAAAAATGTGTCCATTTGCTTCAATCGGATTGTATTCTGACACATGTAATTGTACAGTGAGGTGGTTGATAATGAGATTTGACTCATGTTAAGCATCATACTCATTATTCATGCAGTGTGTGATTATGTTCGAATATTATTTGGGGGTTACATTGCTGAAAGTCTTCATTAATTATGAACTATTGTTTTAAATCGATGTTTAGATATTTAATGTTTCAGTTTTATATAACAAATATGGAAAGTTGTATTTTGGGGTTTTTAACAATGCTCCTCTCCCCTACCTAAAAAAACAAACCAAAACAAAACAAAAACATTGGTGACCCGTAGAAAATTGTATTGAGTGTTGAACACATCATCAAAACTATTGCTTGAATTGACAGTCATCCATACTTGAAAATGCTCTATTAGTGGGCAAAAAAAGGTAATTATATTTTGACAAGGTTTAATGGGTATAATCTTTGAAAAAGAGTGTTTGTATTGTTCAGTGGTTCAGCCTATCTGCTTCTGTTGTGACGTGTCCATCTCAGGGGATATGGTGATAATATTCTCTGGAAGACAATCTCCAGCAGGTTATCTCTACATGAAACAATTTTCAGATAATTGTTAAATCATAGGAGTTCACTGAGTGCATGTTGAGTCCCATTCCATAGTGACCGATATAAGACTGAAGAAGTAAATTTGATAGCTGTTGTTGGAACAGATGAAGCTGAAAAATGCTTAACGGACGTATAAATGTGCTTTGTCTTTTGAAGGAAGATGTATAAGTGTCTGCAGTGTCCATTTGCCGATTACTCTCCTTATTCGACAGTGGTCCTGATCTCACTGATGTAATTTGATCGCAGCACTTTCACATTAACAGATTGATGTTAGGTTGGGTTTTTTTCACAAATCCCTTTTTTTTGTACAACAGACGGCTGCCCTGATGATTGTAGCAACCATGGCGATTGTAAAAGATTCCGAGAAGGATGGAATTGCACTTGCAGTGAAGGATGGAAGGGCTTGGCGTGCAACATTGCGAAGGAAACCAAATGCGACGATATGGCTGACAATGACAATGGTATGCAGTCACGTACATTACACACACTCTCGACAACAGACGGCCCACAATCCTCACTTTCGCTATGAATCACACACTTTGATTCTGCAACATTACACAAATCGCTTTCGTCTTGGTCATGCAGTGGCACGAGAAGCCAGGATTGTTTAATTAATTGATACGTTCCAATGACTAACTTGCTGTGCAGTCGTCACATGGTACTGGGTCGGACATGTTGTCATTGATGTCGTCATTGATGCCAGTCTATCTCACAGATTGTCTGTCAGAACTCTCTTTCTCCGAGACATGTTTGCAGATGGAGTCAACATGACTCAAAGGTGTATCAGTAATGAAAATGATAAGACGTCTGCTGCCATTTGGTTAAATTGGAAGAAAATCACGAACTTACGTTGAATACGATAAGTTAAGTACCAGTGGTCATTAATAAAACTGACCCAAGTCACATTTGAATTTTGCAGTTAGCGAGTAAATCATGTTTACTGTATATTTCTGTGTAACAGGGAGATTCTTGATGTGCAATGTCTGAGTCATGCTCCTAGTTATATGGTGGAGGGGTTTGCCAGGAATGGTTTTTATTTGATTACTAGTCACAAAAATGAAATATATAATGTATCAGACTGAGAAAAACTAATGTGTATAACAAATAGAACCAGTTTAGATTGCTTTATTTACCTCTAGGAGTGGTAGTCCACTATGTGAAGCTGTCGCCCTTGTACTGAAATCCTGGTTTGATTCTCCTTATTGTTACAGTATATTGGGCCAATATTGTGGTGTTTTATGCAGTATGCGGCTAAAATAACAGTAAAATAATTTTCCAAAACCATTTTTCTCTTGCAAATGTGAATATCTTTTTTGTAGGGTTAAGATGTTTTGCATTTTTTTTTTTTCCCCTTATAGATGGACTGTTGGATTGCCTAGACCCAGACTGTTGTTCAACTGCGTCCTGCAGTAATGACCAGTATTGCAAGGTGTCGCCAGATCCCAAGGATGTCCTCCTTAGCAAACAACCTCCTAGTACCACAGCATCCTTCTTTGACAAGATGCGTTTCCTCATTGAGGAAGACAGCGTACAGACACACGCCACTCGCAACGCCTTCAATGAAAGGTGAGGGTCGCTACCATATCTTAATTACTGTTACAACGATCAGGGTGAAACACTGTTGCTTTGTTAACTGCTGTTGAGACAAGTCTCGTCACAGAATCGGAGACTTGATTCAGACTCACAATTTCTCAAGTCAACTGCTGCACACAAAGCCTTCTAAGGTATGGCTGTATGACTTTGGTCCAGGGGGTAGTTAAGTGGTTGAAGCATTCACTCGTCATGCCGAGTGCCCGGGTTCAATTCCACGTGTGGGTACAATGTGTGAAGCCCATTTCTGGTGCCCCCCCAGTGTCATGTTGCTGGAATATTGCTAAAAGCAGTGTAAAACCATACTTCCTCGCTCACTTTATAACTTCACATGTGACATTTATATACTTCTGTGATGAACAACACCAGGTTACTTTCTGCTTTGATGTGGGTCCCTGGGTCTACAGTAATTAGGTGCATAGCAAGGGTCTTATTATTGGATAGACTCATGAAGGGCCCATAGTAGAATAGGCCTTCAGCATCCCATGCTTGCCGTAAAAGGAGACTGTGCTTGTCATAAGAGGCAACTAACGGGATCAGGTGATCAGGCTTGCTGACTTGGTTGATACATGTCATCAGTTCCCAATTGCACAGATCGATGCTCATGTTGTTGATCACTGGAGTGTCTGATCCAGACTCAATAATTTACAGACCACCGCCATATAGCTGGAGTGCAGCATAAAACAAAACTCACGCACTTTTATTGGAGATGGATGTAGATAGCTGAAAGCCATGGAAGGGTTGGATGCTTGCATTGTTTTTCATTTATTTGGTTCATAATGCACTCAGCCATAGTCCAGCTAAATGACAGCTGTGTTTAACTACTTGCATATGACAATCCAGTGTTTGACGTCATGAACATCCTAGTTCATTCGAGTTCTATCTTGCAACAAGCATGGATTGCTAAGAACACTTCTATCTCTGATCTTTGTGAGAGTTGTGTTACAATATGTTAGTGGAAGATAGAGACAGACTGGTGTCAAGTTGACCTCATGAATCTATTTGAAGTTTACTGATCTAAATATTATTTTTACTGTTGCTACACATTTCTTAACAGTGTAGATATTATTGGATTCACCGGATATCAGAAATCTTAGATTGAAAATTTAATATTATTACTTAGTTCACATGTGTTTGTTTTTCAACCTATATTTGTTGTGGTTAATTGATTTTGTGGATGGGTCTTTTTCAAACTGGAGCTTATGGACAATGGCTAGCAGTAGAGTTGGGTCAGAGATGAAGTAACGTAATGTGTGGAATAATTCACCACAGCGCCACATTTCAGAGGTTAATGTTGGCCATCTTGACAAAGGACAGAGTCGTTTTTTGTAACCCAAATTTCATAAGACCGCCCTAGATCCTCGTGACATCTCACCTCCTGAGAATAAGTGGCGATTACGTTGATATTTTTTTTCAACAAATTAAGTCAATTGTACCCACAACAAACGCTGCAGTTCAGCTTAATTTGAAAATATATGCATCATTTGTGCAGTTTTCTCTCTTTTTTATGAAATGAAACCAAATTAGAGGGTCCTTTACCAAATCACTTGCCTTGACATCGGTATGAGTCAGCTCAAGGTTGTCTCCCCTGAAAAAATCCCCCAAATGTAATTGATGTGCTGTCAAAGAGTCAGAGATTTTTTCACCAATATTTGAGTTCCAGACACTGGCACTGAGAACTACAACGACCTCAAGAAACATCAAACACTTGAGATGTCGATTTAGATATATTTAGACCCCACTATATAACTTCATGCCATCATATTGGGATTTTAATGTTAACCCTTTAGGGCAAAGGTATATTTTTTGGAGAAACACATATTTCTTTGTGAATGATAATATTAATAAAAAGTTTCATATTTGAATTTAGTTGTTGAAGACGTGGTGCTGGTTCTTCTTTTTGTTGTGTGTTGGGCTTGGTGAAATAATGTCAATTTTCAAAGAAGGTTGGAATTTCTGGGTTCAAATTTGAACACAGTTATAAAGAATTAAATCCAGTTAAACGTCATTCAGCAAGATCAGCGGTTGTGTTTCATGTCATAGTCATAATTTCTGCTCAGAGACAACCTGATGTTATTTTTTCTTTGATGGAAATTTATATTTTTTTAAAATTCCTAAGATGTGACGCTTCTTTTAAAAGTGTGAAAAGATATCTGTCAGATTTAAGACCATGTGGGCAAGTTTACTGCAAATTGTGACATTGAATTTTTCAAGATTGAATTGCTGTTATTAAATTTAATTTTCAGTTTTCTTCCCAGCCTGTGCTTGGGCTCAAGGGTTAAGCTCCTTCATTTCTCTGTGATCTGGTCTCAGTCGGCACGAGACAGCAGCACAGAAATGTTGAGGTCCCAAAGTTATCACATGACTCCCCACCCAAATGCCATCCCTAGATTTCAGCACATTGGCAAAACTCGACAGAAGTTCAATAATCCCTAATGTGTTAGATTTTGTGCCTGAATCAGACAATTACACTGATTTAATCTTCATTTAAAACATTCCTCCCATATCTGTTCTCTGTCGAGACTTTTCCCTCCATTTTTGGCGTTCCATCCCACATTCCCCAAAGTCAACGGAGACAGGTTTTACTCCAATAAGATTCCCGCTTTACCCTTTGGAGTCATAATGGTTTTGCGCAATCCCACAAGGTGGCTTATTTGGAAAAATTGTTTCATTGTTCCAACTGAATGATGGCAATTTTGAAATTACTGCCACTTTCTTTGTTCGACCTTTTTAAACCTTTTTCATTCTCTCGACAAGATAGGCCATTTATGAGGATTACCAGATTTCAAACTTAACTCTTCCATAATTGTTAATCACCATTCTCATGCCATAGACAAGCTGTTTTCGAATCTGAATCTCATTAAGTTCATTGTCGCCAGAAATGTAAAATCATAAAGAGAAAAAAAAGCGACAAATGTGTTTAAGCAAAACAAATGAGAAATTAGAATTACCATGTTCACTAGAACAATGAAAGACAAAAGCAGGTCACTTGGTGTTGCTAGAAGTGGCTGACAAACAATAGGCAATGTTTTCATATTGCATCTGTGTTAAGGCAGGTTTCAATTAAACTTTGTGATGCTATCTGCTAAGTGGAAAAGCATGTTAATGTCTTCAGAACATGACCTTCGATAATTGCAATATTCCACACCTGGGATTCACCTCCACTCTGTCCCAGGTTTTCGTATTGGTTTGGTGAACATTATCTCAAAATTGCTGTTTAGCCATTTAAAATGGAAACTGACAGATCAGTGTAACCTGAGGTTGTAATGGATGTTCCATTTTACTGATAGTTGCCACCATGGTGATAACACAATTGATATCACAAAATCTCTGCATAGGCTGTATCATATTGCATACACTATTTGATTTTAACAAAGAAATGTGGTCCAGTGTTGGCCTTCATATTTGTCACAGTTCAGATGATGAGGTGCTCATGTCATATTGTCTAGGGTTACTGTGTCATCACTCATGGTTATGGACTCTACAGGAAAATACTGGCGCCAGTGTAACAGGACTAATTTTGGTGAAATCTTCTGCCATGAATAATTCTGGAGGGAATTTCTTAGACCAGCTGAGGAAATAGCTTGGAATTCTTTTGATGCCAAAATTTGTTTCAGTTGGACTTTACATTAAACTTTTGACTGGTGCACAATAACATGGTAGCTGGTTTCATGTAACTGGAGACTTCAGGCTTTGATGATATGTCCCTGGGCAGAGTTCACTGACACACCATGCATATCACCTCAGGAGGATCTTCAGTGTCCCCGACTTGTGTCCCCGACTTGTGTCCTCTCAGACTGCAGTATCCTGGGATTATCTCCTATGGGTTTTCCAGTATCTTATGCTGGTTGTTAGGGTTTCTTGGATTCTGTGTTTGTCTCTGAAATTACTTGTGACTTAGTTGACTCATCAAAATATCCCAATTATATGGATAGATAATTGTTATGTTGATCACTGGATTATGAAGTCCAAACAAAACTGAAGTTTCCTGTTTGTGATCTCAGTATCTTGTTCATTTCGTATTGGTTTCTAGTATCCGTGTTTTCAGTGTCTAGTGATTGACACAAGAGGTCTCTACTATTCTAGTATCCTGTCCTTTCTGTGTCTAGTGCTTGAAACCAGAGGTCTCTAGTATCCTGTCTTTTCAGTGTCTAGTGATTGACACAAGAGGTCTCTACTATTCTAGTATCCTGTCCTTTCTGTGTCTAGTGATTGAAACCAGAGGTCTCTAGTATCCCATGCTGGTGTTGCTTGAGTCTCCACTGCTTGTCAAGGGGGACATATGCTCAGTGGATAGGGTTGATCTCACTGCTGTACTCACTGCTTTCTGTTAACTAACCTCTGGTTCAATTGCTGAGCAATTTAGTGTCCACTGAAATGTCATTACATACTTTATAAAATGTATTAGTTTTAGGGTTTGGAGGGCAAAACACTTAGCAGACAGTACTTGAAGAAAGAGCCCCCAAAAGATTCATGATCCTTTAACTGTTTTTGCTGTGTACATATTTATTACATTCCTTCATATGTTAATTTGGTTTATTTCAAAACACACAAATCATTTCTAAAGTGTGAACATAGTTCGAGAAGGAAGGTATTTTCGAAGAAGCAGAGGAGCAAGTTTTGAGGCTAATTGCCAAGATTTAAGAGAAGAGAATTGGGTGCAGTTGGGAGTTCTGTTTCCTTCAACAACTTTCTGCCTGACTTGAACTCGCATTCCATATCTTTCTCTTACCAGAAGAGTTTTTTTCACCAATCTTTCTTGCATTGTTAGTCTGTAAGACTTCCACTTTGTACACATGCCAGGAGCATTTCAAGTGTCAAAGCATCCCCTGCTTTCTGTCTTCCGTGTAAACTAAGAAAGCTTTTTAGGAGGGGCCCTGTTAATCCCAGCGATATATTATACTTTTCTTACTGTTACCTGGCAACTTTTTCGAAATATGCAGACGTCAGGTAAAGGAAGCCAGAACGCTTGTTCTGAAACAACTGTTCTCAAAACAGTTCTTAGTGTTTGTGTTGTCAGTATTACATACAGACTCACTTGCAGGCACACATGCAGAACACTTGGTACAGTTTGGAGTTAGGCTGCTCAGTATGCACTGTTTGTAATTGTCAATATCATTTACTGTTTACATTTCACTTGTGTCATTTCCCAGCGAGAATCATTTTCTGCTTCTCTCGTCTGTTGGTGCAAAAGTCACATTGTTATACCGTCATTTAAAAATGGGGACATTGATTAGCATCTTCTTCATGCATCTGTCTGTGGTACGTTTTTCATCACGAGTAGAACCTAAGTGTTCGGTAGCTATTTTAAAACTTGCTATGCAGATCAGGCTGGTGGTGAAGTAATTCAGTTGTTACAAAATCAACCTTTCTGTGTTGTGAATATATTAACTCTCAGTCTCTGAATGTATATGATTTTTATAGAAACATATAATTCCATTTATACTGAAAAGGAGCGCTATTGATATTCAGTCCTGAAACTGATGAAATCTAAACTTTCTCCTCTTCGAGGTTCAGAAGAAAGGGTTGAGTTAGAAGGGAAAGCGATGTGGTTCAGGGATTGAGCAATGTACTATGTACACAACTACCTTGACCAAACTGACCGGTTTCGACTATATCCAAGACCTGACTACTCAGATCTGAACCTGTAACATAGGTGCTATTGAACCCACCTCACCACCCATCATACAAGTTTTAACACTTCTATTCTTTTAAGTGCAGTAACCTGACATGTCACACACATGAAAATGATAAAGAAAATTCCAATCAGATTTGCACAGATTGTACCTCATCATGATCTATAAAACAATGCGAGAATGTTGAATAACATGTCATATCATTTTTCCTATTCAAACGTCCATAGGTTAAGGATAAGGTCCCTTTGGCTAGTAATTTACGTTGTATTCTTAACAAGTAACCCTGATTATTCCTTCAGTGGTCTTAGACTTGTTCTTATGACAGGTTCTCGTCATAGTCCCCTGCGACGCAATTAAGAAACGTTTCCCAAATCGTTCCCATTACTTCAAAGCTATGGATGAAGTCCGCAAGCTATTGTGTTATTCCAGTCTCCTTGGAGTTTTGTTAAATCTCTTGCAACGTGCAATCTAATATCTGTCAATGTAATTACCCCAAAAACCCACATCCTCTGCACAGGATGAAAGTGGGATTGTCCTTCTGTTCGCTGCAGCTTGGTATCTGTCAAAATTTAAACATATTATCTCAGTGTACATAGTATCACCTTTGTGAAAAGAAAACTTGAAAGGTCCTATCTGGGTTTTGATCTGTGGAAATTGATTTTGATCATAATAGGAAAAAGTCTGATACTTCAGACCTTAAACTGAATTTGGATGGAAAATTAAATCAGATTATGTTTGGCCCGATTGGATAGGTGAAACATGGCTTATCTTTGAACTTGTCTGTTTTCTTTACGGATGAAGTTGGTGTAATTCATGTGATATTTGGTTTT
This sequence comes from Haliotis asinina, assembly GCF_037392515.1. NCBI lineage: Eukaryota > Metazoa > Mollusca > Gastropoda > Lepetellida > Haliotidae > Haliotis > Haliotis asinina. The sequence continues at coordinate 93,233,980 of NC_090281.1, forward strand.
TAACCCTGCCTGAAACATACTGGTGCAAAGTTGGTTGTGTTTGCTGTTATCGTTATCTGTGAAATCAGTGGACCGCCCAAGTCGGTGTAGGAGATTACATGTGTTTATAAATTTGTGCCATGGGCAGCTTGCTAACTATCACATATTTTCACACGAACTGAGTGTTCCTAGATCTTGTTTCAGTGTTACCAGGTTCACCTTCTTCATGTTGTGTGTTGTTCTTCACTGAGTTCACTGTGTCCTCAGATCATGCGGTCATGTAACACAATCGGAAAGCAACGGGGATTTGCAGAATGTTAAAACATAGTTGTCATGGAAATAACCAGTTGACCTTCATTGATTGTCATATTTACTGCTTGATGATGTAAAGAAGATTTATGTTGATTTTGGACTTGTACCAACATCTGTGTGATTTTGGTTTTCAGTCTTGTGATAGAAATATTATTCAGGACAATTGTATTGATAACTAAGTAGGAATATGATCATGCGACACAGGCAGAATTTAGTTTTGTCATGAACGTCAATGCAAGGGAGATAATCCATATTTTTCTGTCTCTTCAGTGTTTGCATTGTTAGTTGTCAGCTGGCTCTTTACATGGGTTCCATCTCTTTGTTTGTGATATATTATTTGTATTATTTATGTTTGGATATTGGTTTTGCATTTAATGTATATATGTGACAGAAATGTTATTTTGAGAATGTTGTTTTGTTTTAGCCAAGTGTCGGTAATCCGTGGAAGAGTGACCACTAAAGATGGAACACCACTGATTGGAGTTAAGGTTGAAATTGTTGCACAGCCTCTTTATGGGTTCACCCTCACAAGAAAGGAAGGCGTGTAAGTTTGTGTGTTCATACTCAGCATCATTCCTGTCATGTGACGTTATTCTGTAAATATACAAAGTGGAGCTGACAATTCCATGGTTTGTTTATGCATTGTTGGGTTTCAATGTGGTTCTGTCAATAAAGTGACTGAGTCTGATGATCAAACCCACATTGTCACCTTTTAGGACCCATATTATTTTGATGAGAATACAGAAATCTGATCTAGGCTGGAGTGGAGCCATATTTGCTGATCCAACTCATTCAGCTCATGGGATTCGTGCAACATTCTATTTCAAGGTGTATCTCTTTCTTTGCAGATTTGACATCCTTGTTAATGGTGGCGGTTCAGTTGAGCTTGAGTTCATCAGACAGCCATTTGTGACCAAGTCTGCAAGTGTTCTGACTCCATGGAACCAGATCATCACCATGGATACCGTCATCATGACGCTTTCCAAAGAGGAGCCTGATCATTTGTTCCCCGAGGACTGCAGCACGGAGCACCAGCACTACCTCCTGAAACCTGTGGTTCTGTCCACCTGGCAACACACACAGCTGGGAGCCTGCCCAGAGAAAAGCACCATCATTCCAGAATCACAGGTGGGTGAAAGCAGGACTATCTGAAAATCATATGTTCAATCATTGTCAATTCTTAGCTGTGGACTGTTGATGTCCTACATGTGACAGACTTACTCTTCCACAAAAAGTCCCTCCTGTCTAACATCTGATTCATATGTTCTTCACAGACAGTCAGTACTTTCCAACAGATAGCTGACTCACCTTACATTCAAGTCCCTCCTTTACAAAAAATGTCCAACTTACATTGCAGGTCCTTCAAGAGAGCCTTGATCTACCTGGAACCAAAGTGCACCTGGTGTACCACAGCAGCGAGTCCTTGGGGTACATGTCTCTCATCCTGATCCAGATGACCCCCACCACCATCCCAGAAAACCTCTCCCTCGTCCACCTTAGGGTGTCTGTTGAAGGTGTGGTCTTGGAGAAAACCTTCGAGGCTGATCCTCTTCTCAAGTACACCTTCTCCTGGAACAGACGGAATGCATTCAACCAGAAGGTCTATGGGATAGTGACGGCTAGAGGTGAGTGTACTTTCCATCAATTGGGTTGTGGCTCGGCCATTAGTTTGCTTGGATGTGACCTTACTATTTACGTATAGGAGAAAACATGTCTATGAGGTTTTGGTGGTTTTGGTAGACAATGTAAAACCGGAAAGGGAGGGATTTCCACACCCTGTTTTACATTGTCTACCAAAACCGAGCAGGAGTGTTTTCTCTATCATATATACCGTCAACGATGGGTAATTACAGTGTAGATGATCATTTAATGAAGCTACATAACAATAACTGAAGCGTGCGTAAAAACAATTTCATGACAGTAACTATAAGTAGATAATTTAACCCCAACACCCTCGTCGGTCCGGTGGCCATGCAGTAGAGAGTCTGCCTGCAGATGAGAGAATTGCAGCACCAATCCCGCTTCCAAAAACCTTTGTATTGTGAGTTTAATCTTGAAAGATATTTTTCAGTTGATTTCAAACACTCATGTATAATTTGAATGTTGATGTTCATATAAAGTTTGGAAAAGTAAACCCTGGGAAGCGTTCTTACTAACGAAAAGTAAAACCTGGGAAGCGGTGTTACTTACGAAATGTAAAACCTGTCCCGCCAAAACAAAAACCTCAAATGCAGTTATTCTGGCTAAACAAGAAATGACCTAGTATATAGTGAGAAGCACGCTTTAGGTTTATGTAAGCTGGTAATGTAACTGGTATTCTCAGCATAGCCTTATGACTCACCTTTGTCTTTGTATTTCAGTGTATGTTGGTTATCAGTATCAGGAATGTGAGTACATCTTCTGGGAGACTAGGAGCACCACGGTCAATGGGTTTGACCTGACCTCCTCAGAAATCGGTGGCTGGAACCTTGACATCCACCACACTTATAATTTCCAAGAGGGTATCCTCCACAAGGGTGACGGCACCAACATCTACCTCAAGGAGAAACCCAAACGCATCATCAACATCCTCGGTAATGGCAACCGACGCAACCTGTATTGTGATGCCTGCAACGGCAAAGCTCAGGAGAACCGACTTCTGGCACCAGTGGCGCTGGCAAGTGGGCTGGATGGTAGTCTGTATGTGGGAGATTACAACTTCATACGGAAGCTATCACCAGACCGAGAGGAGATTGCCAGCATACTGGAGATGAGGTAAGTTTGTATTGGAAGTCACCGAATATGGCCATGCCTAGGCCTGATGCTGTCAGAAGATGACCAGGGCTTGGTTTCATAGCAGAATAACATTCCCTTTATTTACTTTGATGTAAACTGCTTAACATAGTTGTTTCCCTGATTCTGTCTTTCTGTGATTCACATTTTCCTGAACCATGGTGTCTGAATGTTCCTCCAGCACACAGTCAGTTCCCTACAAGTTCTACATGACTGTGAGTCCTGTGGATGGACGTCTGTACATCTCAGACTTCATGAGCCATAAGGTGATCCGAGTGAAGACCATGGGTCCAGTGCGTGACCTCAAGGACAACCTGGAAGCTGTGGCCGGCAATGGGGAGGAATGCACCCCTGGTGAGGCCGACCTCTGTGGTGACGGTCAGATGGCCATACAGGCCCGGCTCAGACATCCTAAAGGTAAAACACCAGCTTTAGCTATATTTGAGACATGATCATATGATTGGTTAACAAATAAGAAGATAATGAGGCTCATTGTCTTGAATAATGATGTCATCCTGCCTCCAGGTGTATATCACAAGACAAATCTCTTCCTTGCCTTTTCACCATTATTTAGTCAGAATATTGCTGCCTTGGCATTTAAATTACTCAAGCAACAAAATTTGTACCATCGTGATAGTCATGAAGTTGTTTTCTTTGAAGATTTTGTTGTGGCATGTGGAAGTTCGTGCTTACTGAGTATTTTTCTGTTTTAGGTATTGCCATCAACAAGGAAGGGGTTATCTATGTTGCCGATGGCCCCAATATTCGGAAGATAACGGCTGATGGCTACATCACCACCTTAATTGGCACCCAGGAGCAACTGAGGGAATGGACACCCATGCCTTGTGATGACATTCTGTCTGCAGAGAGGGTATATCTATACACAGCAATTTATACTGTATATACTTTCATAATGTTTGATTTATTTCTGGACTTAAGAATTGAAAAAAATAATCTCTTTTTTAATTTATTAATTTCTTTTCATAGTTACATTTTTGGGGAGACTAGATTTATAACTAATCTGTGGTCTAAACTTGATGCTTCCCAATGTTTCAGGTTAGTCTGCGATGGCCAACAGCTCTTGCAATTGACCCACTGGATGACACCCTGCACATTCTTGATCACAGCATTGTGTTGAAACTGACCAAGGACTACAAACTAGTCACAGTGGCCGGTCGTCCAGCCTACTGCCCTCCTCGGCAAACAAACTTCTTTCCGGCTGGTGTCTTATCTGATGATGAACAAGCAACAAGTATAGCTGATCACGTGACTCTTGTGTCACCAGAGTCCATCACCTTTTCACCACATGGCGACCTCTACATTGTTGAGAGTGACACACATCATATCAACCGGGTACGTGTTGTCACAACTGATGGATTGATACATCACTTTGCTGGAGCAAAATCTAAGTGTGATTGCCAGAAGAAGACCTGTCCATGTTATGTGATGAAAGAACGTCTTGCCGCCCAGGCTCTGTTCAACACACCCAAATCCATCACTGTGACTCCAGACGGCATCATGCACATTGCTGACATGGGAAATCTCCGTGTTTTCTCCATTGTGTCTGAGCTTCCTGAACGCAGTGTGAATCAACAGTATGAAGTTGTCTCCCCAGAAACCCAGGAAATCTTCATCTTCAACCGCTACGGCCAACACCAGCACACCATCAGCATTATGACCAATCAGTACATGTACAACTTCACCTACAACGTTAACTCATTCTACGGCAAGGTAAAATCTGTAATTGACAGTGCGGGCAACAGTCTGATAATTGTCCGTGGGTATGACACACATGCTAAAGAAATCATCACCCCAAATAATGCCAAGTGTGAACTCTTGATGGACAACGAACGCCACCTCTATCGCTTCACGGCCCCAAACAACATGACAGCCACCTTCACCTACATGATGAGCACAGATCTCTTGGAATCAAAACACACTTCCGATGGCCAGACCTTCAAATACGAGTACGATGATATGGGTCGACTTCTCACCATAAGCCAACCAACAGGGGAGATAACTCGTCTGCACACCGACGTGAACACAACAGGTTCCATTGTTCATGTCACTACAGATAGCAGTGATGTGGTTGCTATGGCGACCTATGGGAGCGTGCAATCTGTCATGCATGGCAAGTGCTTGCATTCCACCTATGATATACACAAATAAACAGCAGTTGCTGGCTACCAATAGGATGACAGTGCTCAATCTCATCATACATTTTCACGAACAATTTCAGAAAGCGAGATCTCTGTAAAAGGGACATTGTTACAAATTCAACACTTTCACAAATGGCATATTTCTTGTTTTTGTTTTATTTGTTTGCTTGGTTTTTTTGTCCAAATTTCAAATAATTGTATTAGAGAGGGTATCATAACTTCACATTTAGAATAGTCCTTATAATTAGATGTCATATAACATGTTGGAGACACATGTCTGATCTACTCAAAACTATAATCATGAAAGTATATATCCACATTAAATTGATTTCATGGTGAAAAACTAAGTGATTTTAAGAGTTTTGAAAAGAGTTCAATCTGCAAGATCCTAGATTGAGCACTGTCCAACCTTCCCCACAACTAATTACAGTCATCAGTATCACACATAAATGATTTGAACCTATCTGAACTATTCCCAAGATTCATGTGAGGAAAGCTACATGATATGTTTTATAATGACAATGTATAAATCCCATCTCATTATTCTAGGAAATGAAGATGGCAAACACTCCAGGTTGTGGGGTAAAGGTTTAGATTAGCAAAATATGATTTTGCTGTAAACTTTTGTTTTATTTTAATAGAAAATGTTTGATTTCTATTAAAACTTGTATAATCAGTAGACAACACAGAAACCTATTTTGACCATTTTGATGTTTTCTCAAATTTTAAAATTATGTCTGTTTTTCTTATTCTAACTACTTATGGTGTGCATGCCTTCTGAATATCACCCACCAAAGCTTACAAATTGTAACAATCTTTGAACTCTGAATGACAGTATAGTCTGCATCTTCCTAGTCAGTCTCGCACTGTCACTCTGTACTGCGACTTGTTTCTTGTTTCAATTCTTGTTTCACAAAGCTCAGTTTCAATATTCAATTAGCTGATGAGATTTCTATAGTATGAATAATAATCGTGGACAACTGATGATTAATATTTTATCAACATGATATAATCTGCAAATGTTGTCATGTCCATTCATGCATCCCTGCTTGATGTTTATATCTGTTACATATGGGTACACCACTTGCATTGTAGTTGTTAAATATGGGTAAATACTTACGTTTTATATTTGTTATGTGAATTGGTATATAACTTGTTCTGTTATCAGGCTTTGATCAACCTGCATCTCAACTCTTTTTGCATGCTTTCTATTTTAAATATTGAGTGTCTGTTCCCATTTTATCCATAAAAATTTGGTTTCTGTTTAGTGAGAGGTACTCACTCACAATTAGTAATTGTTTATACTGTCAGCTGATTGCTGTAAAGTGCACATTTAGAAATTTATATGAGCTTTGTGGAACATAAGCTGAATGATACAGTGCAGCATGTAGCATGATTGGTTCTCAAGCATCAATCTGTTGTCCTCCATTTCAGCTCATATAGAGCCTTGTAGTCGTAGAGCATTTTTGCCATATATTCTCTGCAAATTTCACTGCATGCCCCAAACTGGTCACTCTCTACACATTCCACAGGTTCTTTAGTTTCATTCTTAAAGACAAGCTAAGATGTTTCTATTTAGTTTGATTTGTTATAAATATTCACTCATGCCCAAAACTCTCACTGAATAACGTGTATGTTTCTAAGCATGAGCAAAGCCTTCTACTGCCTGTTGCGTTTAGTTGATAAGAGAAGATTTATTTTTGAGTTACCTCCTCTTGTATCACTGTTCCACCTCTAGGGCGTGAATGTATCTCCCTCTACAGAAGTGTTAGCACTGCCTTAAGTCAGATAGCGCGACGTAGTTATGGCCGAAATCTACGTGGCTTCTCTCACGCCCTCTCTCGTCAAGTCTATGTTGTGCATTTGTTTTCTTTTCGCTAAAAACTACAACAGGCTGCTGTTGATCTCTCCTCTTAAAAACCTAATTGTGTCTGAGGATTGTCAAAACTCACATTGTAGAACACTATTTTTTTTAATGATGTCCTCACACGATGTCCTGTTTTAGTAAAACCAGGTTTGGATTTTTCAGGATCAACCCAGACCAAAGTGACATACCTGCCTGGAGGAGCTGTTGTGGTGCTGTTCCCTAGCAACCTGACTGTTGCTATAGAAACTGGAGGGCATCCAATCATGGAGAATGAGCATCGCATGCATTACAAACGGAAGGTGATCATACCGGGGGCGTACATTCACCGGCTGGAATGGCGCTTCTATTTACGTCGCAAGGGTAGGAGTCGGCAGAGTCGAATCATCGAAAAGATTGGTCAACGATTGAGGGTAGGATCCCCGTTTTCACGGCATGCGCACATGCATGATTGGCATGAGGATGGAATCAAGGAAAAAGCTCTCTTGGTATGTTTTTACATCTCGTGCGTAATCATTAACACACAGAATCAACAGTGATAACCTTTTACCTCTGTACCATTTCTAGATATTTTGTTTTATGTTTTGTAACATCATTTTTCTACTTTAAATTGTTCATTAATTATTATTTTTATTGGTATTACAGAAATGCCCTTTCACAATTTCTATAAATGATTTTTTTTAATTAATTTTATTAAGTTTGACAGTTTATTAAGTTAGTGTTAATGGTATGAGTTCAGACAAGACAAGACCTTGTGATTTCGATGTCATTTTGCCAATTTGTTTATATAATAATTATGTGGGATTTTTGGTATTATCACTGTTGGTACTGAGTGTTCTATTTTCTGGTGCACAAGCAAATTGCTGTGTATGGCAACTGTGCCATCGGGCTTGAACACCAGAAAATTGAGTCCTTTGCTGCAGGTTGCACTCTTTCCCCCCCTATCTGTCAATGGTAGCTTCCACACAATGGAACAGTCCATAGCTGTATATGGTTGTGAAAGAGTTGTACAGTAATAAAAAATGATAAATCTGTCGATAACATAGCCTTGACTAACTCTCCTTGCCTTTAGCCTTTCTTTGTCATAATCCAAAATTTCCTATTCCTGTAACTCAGTGACCCAACTATCTCCTAAAGGAGATTGGTCTGTGCATTGGCAAGGACATCAGATGTATACGTGGCTATGTTACAGACAGATTACAGGGTGATATATCTGATATCGTCTGATTCAGTCTATTGTGCTTTGGTTGACAACGTCAGTCTGTGTTGAAATTTCTGATTGGATGTTTAGTGTTGTTTTCCCGCGCATATTGTCTCCGTGACACAGGCTTCATGTATGTTGCCATGGTAACTGTAGTATTGTAGTTCCAAATCGCAACCCTGTTTCTAACAGTTTTTGGAACCTCATATGCTTGAGATGTTGATTTTGAAAAAGAAGCTGGCGATATTGTGCCTGTTTTCCTCAGGGATCTATAGACAGCTGTGTGAGAGCTATGTCTGTTGAAACCCTCACTGTGGAAAATCTCAACCTGCAAGTTGTTTTTGTTAAGTTTTGTGAAGTATGTGGGCTTTGTAACTGTTGGTGGTAAAACATGTTTGACTTCAACGTGTGAAAACTTGCAGCCATTGGTTCCAAGGATGGACATATTTGTAAGTGGAACATTCGTACACCATTAATATTATCATGCTTCTCTCATATCATGAATAGTTCTTGTTGACCTTGAAACACAAACACAGACTGACCTTGGTGGAAGCAAAAGCAGAATGGCTGGTCAGGGGAGATAATTTGAAGATTTACCTGCATCAACGGAGACTTACGTGTTAGCTCCAACTAATGAAATCTCCGTACAAATGTCTACCCCCTTTCCACAAGCATGAGGTAGTACAAAACAGCATATAGTTGAAACCTGTATTGTTAGATTCTCTGACAGTTAAAAAGGTTGGGTCTCATGTTGAAGATTTTATTCTCGTTTGTTCTAAGTTGTGTATGCATGCTGATTATTATAATTATTTCATATTACAAGTTTCAAATTTTATTTGATGTGTAAAGTAATGTTTGTTTCACAAACTTTAATTTGTTTTCATGAAACAGGTATTTCAGTTAAGATTCTAACGGTTTTATTGTTATACTTTTTCTCATTTTTGATAGATGTTTAATATTCTATATAATCTCAGGGAATGAAAATGAACCTTCTTTTCACCTGCTGGTTATATCTTTATTTTGTGTGTTTGACTTTTTTAAGACATGAGACCTGAACAAATCATGATGTAGACATTAAGACAGTGTAAAAGGTTGCATAGTTGGACAGTCCTCCCATTAGAAGAGGCATGGTATATTCTGTAACCAACACTCTCCACGGCCTCCATTCATATTCTGGCTATACTCCAGTGTAAAAAAAGCATGATATCACATGATGGAATCAATTCTGAGATACAAATAATCCCAACAGCACTCGTATATGGAACTAACATTTCTGGACTATTTTCAAGGAAGAAGTTGTGTGTAAACTTTACATTGTCTCCTAACAAATAGATATCTGTAGATGTGTGTATCGTTAACAACCAGCTTTACTGTCCACAAGATGTTGAGTGCAGATCATTTGTTGTCTATTAACCTCACACTGTCAGTTGTCTCTTGCCAAATTTGGACTGCACCATAATACCAAGCCAAATGACATCTCAAGTATTGTTTGTGAAACTCAGCAAATAATGGTCAGTGATACTCCCCCCTCAGTGCTAAACTAAATAGAAGATAAAGACCCCTAGCATATTCATATGAATCCACTGGGTGGTCTTTAACAAAGTAGGTTTGTGGCAGATACAGAAAGGGAGGCCTTGTTCCCAGGTATGGAGACATATGTACATATCATGCCCAAAATATTTTGATGATATACAAATATTCTTGCCTGAAAATGTAAGTCCAAATGATTTAAGTTCACTCGACTTGAGCACATAAAGGCTGATGTTGGCTAAAGAGCACATGTGCTAAAGTATATTGCCATGGTTACATGATATATTTGGAGTTAAGGAGATAGCAAGAACATAGGGCTGATCGTTTTGTTTCAGATCAATGGGGAGAATCTGTTGACAATGGAGTATGACAGAAAAACCCACATGGAGACTATCATGGACAAGACTCTGCGCGAGATTCTCACGATTGTTTATGACAGTTCCGGCCTGCCATCACACTTCCTGCCAGCCACAGGTCACCACGCCATGAACATCACATACAGCCCCCGTGGCGACATCACCCAGTGGCAATATGGGGAACTGCGAGAAACCCGTCAGTATGACAAGGGGGTGCTGACTGAGAGGACATCCACAAACGGGGCACAATTCCGTTACTTTTACAGATATGGATCTAAGAAGGTTAGTAGGAATTAGGGAGGGGTCACTCAGCAACAAGGATAGAGGTGTGTTGTCCATGTATTTGATACACCTCTTGAACTTTTATCAAGTGTCAGGTTTTCTTTATTCTTTGAGGTGATTGGCTCTCTGAAACACCATGATGTATTGCTGTACTGTTGATAAAAATGATGATGGAAATATTATCAATGCCATAACATTACAGTACAGTATAAATAAATAACATAACACTGCAAAATACTGGCATAGGTGTTTAACTGTTTACTTGTATTTTTGGCCAGTGATATTTGATCAAGAAAAGCTTCAAGTGACACTCTTTCCTGAAGTAGCTTCTTCATATTTACTTTTAACATCTGAACTTTCTATCCCCACTCGTCCAGCCCACTGATATCATCCTCCCAAGTGGCAAGCAGTACCTGTTTGAACATGACACAGAGGGACACTTGGCTGCAGTCACCACTCCAGTCCTTGGCAAGCACCTGTTCCACAGAGTTCTCTCCCTTGGTATTCAACGCTACTTGTACCAGCCACCAGGGATGGACCTGCCCTTCATCATGGACTATGACACCAATGGTAAACTGAAACATGTGCGTCATCCTGGTGAGCAGAGGTGTGTGTATTACCGATACAACAACCACTTCCAGAAATCAGAGATTCTGTTTGACAAGACAAGTATTAAATTTCTGTACAATCCAGATGTACAGAGACTTGCCAGCACCTCGCTCAAGATGTCTGGCTACGGCTATGTTGCCAACTACACCTACATCAGCTCTCTGGTGAAGACCATGACTGTGAGCTTCCCATACGACGGAAATCTACTAGGAGTTAATTTTACTCACGATTATGACAACAACTTTAGACTTATAGCAACAGTAGCCATCTTCACCAACAATGTCACATTGATCAGCAACAACACCTACAGTGACATCAATGGCAAGCTGTCTAAGGTCAAGACCGTTGATATTAAGTGGGCTGCCCAAGACAAGGAGGTGCTCAATATTGGCAGTATCAATATCATTCGAGAGTATGATAGTTATGGGAGAATGAGAGACATTCAATTCAAATTTGCAGAAAATGTTCGCTTCACATTGCAAATCAATTATGATCAGTTGAACAGAATTCATCAGTGGCGACGCAGGATTGGTCAGACTGACCAAAAGGCAATCGAGTACATATATGACATTGACAACAACATGAAGGATGTGTTACTGGAAGGACAGTCGGCTTGGCAATATGGATATGATGCCAATGGCAACATCTTCAAGATCACAGAACACAAGAAGATAAAGGACTTGGAATTCGATGTTGGGGACAGGATTGAAAAGTTTGGAGAAATGTGGTACAAGTTTGACCAGGATGGATTTATGGCTCAAAGAGGCAAGGAACATCTCCTGTTTGACTCACTCGGTAATCTCATCTCTGTCTCCAAGAGGGACAAGTACAGGTTCTCCTTCTACTATGACTCTGAAGGAAGACTGTCAGTCCAGAAAGACATGTATGGAAGGACGGTGCAGTTCTTCTATTCCAACGTCCAGGACCCCAAGCAGGTCACCCATACCTACAACCATACTTCAGCCGAGGTCACTCTCTACCTGTATGACAGCGATCAGAGGCTGCTGGCCATGGAACGCAACAACAAAGTGTACTACATTGCCTCAGATCCCAATGGCAGCCCGCTAGTGGTATTTGACGACCAAGGCTACACAATCAAGCAGTGCAGCTATACACCCCTTGGCTTGGTGGAACAGGACACTAACCCTAACTTTGAACTAGTGTTTGGCTTTCAGGGCGCAATCTATAACCCTGTCACACTGCTGGCCCACTTCCCAAAGAGAGTCTACGACACACAGATCGGGCGTTGGCTGTCTCCGGATTATGCAGGCATGTTCAATAAACTTGAAGATGTCATTTCACTGCCAGAGATCCTCAACTTGTACCAGTTCCGTAATTTCATCAACCTCCATATGGCCAAGGAGAGGTTGCCCCGCACAGGTGAGTTAAATGTTCACTGTAGTGAGTAGATAGTGGGACATAGGTACCACATATTCAGTATTACTTGGTAAGTTACAAATCCGCAGCAAGACTTGTAGTCATGGTAGGACTTGGATCAATGTTAACTTTGGTGGTGAGACTTGCATCATTAGTGGGATTTAGATTCATTGTAAGACTTGGGTTCATGGAAAGATTTGGATTTGGATCCTTTACGTCAGAGCAGTTCATGCTGGGACTTCCTTCAGTGTTTCGGCTGGCTGATCCATGGTAAGATTTAGATCCAAGGCAAGACACACACACCGTTACATGTAAGTAATAGTGTGATAATAGTGTCCGGAAAGTGCTCAGCCTCACCTGAACAATTATAAAAATGCAAATGTTTTTATGTTTAATGTTTCTACATATTATCTGTCAAGCTCAAGCAAATTGCTTTTGCCATGTTCCAGCCTCACAATCCCCGTTTTATCTTTTTATCTTGGTACCATCCAACCAAGCAAAATTGGCAATAAATGCATCACTAACTTCAGGAAACAAAATATGAAAGAAACATTTTGTGTGTTTGAGATAAGCAGAAGTCCTCTAGAATCAAACTTAGATATTAAAGTGCCTTGTCAAAGGCAACTCTGCTCGTCCTAAGAGGCGACTAACGGGATCAGGTGTACAGGCTCGTTGACTTGGTTAACACGTCATCGGTTTCCAATTGCGCAGATCGATGCACTTGTTGTTGATCACTGGATCAACTCAGTCACTCACATGAGGTATGTTGATGAAAAAGGGTTTAATTATAGGATTAACAGGCATTATCCTTTGGCAGAGATGAGAGTTTCTTTTAAAAAATATTGAAAGTTAGCCAAGAGTCTCAGAGACTGTTATTCTGTTTATATTGTAATGGCATGTATTACAAATGTGACCCTTGATGTTGTTATGTCAACAAATTCTCAAGACTTTTTATGGGTAAGATGTGTTGGTGGTGTGTCACCTGAAAACCTGATAGCCTGATAACCTGATAACCTCAGAATAGGCAGATCTCACCATGCAGGCAGCAGCATGCAGTAACAGAACTCACTCACTCACTAACTCTTTTGTGTTTACAGACCTCACCAGCTGGCTGTCAGTGTTGGGCTATGATATCAAGAGCATGGCTCCCGATGTGTCCTACACCGGAATTCTCCACCCAGAGCCCTCCACCACTAACTACCAACTTCTCCCAAGTTCTTCGGCATTTGAATGCACCTTTGATCGTGATATGCTGAACCTCCTTACCATATCAACCGTTCCTAAGTCCAAGATTACACCCCTTCAAAATCTGCCAAGCGAGAAACCAGCACCTCTACTTGCCATATTTGGTGAGGGAGTAACCATCTCCATCGTTGGTGGCAAGGCTGTTATCAACGTGGCAGATATTGCCTCTGAATGGGCCCGGAAGCTTGCAACAGTGCTCCTGAACAAATCACAGATGGTCAACCTGCACTACACAATTCATTCAAAGGATGTTCATTACTTCATCAAGTCGAGTTACACGCAGGCAGAGGATGATCTTCGCACACTGGGCATCACCACTGATCTCGTCACTCTTGATAATGGCATAAATATTTCTGTGCATAAGAATCAGAGAAGTCATGGCTTTGGACGAGGTCGAGATGAGATAGATGTTCGTATCCATGGCAATCACACTGTGATAAATATCCGCTACGGCACCAACATTGATCATGAGATGAACCGAATCTTGCACCATGCTAAGGAACGTGCTGTGGCTTCAGCCTGGCACTCAGAAAAGTACTTGATACAGAACAGTCTACCAACAAGGTTTGAATGGGAGGACGAAGATGCCAAAGAGCTTCAAGCCAATGGCCATGTTAATGGATGGGAAGGAGAGTACATCCGCTCTCCCCTGGATTATCCAGAGCTCTCAGATGACGCAAACAATATAAGATTTATCAAACATGCCAGGTAGGACTGGAAAATTAGGTTTTAGTTGTGTTTTATTTCTGAAAAAATGGCTGTTAGACCAAGTGAACAAACTAGCTGATAATGCTTCAGCAGGTCAAGGTCAAGCTATAAAGGGCAGAGAATGGCATCAGAGACAGTTGGTGCTTCCTTTCAGGGAGGATGAAAGGTGTTTTAATTGGGTGGCTGCCACCCCCACCCCCATGCATACAGTGTGCTATGTTCTCTTATACTATGGTTGGAGATTCAGATGGCAAGTGAAACGTTATGGGTGCTTTGTTTGTTTTGCCCAGTGCTTGTCTTTCTACCAGCCCCCATTGGAAAGGGGGACATGAAGTGTGCTGTCCTTCCCCCCCCCCCTCGACCTCCCCTCTCTGCCCAAAGGGGGGCCTGGACAGCACTGAGTGTTCTGTGATGGTGCTATATTAGGTGTACACACGATTATACTACCACAAATACAGAGTAAAGACTGCTTCTAGTCACGACAAAGCGACCCGGTCTCGACCGACCGACCATACTGTATTCTTGTTTGAAAACATTCATAGATATTTGTACAGATAGCTAAACCATGACTTGCTGTTTTGTTGGACAAAGAGAGTTGAGGTCAACTGTGTCGTGTATTCTGCACTTGGGTCATGTGGACCTGCAACTCTGGTCAAGGTGACTGTGCATTATGAACTTACAAGCACAATCTTATAGTGACTCATGGTGTTCCAGTGACAGTGATTACAGACTGTATGCTAGTAGGCAGGGAGCGATGTAAGAAATTCTCGGTGATTCTAAATATTACCAAAATCATTCATAAAGAAAAAAGTGCGTCATTTCAGTGTTCTGTGAGTATCATTACGAGGCTTCATGTGTAACAGAGTTTCTTCCACCTAGAAGCCCGATTGTGTTATACCAGGTGCTACACAGGCTTCACCATCCCTTGGTGTAACAGACAGCCACAGCTACAAGGTGAAGGACCCTAAGTGTTTCCTGCAAGATTACCTGCATCTTCTTGGAATGTCTGGTCCAGGAAGGCGCTCAATTATATATGTTGTCATGGAGATGTTATGCCCATATACGGTGTTAAGATTGTTATCAGTGAAGAAGTAAAGTACTGCTAAAAAAATAAACCAAATATTCAACATCTGCTGTATATAATGACAACTACATTCTGATTGTTGAAGTTAACATTAGAAGGAATACTGTGTTACTTAAATTTATTAAAATATGCAGGTATTTAAGAATGTATTGAAATTTATGTCTGAAGTATGTGTCTTGAAATGGTCTTAAATTTTAAGTAATTAAAAGATAACAAAGTTTTAATTCATTTTAATGCTTTTCAGTAATGTGAGGGTATTTTAGTTTGATCTATCGCCAGATGGTCTGTGACGTGTGAAAATGTTTCACAGGAACAAGTGATGCCAACATGCCGCCAATGTTCGTACATATCCATCATGTCAGTCAGTGTGTAATTTCACTCGCCTATTTCACAGTGGGCTTGTATGATAAGCAGCTTTGTGAAATGTTGTACATTTGTAGACAAACTGGTATTGGCACCAACTGTGATCCAGTGCATGTACCTACCTATCATTTCACTGACAACATTCATCTATGTGTTGGTAGATCAGAAGTATCAGGAACCGTTACCATGGTTAAAGGTGTCTGTGAGATACACCAATTTATCACATACTGTTACATCTGACTGGATGTGAGATAATATATTTCTGATGCTGACATTTATGAGCTCATTACATTATGGTCTCATCAGTATGAAAGATATGACAGTAGTTTTCATTTAGATGTTATAATGAGCACTGAAGAAATATATTTAACAATGATTTTTATGAAACATATTTGTTTGGGTTGGATGTTTTACATTATTTATAACTTACCCTTTATTTCAAGCTTAAAAGACTCAGCTTAGGGTTCCATATGTTGATCATGAAAATTGCTTTTGTACTAAATGGTGGAGACTAGATACAAAAAAGATATGGAAATAGAATATATACAGAATATAGTATGTTTAACCATGAAATCTGGTCTACCAACACTGAGGTTAAACTCATAAACTTGATATGCAATAACTAACTGCCATTATAGTTTCAAAGTGGTCTATGCTGATTACAATCTTAGTTTTTAGTAAGTCTTAATTATCCTGTTTGTCAACTGCATAAATTTGGGTTACCTAAATGTGCAATACAGTAATCTGTTGTGTTCACTCAAATCTAAATTTGAATTTTAAGATATAAAGATATTTTTAGTATTTATAGACATATCTTTTCTCAAACAGATATTTGAGAATAAAATGTTTCTTAAATACTTCTCATTTACAAAAGAAAACAAATAAAAACAAATATTTATTCAAAACAAATCCACTAAATTCAATTTTAATGTTAAGTGACTATCCTACTTTGTTTTATTAAATGCCAAGGTTTCCTTTCAACACTTTTTACCTGTAGTGAGAGTTTACTTAAAAGAAAGCTGCATAGAAAATAGAAATATTCGGTATTACTTTTCAGCATTTTGTGTGAAATGTTAGTCAGTATTATGCAGATATCTTAATCAAAGGATGGATAATTATATGATTGTTTCTATCAAGAGTGGAAGTTTCACGGATGTTGATTGAAATATGTACAATGTTCAAGTTTTAAATGTTTCATTAAGATTATGTTTATCATTTCATCAACTCATCCTTTTAGTTTATACAGTCCAGTTATAAAATAACACCATTCATCAATTTCCAGTTTTGTTTCTGTCAGTGTGGCATTTGACATCAAACTATGGCATCCTTCCTTCAATTATGCAATGTCTTAAACCTGTTTGTGTTAATATCTCATTGATTCCTTGCTGCATAAATCTGTGTGTTCCTCTAGCGTATGTAGTGCTCTATGTGCCAAATGTCCATTTTGTTCCAGTCTAGGATATAATCAGTTTGCATGACACGCCCCTGTTTCTATACCTCATACTTCACTCACTCACTCACTCATCCAATCATCCACTTGAAGTCAGTGTAAGATTATGTAAATCAAAATACTATTTTGAACTCATGGCTATCCCCCTGCATCCATGCTGCTTGAACTTTGTGTTGGGGACTGAGTGAAGCTGATGTCGTTCATGTGTCAAGAAATTCCGCGGCGAGCACAGAGAGATGTCAGCTCATCTCGTCTTATCATGTATGTACAAATGCAATATTTAAGGCGAATGCAACATTATTCTGTTTTGTATTTTAAAGGAAATAAAAATGCATAACTATCGAATCATGAAAACAGAGTTTTAGTTGTGTTCTTGCTGACAAGCATTAGGTTGAATGCTCGGTAGGAAGAAGCTGCTTATGCACAAGCAGCCGGTGACATGGTGGTGATGAATATTTCACCTGTCTTCAGGCTGACATTTGTTAGTATTGCCAGTGTGTGCACAAATAGAGAACACCTTAGGCCAACTTTGCTATCTTTCAGAGCTTACCATAGTCACTATACCATTACACATTCAGAGATGCCTACCCTTACAACTTCTTCGTAATTATTACATTTTTTCTGAGTGTCAAAAATTCAAAATTACTTGCAAGTAAAACTTTAATATAAAACAATTTGCAACAATCCATGAAGTGTACTCCTGTTACTGCACTTCCTGTAATCAAGTGCAATAATTATTTCTGGAATGCGTCATGAGGTAAGATCGTTTGCAAAGATCGTGTAAATCCGAATGAGCTGAATGAACTACCTCATAACACCTAGGCTAGTTTCTGATTGGTTGTTAAAGTAGGTTGACAAAGATTGTATATTTCCACTATGCAAATGAAAATTACTGAAAAATTTGTATTTCCCATCACTTATTACTGATGGGGCACTTATAGGGTAGGCACCTCTACACATATCACCCATTAAACGGCCTGCAACATCTGTTAGCTCATTAAGTATAGGAGAAAACACTTCTCCTCAGTTTTGGTAGACAATGTAAAACCGGAGGGGCTCTGCCCCTGGGGATTTCCTGACCCCGGTGGTTTTACATTGTCTACCAAAACTGAGAAGTGTTTTGATGACGCTGATCCACTTAATATGTTTTTAGGATTAGAGCATGCAACAATTCAATTACTCTCAATTGCGCAAAAGTCTTGATTTATAGAAAATACTGTTCTAGGAAATAAAATTAATGAATTAATAAGAAAATGAAGATATTCAAGGCATTTTTTGTTTTCTACAGCAACAATGGTTCTTCTTGAGCATGTACGCCCCTCATCCCCAGCCCCCACACAGATCAATTCTTACCAATGAAGCTACAAAAATACTTTCTAAATTAAGCTCCGAATGCATTAAGTATCTAGACAGTACAGATGTTTCCAGAACCAAACCAATTAGTGGGAGGCCTCCTTGACTTTGGATTTATGGCATGGACCATCAACAGGCAAGACTTACAGTTCACTAAAATTTGTGAAAAAATGCACTGAACCTCCAAAACATTTGTACAGAAATGGTTTTGTGTTTATATCATTTAATATAGTTATGTAAGAAATATATAAAAAAATCCTCCCTTGGATACTGATGCTAAGTGGCAAAAACTACGGTCCATCTGTACAAAACAGGGAATGTACTCTATCCACTTCTCCACAAACAAAAATGCTTCATGGAATTCAATGACATATACATAGGCTTTCTTGGGACTCTACAGGTTTTTTTTCTTAAGTTCAGAGACATTTTAACTTTGGTATATTTTGCTGAATTTCTCTATGATGATAAAAATCAATAAAATACAAAAACAATATGAGAAGCACACCATTCAAATCCCAAGAAAGACCATTTATAACTTCATTGAATTCCATAAAGTAGCTTTTGAGGAGAAGTGGATAACATAAAAAACCCCTTTGTCCCATATTACACTATCATCATAAATAAATTCTGCAAAATGTAAATAAGTCTATTCACTTCTCCACAAAAACTACTCAACAGAATTGAATGACCTATGTTTTTCGTCGGGACTCTAAAGGTGTTCATTTCATAATTTTTTATGCAATTTCTTACTTTTGTTATTTTTACAGATGTTTGAACTTAGTTGAATTTTGTTCTATACAACATGTTCATTCCTGCCAACAGTGGGATGTACGTTATCCACTTCTCCTACAAAACTGATTTATGGAATGCATTTTGATGAGAAATATGCTTCATAGGGACTCTAAAGGCATGCATCTCAAATTTTGATTCTGTATTTTATTTTTGCAATTTTAATGCTGTTTGAACTTGCATAAATTTTGTTGAATTCTCTCTGAATATAGTGTTACAGGGGATGAAGTCTATCCACTTCTCCACAAAAGCTGATGAACAGAATTGATGTAGCTTCTACATGTGTTTCATTGGGACGCTGAAAGTGTGCATCTCATATCTTGTTCATACAATTTCTTAATTTTGTCACTTCTACAGATGTTTGAACTTAGCTGAATTTGTTTCTATTCATCCTGTTTGTCCCATACTACAGAGGGTGTACTATATCCACTTCTCAAAAAACAGCACAAAACTCAGCTTACATATGTCTTATATATGTACATCTCATATTTTTTTATGTTTAAAGACATTTGAACTTAGATAATTTCGTGGAATTTCTCTCTGATGATAGAGAAATAGGGATTAAGTCTATCCACTTCTCCACAAAAACTGCTCAACAGAGTTGATTCACCTTTACATGTGTTTCACTGGGACCCAACTTTTTACCCCACAAATAGGACTTAGCATCTTATTTCAAGGGAGGACTTTATAGTGCTGATTAGTTATTACTTAAACATATTGAAAACATGATCATTTCTGTATGACTTCGGGGGAGGTTTAGTCACATTCTGACCAGACTATTAATCAGATTGAGAGGGTTTAGTGGGTCAGGCTATTCAAGAAGGAAAAGACATTGTAGAACAGCTTCATTGAGAGATATATTCACGGAGTCTGTGGACAAATATGCAGAGAGGATTATTCATATTAAGGTCATTCATGCCCAGATATTTAACACAAGTAAATACACTGATGTCCTAGCACTGATGAGTTGGTATGTAAATACAGTCACATGCTACACAGAAGTCTGATCAGTTGGCTTTCGCCATGGGTCTCATGTCTAGCCATGGTTGAAGCATGATGCAACACACAGCTAGTCAGACCATGGCTTGCTCCACAAGGACAGCCAGTCCATGGATGGAATATGATACTACACAAGGGTAGCCAATCCATGGATGGAATATGATACTACACTAGGGCAGCCAATCCGGGTAGCCAGTCCATGGATGGAATATGATACTACACTCGGGCAGCCAATCCATGGATGGAATATGATACTACACAAGAGCATCCAGCCCATGGTTGGCGTTTGATGAATGGCTGAAGTAGAATGCTAGTCCAGGGCAGCTAGTCCATGGATAAGGTGTGATACTACACAAGGGCAACCACAC
Organism: Haliotis asinina; assembly: GCF_037392515.1. Taxonomy (NCBI): domain Eukaryota; kingdom Metazoa; phylum Mollusca; class Gastropoda; order Lepetellida; family Haliotidae; genus Haliotis; species Haliotis asinina. The sequence continues at coordinate 93,254,780 of NC_090281.1, forward strand.
CAAAGATGGAGAATGATGCTGCACCAGGACAGCCCTAGCATTCTATCAATATATCAGATACCCCATAATAATAACTTGTGAGCAGGTTTCAATATTTATTTCAAGAATAGTACATGTACATGAACAAGAACTGACTACAATAACAACTGGATTCAATAATGAGCACCATTAGAAATATTACCAGTGTGGTACAAAATTACTTCTTTCTCGGTTGTCAGCAATACTGTGTTTGATAACGCAGAAGTCTCCTTTGGTACAGAGAATGAAGTAAAGATTAGCACTACATGTAATGGAATATCACAACTCAAACCAGCATTAGGTAATGTGAACTCAAGTGCTGAAAGTCAGCACAAATGAATGCTTCAAGCACTTGGTTAAGTTGCTTCCCCTTTAATAGTTAATAGAACTACAAGTATCCTCTGAAGCACTGTTCAATCTCTCATAATGAGATAACACAACATATTAATACATCCGTAAGCTTAAAACACCTACAAAACAGTGTGAAAATAAATCACAACAAACCAAAATACTCTTTCTGTAGCTTGAATTATTTTCATATACATTTTCATAAGACCTTTAAATGGAAGAATTGTGATTGTTAGTATCACAATCATTTCAAACCATATCAAAATGCATGAGAAGCTATTATTTCTCACTGATAATCTGCACACAAGACCCCCAAATGAATCCATGACATCAGCGAGTGAGTGAGTATAATTTTATGTCACTTGAGCAATATTCCGGCATCATGGCTGTGGACACCAGAGATGGACTTCACACATTGTACCCAATAGGGGAATTGAACTCAAGTCTTTCTGTTAAAGACAAACACTTTAACAACAACGCTACTCCACTGCCCCTCAACACATCACCCCAAAACCCAAGAAGCCATGAATTTGAACATGTCACTCTGAGGTAATGCAGACCGCTTACTAACCAGTTCGTACCCCAACAGTTAAGGTTGGCCAGGGAGGGTATCAATAAGTACAATTATTTCATGTCTTTTTCTGTGATTAGAAAGGGATTGAATATCCGTCTTTTTTGCCCTCTAAGTAGTTCTATTCACAACAGAGGCAATCATCTTTGTGTAAGAATAGAATGTAAGAGCACTGAAGCTGTCAGAGAATCAAATCACACTCTCTAGCCAGAGAAATTCTGTGGAATGTTACTGCAGAGGAATAGAAAGAATGATTCATCATTACCTTAATTCTGGTGTTATTGTTTCAGGGATAGTACCAGACAGTCACAATTCAGTGGACTCAAGGATGTCTGGTATCCAAGCCACTATCTTTAGCTTCAGACCATCCTCCCAGGACAAGGCAGTTAAATGTCTTCAGAAGTCCATTTACAGCTGATTAACTTCTTAGTTTCAGGAAGTTGAAGACAGATTGAGATAAATGAAATACTACCTAAATATTAGCTTTGACCCATGATATTTCACTTTACAAGTAGGTGGAATTGTTAATTAAGTAATACAGGAGGTTTTCTGTTATACCCTTCTGTAGCAACTGATTCCTGGAATCTTATCAAAATATGTGTGAAATCCTGACTACATTCCCATATATGAAATCTATAAGGCAGTGCTTCACTTTCCAGACTCTCCGTCCAGCTTGAAAAGAGGAAAAGAGCTTACTTAACCTGACAAGGCATTTGTTCGCCCTTCAGACCAGTAAGGATGTTTCTTGCTGTGAGTTCGGACATGCCAGCCCGAGACTTGTCTGTGGCACTGCCAATGTGTGGCAGCACGGTACAGTTGTCCAGCGAAAGAAGTGGGCTGTTGGTTGGCAACGGTTCTGGGACGGTCACATCAAGTCCAGCAGCTAAAATTGTGTGCGACTTCAGAGCTTCATAGAGATCCTCTTGGTTTACGACTCCTCCACGACTTGTGTTGATGAATATTGCATTCTTCTTCATCTTCGAAAAGGCTGATTTGTTAAACATACCCTTTGTTTCTGGGGTAAGTGCACAACAGGCAATGATATAGTCCGATCTTGAAAGAACTTCATCAATGGACGCTAACTCTGCACCAACCTCACCTTCAGCAGGGTTTCGGACTGCATCAGAATACAGGATTTTTTCAACTCCAAACGGTACAAGACGTTTTGCTACAGCGAACCCTATCCTCCCGAAGCCAACAATACCAACAGTAGCGCCATCTAGGCCCGGCCCGCACAGCCATAGCGGTTTCCAGGTACCCCATGTACCGTTCTCTACTGCACGGATACCTGTAACACACATGACAAGTGGCTACATATTTGGGTCTCAAGTCTCAGGAAGGGCAATAATTCTCAAAATACTGTTGGAACGAGTTAATGACAGGTGTGAAAGGTTGGTGAGTAAAAGGAGCTTGTTACATGTAATGATGTTATTTTAGATTGCGGGGACGACAGGAATGGATCCAGGGGTTAGAACGAGAGCCCTGGAAACAAATAGGTTGCTTGTATGAATAGAATGAATATCTCTTTCCTAAGGTGCGGCTACCACAGATTTTCTCCTACCTTCTCTGATCCTCCTGGAGGTGGCCAGCAGAAGAGTGACTGTCAGTTCTGCGGTGGCGTTGGTCAGGACGCCTGCAGTGAAGCCCACTGAGATGTTCCGCTTCCTACACGCATCTACGTCAACATGATCATACCCCACAGACATTGTGGCCACCACCTTCAGTTGAGGGCCTGCATACCAGCAGATTATAAAATTACATTTTCACGGATAATCTGGCCAAACTGAAGAAATTAGCTTGTAATTTTTGTTGCAAACCAAAAAATGTACAAATCTGAAACACACATAATGATCATAATTACTAAATCACTACATTTAGGCAGAACAATACAAAATACATTCTATTACTTAAACTTCAGTTAGATAACTTGTCGCTGTGAGCTCACGTTCAATATTTTGATAGAACAGAAATCTGTAAGAAGCAGCTATAAAATATCTCTAATATTCCACAATGGCAGGCAACAAGTCCTTTCTTCAAAAGAAACCTTTGTTTCACTTTGTTAATACAATGTTGATTATTGTTTCACTGATTTTGTCACTTACTGGTTATTGTTTAAGAATAACGTGCATATAAACCACTGCTTAGTACACATATTTAAACTGTTCCACACACTGCTGATGACAATCAAGCAATATCATAGTATATTCCTCTTCAGATGTTTGGTAGAGGATCAAGTCACTCTCTTTCAAACTTGTGTTTATGCACTCAGTAAGAACACAAACAAGTTCCTTTTCCTGCATATGTAAAGTCCATTGTAGGACTCTGCCAGTATTGTAAATGAATGTTCATGAGTTACTACCAAATAGTCAAAAAGGAAGGAATACCCTGCCCCAACGGTGGCATCCATAACAAACACATGCAAAGGCAAGGAAATCAGGAAAAATCTTTGCATTTGAAATAAATGAAACAATACACATACTTATGTTGTGATAGAGCCACTATGATCACTGGGTTGTATTTCTCATGGCTCAATTTAGACTACACATGATATACTGTTAACAAATCAGAAAAAACGCATTGTTCTTTACAAAGTAATACGGCTGTCTGACAGCTAACTGAGTCTCCATGTATACCTGCAGCATCCAACACTTCATCATCAATCTTCTCGGTCAGGAGGCAGAATAGAGCATCTTTGCCTGCAACTTGCTTCAGTAACTCAACACGAGGTACAGGATCATCCTTGTTCCACTGAGTGACATCACATGACTCTCCCAGAAGCCTTGGTCCAACCTCTGGCACACGTCTGGTAATGTAAACCTGGAGGACAAAACAAGAAACATATTACTTTCATCACCTAGAGTCGATAATGACACCCAAATTCAATCCTGTTGAGTAGTAACAGATTACTCTCATGGAAAGGAAAGAGAATGGAAAGCAGACTTCAAAATCAAATACACTTTTCACTCTCTTCAAACTGTCCATTCTTTTAAGAGAATATTTCATAAAGCTATCTGTATATATATTAGTATTGGTCCCCAGCACCAAACTGCTTGTCATCAATGTAGTCTAAATGGGTGGTAGGTAATGCTGGTAAACTCTCATGACATGCAGTTTGACAATCAGAGTTCAGTAAATGATAACTAATCAGATGTGATCATACACCAAACCACAACTCTTAGGAGGGCAACAGTGAGACAAACATAATATTGTGCAAACAAACAGGCGCTGATTTATACTACAATCAGCATGATCAAGGATACACAAGAATGTTGGTTACACTGCAGTTTTGTGAGTCAGATAACTGGGTCAGTTGTTTATGTTTTGGTTTGAGAACTATAACAAGAAGAAACATTTCTAAACATTCATTTGATGTTTCATTGTTGTCAATACTGTTTAGTCTCTGAGCCCATCGATAATTGTTGACACAAGCCAGAGCAACTGACCTTATGAATCCCTCCAGCACTAGAGGTCAGTCAGTTGCATGTAATTATACCTATGCCATAGGTCGTATACACACTGTCATATTAATCGCTGGTTTCTCGCAACTATATAGAATCTTCCCTGATTACTTATGTCATTATATACCATTATAAACTGCATCATACTGCCATAAATAAGATACCATATTTCCTCTCATAAGCACCCAGGTGCTTAATTTTTCAACTGAGTTCCAGACCAGCACTTATTAGTGCTCCTGCGTATTTGTGTTTACTAGGTCTAATTGCCATAACTGCTGGTGTAACATTGTACATATTACAGGAAATATGGTACATGTTGCTATTCACTGATGACTTTTGATACAATGACATTCATAAAACAAAAAGTAACAAAAGGAGGTTCCACATGGGTTGTCACAATAACACAGGGTGTGTGTGTGTGTGTGTGTTTGGGGGGGAAGGGGGGGGGTCTGTGTCTGTGTGTGTGCTAGAATATTCTAGAGGTCCAGACAATTAAACAAAAACTTTGGTAACTGATAGGTCACTCAACATACCGATCCCTTCCCAACTGCTTATATGTGTAAAATATTTCATCATTAACGCACAGCAATAATACATGGCAGTGACACACTAATTCTTATCCCCATAACCTTGTACTATATACATACAACCGAATTAATAAAACAATCTGTTGGCCTATGAATCTGTTGGCCTATTTAGGTAACTATTAACTGTTTACAGTTCAATTATTTGAAAGCAAAATCTCCACTAACCTTGGGTCTCGACATGGTTGTGATGTAGCGTGCTAGTGCTCCTCCTGACCTTGTATCTGTTTCCAGAAGACCCCGGGATATGGAGAGATAACGACACGTTGTGACCACGCGCACGGTACACAGATGAGATAGCAGACGACTCAAGGACAGCTTCATGTCGCTTGGTTCAGTTTTCGTGCGGACGACAGTCCGTCAACGAACATGAAATACTACTGCCACACCTGGCATTTGTTCTGCATAAAGATTGAAAATATACTCAAATATATACTAATATTGTCTCGGCAACGACACGTACAAGTGTTATATAATTATTTGTTAAATGAATCAATCAATAATTAAACAACACCTTGCTTCGTAAACATACCCCGGGAACCAGGCTGAGAAACATCAAGAAAGACAACTCTTGCATGTAAGGATGCTGAATGTGTGAACCGACCAGACGGTAAATCACTCAGAAGCAATATCTATGCAGCAATTATTTGTATCACATGTTGTTGCCTTGATGAAATGTAGCAAACGTACTTTAGTTTTAAGGTATAAAAACATACGACAATTTGTTTATTATTATTGTTTTATTATTTATCAATTATCAACTCAGCAGACTTTTCCGGCTGTATATCTTCCGACGATAAGTGAGGTACACGGAAAGATCAAACAACTGCGAAGGGTGATAGGGGTTGTATTTATTATCATTTTGCAAATTCCTTCAAAATCTTGGCGAGGACGCTAGAAAGAGGCTTCATAAATCGCATGTGAGGTCCTGGGCGTGACGAACAAACGGCTTGAAACACTTTTTCCACCCAACTAAAAGCGAAGACCAGGGAGACTATAATGAGTGAGTGAGTGAGTGAGTGAGTGAGTTCAGTTTTATGCCGCACTCAGCAATATTCCAGCTATATGGCGGCGGTCTGTAAATAATCGAGTCTGGACCAGACAATCCAGTGATCACTAGCATGAGCATCAATCTGCGCAATTGGGAGCTGATGACATGTGTCAACCAAGTTAGCGAGCCTGACCACCCGATCCCGTTAGTCGCCTCTTACGACAAGCATAGTCGCCTTTTATGGCAAGCATGGGTTGCTGAAGGCCTATTCTACCCCGGACCTTCACGGGTCAGGGAGACTATAAGACGTTGTAGATCCCTGGTAATACTATACGAACACAGCTGTTCTGAGACTATATTAAATCGGTGTTAATATATAGTCTGGTTCATAATTATTGAGAATTTTTCTTCTTACTTTGAGCTATCCTAACACCTCAACTGATTCACTGATACTTAAAACTAAGTAATGGTATAAGGGAGGTAACTCATCTTGGCCTACTGAGTATAGTACAATTAGAGTTACCTCCCCTGAATTTGTAGCAGACGTCATTTTCCTCAGCACTGTCAACAATGTCTGCTGAAGATAAAAGAAGGTTGATTTTTGAGTTGTGTAATCAAGGAATTGATGATGTAAATACATTGGCAGAAAGAACAGGAACTCCTCTTTCTACTGTGTATAGGATTAGGAAGAATTTTAAAGAGGAAAAGGATTTTGGGCACCAGAAAGGAGCAGGGAGACCCAGAAAATTGGACTTCTCAGATCGCGTCCGGCTGGGAATTTTAGCGTCTAAAAAGCAAAGGGCAAGCATCTCCAACATCAGGTATGAAATGATAGAAAGGGGATCAACAGTTGTATCAAAATCTACAGTTAGAAGAAATTTGATTGATCTTGGATGGGAGAAAGAGACTAGAATTCCTTCTCCTCTCATGAAACAAGAACATAAAGACAGGCGTGTTGAGTGGTGTTTGGCACATGAAAACTTTGACTGGGAAAATGTGATTTTTACTGATGAAAGCTCAATATGGGTATATCCCAATAATGTGAAAATATGGACAAAGTCTGCGTCAGCACCGTTGTATCAACGACCTAAATACAGCCCAAAGTTTCATGTATGGGGAGGGATATCCTTATTAGGAACGACCCCGCTGTGTGTGTTCGAGGGAAATCTGACAAGTCAACGCTACACTAACATATTAGATAATTTTCTCCTTCCAAGTGCACATGTGTTTTATGGAAATGACTGGATTTTGCAGCAAGATAATGATCCTAAACACACCGCAAAACATGCCAAGCAGTGGTTTCAGGAGAAAAATGTGACTGCATTACCATTTCCTGCATATAGTCCTGACTTAAATCCCATTGAGAACATTTGGGGGATGATGAAGGAATGTGTGAATCAGAAGGGGTTGACAAAAATTGAAGACATGAAGAGAGAAGTGGTCCGATACTGGGACAGCATAACTCACGAGACACTAACCTCTCTGATAGGAAGTATGCCTATCCGTCTTAGACTGTGCCGTGAAGCTCAAGGAGACTTGATAAAATATTAAATTGTTACCTACACAACATGAAAAGGTCAGTTCACTTTAACAATACATTCAATTTTATCTGATTTGTTCTCGTTTAATAATATGAAATGCTTTAGCTATTCTCAATAATTTTGAACCATACTGTACATAGTGATAAGTCCCTAGAATGTATGAAATAAAATCATAATACGCTATGATGTTCGTATATATTTTGTTACATCATTACATTCTATGACGTCACCTCACATTACAGCAACAATGGAGATTGCAATACAACGTCAGTGTTGGATGCCGAATTAAAATAATATTTACTTCATGACAATAGAAAACTGAAATAATTCTGTATGAACCGGACGTGAATCATATATAGCACCCCGTATACAAAATGGTAGACGTAATTAAGATTTTTTACACAATAATATAATACGGACATCTGCGACGCATGTTTCATGACGTCGACGTCATCACAGTAATGACATCACAAAACATCATTGAGTGCAGTAAATCTATATGATAACTGATACCCACAGACCAGTCATCTGAGTGTTAGTCGACATTAATTACAGGGACAATAAACAAAATTGGAAAGGCGGCGTCAGAACAGATGTGTAATCTTACAAGCAAAAAGAAACATTTATACGTCATAATCCTAACAATTACGTAAAGAATTTGTAACTCAAACGTTAACGTCTCTTTTGTCCCTGCCGATATTGACACTGTAAAGAACTGCGCTCCTTAAAGTGGGTGTTTCCTTTGGGACTGAGCAGAAATAAAACAGGCCTAACCCTACTTACTGTCCGGACCGATGAAAGGACCAGTCAGTCACTGAATTTCACTCTGCGAGAAGTGTTTATTTGTTTGTCTGTTTGTTGTTTAACGCTGTTAACTGACGATGGCCATTAAATAATTGACTATGGACCAAGTGTCCACAGTCCAAAGCCGCTGGAGTCTGATGAAACGCAATCAAACAAGGGAACAGACTGGCCACCGCCTTGTGACGTTGTCTCTTTTCATATGCATGTTTTAGTTGCTGGAGTCCTTTTCTGAACGGGGAGCACTTAAATTGAGGGTTTGTAGATTTACGCCGATTCGGTGAGTGAGTTAATGACATTTTACGCCGCCTTCAGTGACTGAATGGGATTTAGCATTTATCCAAAGGAGGACACCCAAAATTGACTTATGACTTATGTGGCGAATTGAACTTTAGACACTCGGTGTCACCACGGTCTTATGCCGCGTTTTGCATTTATTATAGTCCACAGGGTGTCGTTCAAAACCTGAGCGCTACCCTGCCGCTAAGACTGCCTAATGTCTATGCTCAGCTATGGGAATTACGGTCACCTTTGCGCTAAGACGACACGACTTTGTACAACGGAACTCAGATATAGAGGCATGGTCTTCACCAGTTGTAAATGACCAAGTGGCGAATAAACATGACGTTCCAAGTTCAATGACCGCTGGGCTATCGTATGGACTTGTCGATGATGGGGTCTGAGGTTTTCATAACGACAGCCTTTTCAAAACAGTTTTATGGAACCCGGGTGTAAGTCCCAGCGAGACAAATAAATGAAAAATTTCTTTTAAATCGCCAAACGAATCCTTCGGCATGTAATTACATTGTTCTTCAAACAGGTCCGAATGGATGTTACGAACACTAAGTTAGCGTTGTAGCCATGTACAACTGGCCGTTTTGTAGGTTTTCTAAAGACTGTAATGAAAGATATTATTTACAGGGTGCAAAGATTACAATAACTAAGACACTCCACAGAAATCATATGCTTTGGTGCACAGGAACTATTAAAACAAGTCACGCATTATACTAGCCGTGGGCCGCGACCCGGTCCTACAGTCAGCGTGGGGTCATGCCTTGATTGTAAGAACCCTACGCTGTTTGCAGTTTACGTGGTACTACCTTTTCGTGTTTATTGATTTAATTTTACCGTATCAAATACTGTCCGGTGAAAAAAATTGATAACTGACATTTCTTAACTACATGTATCTCGCAACATGTGAATGAAATTGTCAACGGATTTAGCCTCGGCTGCAAGCGTTTCCTAGTTACCTCCCGTGAGCATCCGCAATTTGTGACCTCTAACCTCAGCACGACGAAAGACAACAACAGGTGCGATACCAAACAATGAAACGCCAATCACTCGCGTGGACAAACAACAGGATGAGTTAGTGCGGACATTTTACTAATTGGAAAATCTAACATAGGGATGTTCCGAGCCTAGGATACAACTGACCGGCTCAGGTAAGTCTGGGCGAATGTACCTAACGAGCTAGAACGCAGTAACAACAGAGCGCCAGTGGTATAGGCAGGAGCGCCTTGTCAAGTTTCATAAGTTACGCGAACAGTTATAAGAAGACGGCAGTTATTTGGAGACTTCTGTAGTTCCAGTCGGAATAATTTCACTTACTGTGCGGTGTTATTGGGCACGAGTTCTGTGAAAAGTTGGCTGTTACAGACTTGGATACAAACTTGTTCGCAGCTGGTCTCTTCAGTGGATGTGCTCACTAGTGCTCTAGTGTATGTAAGCAGCTGACAAACGTCTACTGTATATATGTATGTATGTATATATACGAGATGTTTGTTAAAAGTTATGTACGAGCATTCATTGAACTGTTTATTGTGGAGGATCGTTTTCATTTCTCTGGATGAAGTTGACATGTGTAAGGGAATGCTTGTGTTACTTATTTTCATATATTGTATTTGAATTAACGATTTGAATTAATTATTGATTTTCATATTTCAGACTTAATAATTAGCAGTAATTGTTACACATGTAAGTGAATGCTTGTTTTACTATGTTCACCTTTTCCATTTATGCTAAGCATCATTACTAATTTTAATAATCCAATACTATTAATTGCTAGTACTGGTTAGGTTAAATATATCAGTGTCATCTGTGGTCTGTCATACAGACCCAGTAACAGCTGAAACAAACATATCCAAGACATCCCATGCAAGTGTAGATTATGTGGTAAGTCTAGATTTCCACAGTTTCTCAAAAAGAAGAAAGTCAAAGGGCTGTGTATATATATTAATTATGCACTTTTTTTCTGTAAAATGTGTTCATATCAGAGATTAGTTGTTGGTTCGTGTAATCTGCTGGGTTGCTCCTTAGTGATCATCTTGAATTATGTACGTTGAATTTTTATTTTAGTAGCTATAGTTAAATGATAGAAATATGCCAAATATAGCACAAGAATTTCCATTGGAACTTTAAGTTTTCATATTATATTCACAGGATGATATCCTCTTGGACAATTACTTTGTTGTTTTTAATGATATTTGAACTGCAGTCATACACATGCAGTGTTGAAAACATTTTCAGAAATTTTGTAGTATTCTCCAAAAAAGAAAATAGAATATTTATATAATTTCAGTGAAAGGGGCAAAAACATTTAGTGTTTAGAGCTGAATGAATAATCATCTCCAGGATGGTTTGGCAGTTATAAATGAGAAGTCCCTCACCCATGTTGTTTATCCCAAATAACACTTACCCAACCAGAAAAAAATGTATAATTTTTATTTGTTTTTGTTGGTTTGTCTGGCAGCAGCCGATTGGCATCGTTAAAGTGAAATTATCTCCAGATTTCTCAAGGGCAATATTAGAAAGTGACAGCTTTCATTCCCATCAAGTATTTCAGTAAAGCCTTTATCATATTATCTTAGCTGCTCCTCTGTTGACGAATGCTGAAAACTTACATAACAAGTATAGATCCATGAAAAAATGCATTGTAGTATTTCTTTTTCCATATGTTTTGAGTTTTTTTACAATTGATAAACGGAATAATTGTGACCTGATATTATTAATAAGGACAAGTGCTCCAACCTTTGAACATGTTATAAACACTCCTAGTCTGTGTTTCAAACTAGAAAACCACATGCCTAAGAGCTAATGGCAGTCTAAAGCACTCCTTACGACAAGTGTTGTTTTGTTAATGAGGTTGATGATATGTGAATTCCCCTTTGCTATACATTCAGCTTTACTGCAGCTGTGAACATATATTTGAGAGTCAATTTGTGTTCCAGTACTTGAACCAAGAGTAAGGTCATGTTGAAGTATAGAGCATCATGATAGACAGAAGATATAGACTTGTTAAATGGGGCTTTGGGGTAGCCAACTGGCTTAAGCATTCATTCATCACACCAAAGACCTGGGTTTGGTTCCCCATATGGATACAGTGGGTGAAGTTCATCATCACCACCATGATATTTAGAGTGGTTAAAAAACTGGTTTGAATAATTTACAGCATATTTTAGTGAAAGAAATTCCAAATGCCTAGCCTGTTTTGGGATGGGCAAGAATGGGAAACACATATTATTCAGCAGAAGTACTCTGATTCTCATTTTCACTCTAACCGGAGCTTATCTTAATCAAGTACTCATAAAATAATTTATTTTATAGGAAACTCACATAACAGAAAGATTCACCCACTAACACATAATTGAGAAAAATGTATTACTGGAAAAAAATGCCAACTTGCTGACCCCCAATTTGAGAGTACATTAATCAAAGTTTCACTTTATCTTTCTCAGACTAAACCAAGTCAAAATCATCAGGTGCAGTAGCCATTCATCTGGAGGAGTTTGTAACAGCATGTAGTGCACACATTTGTTTTAATTATGTAATTAAATCTGACACCTTGCCTGTTTTTCATTGTATCAGAGATTGAGGAAGAGCTTCCTACAAAGACATGTAAAGATAAGATAGAAGTCTGATCCTGGGAGCTGTTGCATCTGATACACCATGAACTTCCTATTTGCACAGAGGTTTTAGTGAAGGATGTTTTTTAAATCTTTTTTTTTTAAACCACTGTTAATGTTGTGTTTGTTTGATGAGGGATTTATTGTAGATGAGGATGTTGTTTTATTTGTAGCTCACTTGATTGAAAGTCAGATAGGAATGTCATGGTATATTTATTGTCTGTAGTTATGTTTTCAATTTTTTTATCTTCTCTGAAACTATGTCATGACAGCCATTTTTAAAATGCAGTTTTTACTGGTCACTCAGACTTTTGATTGTAGAATTAATTATGAAGTATGCAGTGTCAGTTTTACTTCTATTTTTGTCACTTTATATGTTTTATCAAAGTACAACCCATGACCTTTGTGTAGTTCTATTTGTCAGTTGTACTCGTGTATTTTCAACATTACTGTGGTACTATGTGAAGCATTGTAAGAATGATACCAACTTTAAAGTTGATACAGAATCCATTTCTAACATGATCACCATCATTTGTTCATAATTCGAGTGGCTTGTGGGTCTACATTTTGTGAGAAAAAAGTATGATTTTCAATAGTTCAATAGTCCTATAACACGGGGGATTCATGCATTAAACTATGTGTGAATGGTGATGAATGTAAAAATGTCCAAGGTCTGTTTAGTGCATCAGCATCCTTGACTTAAACAATATAAGAAAGATACATCTTTTACATTTCTAAAAAACTTTGCAGATGTATTCATTATCAGTATTTGAAAATGTGGTCAGCCAATTTCAAGAAAATGTATCATATCTTACCTTAGTGACAACACTTCTTCTGTAAAGTGTAGATTTGAGTACTTTGTGTTGAGTTCCATACAGGATTCAAACTCATTCTCTCAGTGTGGTACCATAATCACCAGCACTCAATGTCAGCCATCTTACCCTGTCAACCTCTGTGGCTGCCAACAAAATGGAAGACTGACAACTGGTAGTCCAGATGACTTCGTGTACCCCTCTAACCAATGTTAATGATGATGACTCCCAAGCCCGAACTCTTCACAATGCCATTAAGTTAACTGATTTAGAAATTGATCAGACATCATGTTACATTTGGGATTGCACTCTCTCAGTGAAGTACATATTCTAGTACTCAGCCTAATTTACATAGTACTAGACTTGAACAGAATTTAAGTTTTAAGTTTTAGAACATAAATTCAGTTCAAGTCTTTTTGTACCAAGTGTAGATGCTCATATTTCATCTGAAATCAAGCGTTGTTATTAGTGTTAACCAAGTCAGCCCTGAAAGGATGCCTGTGAGGTAACACAGAGATTTGCCAGGCTTGTGTTCGTTACAGATGTCAAATCACTGGGTGCAATTGTTCAGAAACCTCCAGCTCTCTATAGATGTGGATTTCAATGGCTGACAGAAGAAAAAACACCAGTCCTCTTGAATGTACAGCACTTCCACCTGAAATGTCAGTTGTATGTAACGTGTAATTTTGATTTGGTTATAACTATTTAAACAGCCTCCTTTTTGCATCACCATGGCAATGTTGAATAGTTTCAGAAATGACAACCCATAGTGCTTGCCCTGTAAATTGTTTTGCACCTCTATGACTTGAAATGTAAATTATTCTGCAGTCCCAGAACTGGCAATGTAAGTTATTTTGAATCTGTTCTTTATTTGTATGTGATTAGGAATGAATATTTTAAATCCAGTGAAATCTTGGCTTAAATAATTACTCTAAGCCAGCTTGACTACCCAATGCCCTCTGCGTCTGGCAGGTATTGGTTCCTTAGATGAAACTGCCCCATGTTGACTCTGTGTTGGAACATGTCACAGTGAGGGCTGACAAGGGCCAGGGGTTCAGGCTTGGTTGGTTTGTATGTCATGAAGACTCTATGCTCATAACATCAGTCACTTGATTGTCTGGTCTGGACTTGATTAGTTACATACTGTGGTCATTCAGCTGGAGTATTACTGGTAGTGACATGCAAACAGACAGATGAAAACTGTTCTGTTGTATGTAATGGGAAATTGAAGAAGAACGTGTAGTGAAATTCTGATTATTACAGTGAATGTTCTTTTAAAATGTAATAGTATTTATTAACAACAGTCTGCGGTAAAAACCTAATTCATGCCAATTAGAGTGAGTGAGTTTGGTTTTACATCACTTTGAGCAATACTGCAGCAATATCATAGCACGGGACACCAGAAAGGGACTTCACACATTGTACATGTGGGGAATCAAACCTGGGTCTTCAGGGTGACAAGCAAATGCTTTAACCACTCGGCTACCCCTCTAGCCGACATCATGTCAAACAGAAGTAAGCCCTGCAGCAAATGAGATATTGAAGCACCTCCTTCTGAGTGTATATAATGTCACCATGTAATATGAAAATGAACAGAAGGCAACAGCACACTTTAACAACTCCCAGCTGTGAAATGAACTGTTCTAGTAAAGATGATATGAACTTGCTAACCACTTCAAATAATCAGTTGCACTTGTAACTTCCAGCACCAGTGAAGTTAAACTAGGTGTTGTGTGAAGTACAGTACTTTGTAGCTGTTTATCATAGCTGTCAGTACAACACTTTGAAGCAATTATTTCTCCTGTTGACTTGGCCATCACAGAGAGACATAGTGAAAACATTGGCACTGCTGATCAAATTTCTTCACTTTGGAAAAGACATTTTGTGAGTGCGCTAGCCAAATTTAATGTGAGGCAGTCAAATATGGCTGAGCCTCGTTTTGAAACTTGATATACAACGGACAGGGATATAGAGCAACAGACACAGATAGAATCTTGTAGTAGTTACATACAATTTATGTCTTAGGAAGGTAAGCTTTACTTGACTACTCTAACCCAGATTTCTTGTAACTTCGGTTGTGAGTAGATAGTGACAAACACAACACAAAACACAAATACTTGTATCTTTGTGAAGATTCTGAATACATTTTGCTGTTTATCTTGACTTAAAGTTTTTGGATAGTTATTGTTGCTATTTTCATATGATACTCAAGTTTAGCTATTTGTTTCTTGGGGACTTTATATCTGAACATCAAATCTCACCATGGGTTAGAACTAGTTATCAACTGTCTACTGTAATGATGATTATTTTGTGCTCATAATATCCACCACTGGATTTTCTGGACTAGATTTAATTATTTACAGACATAGTTCCTATGAGTGCATGCAGAAATACGATTCTGTACATTTAGTCCAAATCCTTTCTCCATGAAATTTTCATTACAACCCTGAATTGTCCATTGTTTTTTTCATATGTTGCTGTTTTAAGGAAACATGCACACAAAATACTGTTTGCATGTTTTTTGTGTGAAAAACACAGGATTCTGCTTTTACTCGAACACTGCAAGTGTCGTAAGCAAAAAGAAACAATATTAAGTTATGTGACATAAATCTATGTACTGTTTCACCTTGTTACTATATCTACAGACTGGCTACTCTCATCTGTCAGAACTGATAAACAACTTTGTTAATGCTTCTGTGAAATGTTTTGATTTTACATTATATACAGGTACTATATTGGCTTACTTTGATCACATGTAGCTATGGTCACAAAGGCAGGATGTGTTATAAGTTATATATATGTACCACAGCTGCAAGTTGGATCAGCTCTGATATGCAGTTTATCACACACACACCTTCTTGATATATCTAACATCATGCATACATATGCATTATCTCCTAACATCTCAGAACATACAGCTGATTCATCATTTTGATGATAGCTTAGTATGGAAGACAGAATTGTATCACAGAAATCTAATTTTACCCAATCTTCTAATGACTGAGTTAAATGTACATGTTCTTTCATCGCTGACATTTATCTACGGCCTAATTTTACACTTGTAACTGAAACTGGCGACAGATGTATTATATGCAGCTCAAATGTGTTTTGCAGGCGAGGTGTTGTCAAATGTTTTCACGAGACTGAGATGCACTTGTTCAGAGTGAGGAAGGGAAGTCTAGCGTGACCCTGACTGCAAGCAGCGAGAGACAGGAAATATGTCTCCAACACTTTCCTGTAGCCAAACAGAAGTCCCAGTGAGCTAGACTCACTTCAACAACATCACTCAAGCAGTGTGGGGACCGCCTAGAGAAACATATACTTCAACAGTCACGAACATAAAGTGCAGTAGTTCACAGGCTGGGAATGGATTTACCTATGTTCATTACTAGGTGAGATTGATTCATAATTATCATTTTACAACTGACATATTGTTAATTGAAGTATAGAACAGAAATGTTGAACACCAGTTATGAAGTTGGGATGTAATGTGCGAAAGTTAGGTGGGAAAATACTCGTGTGTTTAACTTATATCCGAATGATGTATGGTTTCTTAAAGAATTTGTTATATTTATTTTATTTATTTGTCATTGTTGTGGTGTTTTATTTATTTTTTTAGTTTATTATGATAGAAACAGAAAGATATCTTATCTTCATTAATCTGTTGTCGATTATGGGCTGTCTGTTTAAACCTTGTGAAGATCAGGAAATAGACATGAGCCTTCAGGAGTCTCTCTCACTAAACACATAACAGCTTAGTATACGAAAAGTTGCACTATGGGAGAAAGGAACTTATATACAACAGACTTGCTGTGGAACTCGTACACTGTTGTAAATATCAATTGTTATATAATTTCACATTTAAAGTCATCAGAGAAAGCAGATGTCCACTTCAGAGTCAAGTGCAAGTAACCATACGTGTATCACACAGTTTCTACTTGCGGTTCTCAGATGGGTTTGAAAACCTCCCATTAGGTTGAAACTCTGTAAACAGGATAATTACAGCTAAGAACCTCTGTGTACTTGAAGCTGTTACTGACAATCTTTACATTTATGGGAAAATGTAAATGCCCTTGCTTGCTTAAGTAAATTTAAACATACATAAATGTAAACATACTGGAATACAGTGTGCTAAATAGCCACTTGACTGTTAGCCTGTGGCCTTTATAAATACAATAAATCCAGCAAATCTCCACAGTTGCAGACCCAACTGGCAAGTGAATTTTCATGTGGTCATTTGTTTTTTTATAGTATTATAATCTTTTGCTTAGTCTCTGTGTTCATATTTCGTGCCAGTGAATTATTTTGTGTGCTAGAAATTGGCAAGCAAGGCTTGCCCAACTGTAGCAAAATTTGGAAACTATTTTGCACACTGCTGGAATATATTGTCATGTCTCGCTGTGCACGGGTCCAGACAATGACATGACAAGTCTCCCAGTGTAACTTGAGGTTTTTGACATTCTCCTCAGCAAGTCTAGTGTCATTGTGGTCAGGTTAACACAAGTTGATCATGCTGTTATGATGTTCACCAACTGTGTCTTGTGGTGTCTTTCTGCTTGGTAACTTTGTTGAATCATCAGCTCAACTCTTACGTCAGCCATGGTGAATACGTGCTATAGCACCTACTTGTGTACCAGTGCTTGGATCATACTGTCTGTATTGTTGATGAAGGAGGGCTGTTCACATTTTGGTGCATTTTCAGCCTGGGTTTGACATTCATGTGAAGCTGATGATGCATTAATTCTGTCTTTTACAGTATTCTTATTCTTAATTGTCACGGTCCTCAGCTGGTCATATGAGGGAATATAAAAATGTCTAGTTATCACCAAGACTCATTAAGGGTTAAAGACTGTATTTTGCTTTCGTGTCCTTATGACTTCTCTACATAGCCACCATCCTGAGTTACACATTTATCCCACAGTTCTTGAGCTTGCAGTTGGTTATGAATGATGTTCCATAAGTCAAATTGGTCTCATGCTTAACCATTTCTATTGTTACATGACGATATTCTTCAACTAGTGTCTCGTCTTTGTTCACAACATCGACCGATATCATCAGTCAGAGAGGGGCGTCCACTTCTTGACTCATCTTTAATAAACATTCACCGGGTTGGAAATTCCTTGTCCATCTCTCCACAATATCATAGGATATCATCGCCATAAACAGATTTCATCTCATCGTGAATTTGTCGTGCAGTGCAGCCCTTTAAGTGCAGGAAACTTAATTACACTGTGTGTCCCAATCTTCTCTATATGCGGGGGTACTGGTACTGGTGTACTGGGTATAGTAAGGTAGATATTTCTTGGTCCATTAACTAGACAAGAATCACTGATGTTACTGTCAAAATTTCATCCTGAGTGCTCAGTAAGTTCTTGTTGACAGCTGAAATTTTTTGATACCCCCTCACCAGGCTGATCAAGATGATAGGTTTATTGTATTTCACAGTACCCTGACAGATGGGTTGTTGCTCACGACAGTGATCACTGGATTGTATGGTCTGGTACAGTGATGGTGTTGATTCTGTCCACCATCAACAGCTGGGTTAATACAACCTAACAATAATAATTGCAACACAAGTTCTTGTTTCGAAATATGAGATTCTTATATTGATTTCACAAGCATTGCTAGACAATGGTATAAACTCAGTTAAATTTTGATTAATTAGATTTGATATGAATATATAATTACACAGGCATGGTGCATGAATAACTGGTATTTATGGATTTCAATGTCTATTATTTGCAATATTGCTATATGCTTTGTTAATGATAAATGTACAAGTATCTGTACTGATATGTCCCAGTGATGACAACTCCTTACACATTGCTTGTAGCTGGAAGCCATCACATCTCCTCACCCTGAGCCACACAGTTACTCTTCGTAAACATCTGATGTAAACTTGGCAGTGTATCTGTGAAACTCTGCAGAGACCTGATGGAGGAGAAAGGACCTTGTTGTGTTTTCGAATGTATAAACAATGATGAAGATAAACATGCAGTTTGTGAGTTACACTTCAAAGCAGTTGATCATTTTCTCATGTTGTAGTTGCCCTTTACATCCAGTATGTTGTAAGACATTGTAAGTGCTCACTGCTCAGTTGAAGTGAAGTTTTTTTGGTGAAACAGTGGTTGTCAGAGTTACTATTGTGTGATTAAGATCGTTAACATTTTCATTTCTAAATAAAGACATCTCTTAGCTGACTTAGTCACTGTTCACTGGATTTTGACTGAAACAGTTATTTGTTCTAATTCTGTACAGTTGGTGCAGATTTGTTAGAAATGATGGAAATACATACAATACACACATTCCATAAATTTATTAACATTAGATATATTAAAATAAATACATATAATAAATATATTGCAGAATTAAATTTTTATATTTTGTAACCATGGTTAGTGAGAATGGTTTTACGTGACTTTAGCAATATTCTAGCAATGTCATGTTGGGGGGTACCAGGGATGTGCTTCACATGTTGTACCAAAGTGAGGAATTGAACCTGTCTTCAGTGTGACAACTGGATGCTTTGACTATTAGGCTACTCCATGGTCCCTTATCACCATGAATTCACTAGAGTAGGGCCTGATGGGTGTAGAAGGAGTTCGTTTGCAGTCTGTAATGGTTCTAATTTTGTTCATTTGTAGCAAATTTGTCAATTGAATAAATAACATCAGCTACATTCCTATATATACATAAGGGAATATTTTCCAGGATTAAATTTTTACAATTTATAACCATGGATTGATTAGAGAGGGGTCTGATGGGCAGTTACCTATGGGGCCAGAAATAATCATGCAGAGTTGCGTCCATTACATATTCAATGAACCGCTGATGGTGGGTTCAGATCCCATATTCTCCTTCATTGTGATATAGTTATGTCAACATTATAACTGTACTTGAAGACAGTGTTTATTCCTGACAATACCTACAAATAGTTTGACCTACTCTTCTCCATTCACACACTACAAAGAAAAAGTCATGAATCCCATGGAGAGATCATATCAGCAGGTGATAAACAGTGATGATTACTTTCTCATAGGAAAAAAAAAGAGCAACACAGAATTCCCATCAGTTTCAAACATACAGACTGCCAACAATGCACAGCGGTCTGCTCTCGCCCACCTCAATCTGAACAACAGTACAAACAATCTTTTGTGATGTCGGTGAAGTTGAAATGCATGAGGGGTCACATAGCTTGAAGTTGTTATTATAGAATCTGATGGCGAAATACTACCAGCATGGTGTTAATCTATTTATGGCTGAAGTG
Organism: Haliotis asinina; assembly: GCF_037392515.1. Lineage (NCBI taxonomy): Eukaryota > Metazoa > Mollusca > Gastropoda > Lepetellida > Haliotidae > Haliotis > Haliotis asinina. The sequence continues at coordinate 93,275,073 of NC_090281.1, forward strand.
TGTAGGATAAGCATTAATCATAGATTACAGACAGAGGCTTGCCAGCCAGGTCCTACATTTCCGTGAAGGCTCCTTCACCAACTTTTAGCGTAATAGTGGGTGCTTATTCACTGTTCAAAACCCACTTTATTGTCAAGCCCTTTTATTGCTCTAATATCAGTTAATTAATTTCGACTTGCATGAGTTGAGTTCAGCTGTTGCTCACATACCTTTCATGTGGACAGGCAGATATTTTATACCTAATAGAGCAAAGATGATTGTGAGCAGAGCTACATTGCAAAAGGAATATCATGTATTATTACTGTCTCAGACATCTAATTTTCAAAAAGAGTTTAAAAAGTGCATACATAATGTACATTCTGCAGTAATATATTTTCTAGATAATCCTTTTTTTCCTTTTTGAAAAGGAATTTATTATACCTTTAAAAAAGAAGGACATATTCCATTTTGCCAGTATACCACTAGCCTGTGCCAGTGCATATGAGAAAAGGTAATATATATCATATAAATGAAATATATCCAAAGGAATGGAATAAATTTCATGTAAATTTCCCTTGATTTCTCTTCATCAACTGTTTCCTCTACGGCTTCATCAGTTGCATTTGATCAATCTTGTAGATCCCATATCCCCTACTTTTTTTTAATGGTATATTAGAATTGCTGCTGTATTTGTGTATGATGCAATGCAATGAGATATATCCTCTTTATAGTGGAAGACAGGTGTCTGGTTTACTTCCATTGTGTGTGGTGCTGGCGACTACCCTGGGCTCATGGCCCACATACCTACAACTTAATCAGAAATGAAGAGTATTACGTTTGACCCATCTGAGATGTGCTCAAGTTCCAAAGGAATTTTGTTTGGGTATGGAGCATGTTTGATGAGTGTGTAGACTTCTGTGAGGTATTCTGTAATTTGGGTGAGGCTTGTAGGAAGATTTATAATCCTTCTGTCTAATTAACCCTTCCTTTAGCCAGATGGTGTAGGTGATGTCTGCGACTGGTAAACCCATCTCGTCAGTGGTGTTGTATTTGTAGGTATATTGATGTACATTCACACCAGAACCTAGATTCAGCTCTGTGCTGCAGTGTTTTAACTGTCAAATCTGAAGTTGATGGAATGACAGTAGCTAATAGTAATATATTAAAGTCAGTTCAGTCAGTAATTAATGCTGTATTCTTATGGTTCCAACCTGTAAATAATAACCGTAACGTTAATGAAAGATCATGTAACAAAATTGCTGAGCAATTAAATTATAATGACATTAGATATATGAGGATGACCATAGTAAGATGACCAGTCAACCATCTTGGCCTCACTGGGTGGGCAGTAGGCCTTCAGTAGATCACATGATACATGTTTTAGGTTGGTTTCACTGCACTGTGTTCACAAAGCTACAAAGCCTTCCCATGCCCCCCACGGTTGAGGAATGTCGTGATGTATGTACATGTGTATGTGTCTGCAATTGATAAGACAGAACTTCCTCTCTCAAATATGTCAAAACTGCCATTTATTTTCTTTTCTGCTATGTGATTAGGAAGATCAGGATAGCCGTGTGGTTAAACATTTGCCAGTCATGTCCTGAAATCTACTTACCATAAGGTGCAGTTAACCTCCATCAGACCACAATAACTTCATTATTAGATTGTCATGCAGTTGTTTGGAAAATCTTATAAGAGGAAGGATTTGATTTTTCTTCAAGCTGTTCAAGGCATCTGTTTATGCTAATGGAATTGTTTCACATTAAGCATGACTGCATGTTTAGTCTGAGGTCTATTGTATAGTATGTTATATCATGTTTTATACATGATAGCATTATGTGCAGTATGAAGGTATTTAAATCTAAGAAGGGAATATATGCATTTTAGTGATTTTGTCTTCTTATTGATTATTTGAAGCCATATGATTTCTTCATTGTTGAGAAAAATCTAGTATGACATCATCGTTTGTCTGTCACATCACAAGCTGAATAGATTTTGTCATCTGAACAAAATGCTGCCTTCAGTGAATGTTTCTCTGTCAGATTTTATCATCATTGTACAAAATGGTATCTCCGTGGCATCTATATAGGTGTGGCAGTGTTGTATATGTCGTTCTGGTTCATCTGACTCTATTTACCAGCCTCTGAGAGGTAATTAATATCTAAACCTTAATGAAGGATAAGAGCTGAATTTGAGAGGGGAGCGAAGTCATTGTAATTCTGGCACAGACAATTTCTTGAGTAGTTGAACTGAATTCAGTTATTTCAGTTTCAACAGCCTGCTTCCCTCTGTGGATGATGATTTAGGACAGGCTGTATCCGAGATATGACCTTCTGGGCTGAAGCCAGGCAGTTGTGGAAATAATCGTTGGGTAGAGGGATGAGGTAATGATAATATGATGCTCGATAGTGCTGGGTTTGTGACTCACAGCTTAACTTCTAGTGTGAACATCTGCAGGTTTGGCTTGCTGACAGCTGACAGACAGTTCTGCTAAATGATATGGAACCCATTACAAGACAAAACTAAAACTCAAAACCAGGAAGAACCCCTGCTTTCAGATGGGTTTGTGATTCGGAAACTACATTTCACTGATGCTCTAAAATCTGAGCCTTTGTTGTGACTGATAGTGTAGGTCTCTACCATGCCTTCGGGCTGGTGAAGCTACCTTAGGATAGAAAATAATTGTATTTGGTTTCTTTTAATATTTGATGTATACTTTTGATAGAGGTGATGATCTGGGAGGGAACAGTTTTCTGTGTTTAGTTGCTTAATTACCTTTTTTGCTCCACACTATATATGCTCAATAAGTAGGTGCTGATTCCATGACATTTCAGCAGTATCTAAACAGTTTAAAAACTGGACCAAGCAGACCAGTAGTTGACTGTGTTCTGAAATGAACTACTAAAGGCCTGAAGATCAGACAGGGAGGCCAAGATGGTTGATGTCATGTTGTCATGACATTATATGGCCCATGTCATTCACATGAATGCGCTTGCATGCATGTCAGTTTGTGTGCCCAGCGGCCCACAGTATGTGAATGAACAAGTGAGTGAGTATGGTTTTACTTCACTGTAGCAAAACAGATAAAGTTACATATCTTATATTTGGGATTACATGTTCTCAGTAAAGTAATCCCAAATATCCCAGATATGTTACATTTGGCCACTTTCTAAATGGCAGTGCGTTGTCATGATAACTAGAGATATGGCCAGTATACAACTTGCTGTGTTTTACTCCACCCAGCTACTACTAGGAGCAGCACACAGCAGCTGACTTCCTCTCCCCAATCTTAATACAGGAAACAGCTTTCACACCGAAAAGTCATCTTGTTTGATGACATGTATCAAGAGCTTGCATGTAATTATGAAGATGCAGTTTTGAAATTAGGTCAGTACAGCACACCAGTTGATAATTCACGGACTGAAAGCAAGTGCTTCCATTGAGCTATATGGGTCGATGATAGTGACAAATAAACCCATAAAAAACGACAAGGAACCGCTGAACCTGGTTAGATCTGTACTTGCTTCATTTTAGGGCTTTATCATTGTAGGGAGGACTAGACAGTATGGAAAATAATGTGATTCAGGGACTGTGAGACAATCTAACATAGCTTCTTCTAAAAGAAGTGTTGGACGTGAGTTAGACTAAGGCTTAGTCTCTGAATACTTGTGTGTATATATATTTTTGATAGAAACAAACAAACAAACAAACAAACCCATTTTGATTGAAAAGGATTCCCAGGGAGACCAGAAATTAAGAACCTGAACCTGAGGAAATCTAGACTTGCTTCATTTAATGCTTTAGTAGGGAGGGCTTGGCATTAGGCAAAATAATGTGGTTAAGTAATGTGAGACAGAGTAGAGGTGAGTCGTCCAGGGTATTCAGTTTTGCACACAGAATGGAGATATGATGCACTTGATAACTGAGGATAGGATGTCTATAACGTTGATATTTCAGTCAGCCGTACATCTTTATATTTTATACACAATGTTCAAAAGTTCTATGGGAAGAGAATATAGTGTAAGTAAACATAATCAAACTAATGTATCTCACTTTTGTATGAAAAGAGCTATATTTACTCACATTGCGTACATCAACACTTGACAGAAGTGGCTTTCAAGGTGCCTAGTCAGCCAGTACATTGTCCATGAATAAATATTACAGCAAAATGGATGCCTTTCACACAGCTGCATCGTTCAGTTTTTACTGCAACAGTACACATTTTGAGGTCAAAACAGTTAAAATTCTTAACCCATTTTGAAGATACCCATCTTCTGAGTTTTGAGGCTGTGCAACATGGTGGTTATTGTGTTTGTCTGTTGTGTACAAGTCTGAGTTTGACTCCCTTTCTGTGTCCAGCTAGTGGTGTTTCAGATGAGACTGTAAACCTGTAGGTGTAACACTTTAGTCATGATGAATGCTGAACATTTTCTGCCTTAGAACAGGGCCCTAGATTTTTGTAAAAGTGACCAGGTTGTATTGGCTGGTCACAGCTTGCTGTGATGTACTTTGAATATTGCTGATTGGCATAAAACAACATTCACTGATGTACCACTTAAATATGCAGCTGAAAGTTACAGAACTGGGATATGTCAGGCCCCAGAGTTTCGGTGAGTTTTATATCTGCTAATCTGTAAGGAACAAATTTACAATTCATGTTTGTTATTTAGGAAAGTCAAAGTTTTGATAAGTGCACCAGTACTAATGTACCACTTAGTGAATGTCATTCTCTTCCCACAGAGGTCACTCTGTCATATCATCTTATGTAGCCTCTGTTCTAATATGGCCATATTTCCAGTTTTTCATAAAATCCCCTAACAGCCCAAAATTGAGACACAAATTATCTCCCTTCTTTCTAGCCAATGCAATCACGTGTTACGTTGACTTAGATCCGGTATGGCGGCCACCATGAAATTAGACGAACAACTTCTTAAGGATATTTTCATTATTTCATGTTAAACTGAAACATAGAAACTAGCACTAAATAAAGTGCAGGAATCAATTGACAAGATGTTTTTGTAGATGTGACACTTGACACTTAGTGCTTAGTTTGTCCTTTGTTAAAGAGGGACATGGAGATGCCATTGATCCACTATTACATGACTGGGTTTCTATCTAGACAAAATGTGCATCACTGCTGGGGAAGAGGTTCAAGATTTTCCGAAGCATACAGAGGCTTCAGAATGATCGCTTTTGAGACAACATTGCTGATTGCACAACTAAATCTGATTGCAGCCTATCACGAATTTAAGAAGACTTGCACTATGAAAGGTCCATATTAGAACAGAGGTTACATGGGAAGATATGACAGGAGTAATCTCTGTGAGGGGTGAATGGGTGATTGTCTCTCTTGAGGTGAATGACCTTTATCGTGTAAATCTGCTCCATCAAGGGAATGTCTTCTGTTTTGTGAATGTCCTCCATTAGGTGAATGCTGTATGGAGATGTGTATGAGTATACTGTATACATGCTTGTTGAATGTCCTGTGTGCAATGAATGCTGTATGTAGATCTGTATGAGTATACTGTATACAAACTTGTTGAATGTCCTGTGTGCAGTGAATGCCATTATAGATCTGTATGAGTATACTGTATACAAGCTTGTTGAATGTCCTCGATGAGATGAATGCTGTACAGATCAGCATGGGTATTCTGAATACTTTGAACCTGCCCTGTGCGATGAATGCTATATGTAGATCTGTATGGATATACTGTATACAAACTTGTTGAATGTCCTCCATGAGGTGTCAGCTGCATGTAAAGTGCTGTGTGTGTGATAACTGTATACAAGCTTGTTGAATGTCCTCCACGAGGAGTCAGTTGCATGAAAAGTGCTGTGTCAGCTTTGTGTCAGGTGCTGTGTATGTAATAACTGTATACAAGCTTGAAGTAAGTCAACAGTGCAGATGTCTTTGTCAGCCGATGTCCTGGTTCATGTCAGTTGTTGTCTTGTAATCTGTCTGTCCAGCACAGTGTCTGTCGCTTAACCAACAAGGACTGTGAAACTGAAACTGGCACAGGGAATGCCAGCTGTGTGTCATCAAATGCGGCTCAGTTTAAAACAAATAGCTGTGACAGTAGCCATCTTGAAACCATCCATGTGGGACTTTGTTATAAATCACACTCTGCTGCATGTTAATGAAAAACTTTAAAGTATGTGATATGTGTAGAAACATATTTTACATTTTGGTGCATATTTTTGTTCTGAACTTTACTCCACATATCCGTCTTTGCTTTATTGTCTAATGTTACCGCATTGCAATTTCATCTGTAAACATTCCCAGCTATCATGCAAAACATCTCTGTCATGCTATCTTCTTTTCTATATTTATAATCTCATTTATTTTTCCAGTGATAACAAAAATGTTATTTAGCTTTCAGAACCCTGAAAAATTTAGAACGAGGAAAAGGTTCATATAAAAAATGAGGTTTGACAAAAACTGCATTTGAAACAACATAATCAGATGTCTCTTTTTGTGAGCACAGTTAAAATCTTGATTGTGGTGTGTTAACAGATGTAGAGACAAGTAGTGATAAGGAAGGGACTTTATGTCTCCTGGATAGTTTCATGATTTCTCTAATTACTTGAAATTTAATTGTCATAGGAATTAATTGCTAAGAGCATCTTACTGAATTCGAAGTACCATTGTTTCAGATAGCACCAGCTTAAGTAATAATTCTTAGTGTTAGACCATGTTGTGGACGTATGGTTTTATGGTTGTTTGTCCAAATTGTCAACACGTACTACTGGGCTGTTGACAATAATAGTGATGAAGTTAAAGTTAATACATTAGAGAGATGGAGTTGGTAATTGTTGAGGCACAACCCTTGCAATAGAGTGGTAGAAGTGTCAATACCTCGTACCACTTTCTGTTCCAGCTCCTCTACTAGTCAGTCTCGCCACAGGGATAGTGTTTGTCTATGGATAGTGGTACACAGTCCTTACAGCAAAGGAACATAGACTTAAACTGTTATGTGTTCTTGTGAGTAGTAATATATAGAAACAGTTATGAATGAGTGATAGCAAACATGAAGCGTGTGAGTGAGTGAGTGAGTGAGTGAGATATGTTATACGCTGCACTCAGCAATATTCCAGCTATATGACGGCAGTCTGTAAATAATCGTGTCTGGACCAGACAGTCCAGTGATCAACAGCATGAGCATCGATCTGCGCAATAGGCAACTGATGACGTGTCAACCAAGTCAGCAAGCCTGACCACCTGATCCCGTTAGTCAGCTCTTACAACAATCCTAGTCGCCTTTTTTGGCAAGCATGGGTTGCTGAAGGCCTATTCTATCTTCACTGATATATTCTTTATGTGATAACAATTCAATGAAGATATAATGTACTTAATTATGGTTGCATGGACACAAATCAAGTGTGCAGCTTCCAAAAATATTTGATAGCGATACTGTAACATGCATTCAGTTTTGGATTACACTCACTCTGTGAAGGATAATACTTTGTCAGTAAAGGATTGCACATCTCAGTAAAGGATTGCACATCTCAGTAAAGGATTGCACATCTCAGTAAAGGATTGCACATCTCAGTAAAGAACAAATTCTAGTACTGTCGTTGGGGTTGAGTCCCATCCAGGATTCAAACCCATACTCTCAGTGTGGCACCCCATCCCCAGCAATCAAAGTCAGCAATACTGTAGTGCATGTTGTGAAATAATGATATTGTTCACTTTGATCAGCACTGAAAGTAATTTCCTAGTCACTGGTGAAATACATTCCCACAAAGAAACAAAAAAGATTCTTATGTGAAAGTAGTCCTTGGTCCTGAATAAGAACTCACTGAGGCAGTAAATGACAACTGTAATGTCTCAGTCATGTGATTAAACACGGAATGTGTCTTGCACCAAGTTTACCCATGAAAAAAGAAACCCTCTCTGAGGTGTGTAGTGATTTCATTGTAGAAACTAGAGTCATGGGGCCCCTCTGTCAACATGCGTTCTTCAAAGTAGATTTACAGTGTGTGAGTTTTAAGCACGCTGTAATTAACCAGACAACAGACACTTGTGCTAGATATATTTTTTTATTGGATTCTTCAGTAAAGAGGTCCGAGAAATGCAAGAAAGTTGATCACTTGCTTGTCAAGTGGTTTTAGCTGTGATATTCAGATGCAGTGTAAACCATGGGTACAAGCCTCTAGAGAAATCTAAACGTTTAGCTGCAGATGTTTACATGGGTGGAGTCATTTACCAAATGTGAGACAAGATTTATTTTTCTAAGGCTTAGTTTGTGCATGTGTTGCAAAAAGATATGGCTGCTGGGGGATATATAAATGAAAGCATTCATGGAGTGTAAAAAAGTGTGTTATGAAATGTCATCCTACATAAATGATACTGAGTCAAAACCACCACCCAGTAGATCTGAGTTCAGATTGTAACTGTATATCCAGTTTAACAGTTATGTGATAGATGCACAGTGCTGAGTTGATCGATGTTTTAAAACTGCCGGTACTGCCTGTCATTACTATAGAGCAACCTAGTTTACTGACAGAATTTACTCATCTATCAGCATCGACCATTAAGTGTCACTTTTTAGAAAGTGGTCAAATACAACAAATGTTTTAGTTGGGATTAAACTTTCTCAGTGAAGTAAAGATTCTAGTTATTTTGGGTTTAGTCCCTTCCATTTTTCAATTCCACAGTCTCAGAGGAATGCACCTGATCTCTCGCCTGACGTTGATCAGCAATTTTGTGTGCTGATGAGACACAGTGAGAATGTGGGTTCAAGTTCTGGATGGGACTCAACCCACAAAAGTAACTGAATCTGTGTTTTATTGTAAAAGTGTAATCCCAAATGTAACAGATGTGTGACCAATTTGGGTACAAAATGTAGAGAATGAACAAGTTTTAAGGACAAGAGAGCTGAATGTCACTGTTCTTCGGTATCTGAATGTGACATTGTATCTCTTGCATCAACGTGGTGACTAAATAGAGCCATGTGTTGTTGAACTAAACCTTACTGAATTCAGTTTCAGTGTTAACACGGTTGAATCAACAGGTATACTTGGAAGACACCCATGGTTGTTTCTGTATTCTGCTAAGACATTTTGTCCATGAACAGAAATAGATGACAACACAAGAAATGGTTGCATTCTCAGTTGTGACAATTCCAAATATCTGCCCTGACAGCAGTTTCCAGTGGTGGAGGTGGCTGTTAGGAGGGTAACTTGGGTTTAGCATAGTGTTAATGTTTCGCAAACTAACCATAAAAGGCCACTGAGGTGAAGTTTTATTGTCAAGACACTTCCACTTAAAAAGCAGCATGAGTGCATTAGTGATGTACCCATCAGGGAAGTAGCTAGTTCCATGTACTGTTGAGCCTGCTGAACTGTCATGCTAGAGTTAAACAACATGCGGACCAGTCTTTGACTTTTCTCTCAGTGCTGATCTACATGCAGGGTACAAATAAGTACGTTTTTCAGTAAGATTGAAAGGCAGAGATTCTGTTCACTCTGCCATTGACATAGTGTAGTACTTTATTAACATAAGTAACTGCTAGACAGCAAAGGATGTCACTCAAAACACACACTGCCTAGGAATGGTCAAGAGTGACAGTTCATTAAGCCACTGACACAAGTGTATGTTGGGGCAAACAAATGGTAACGATCTCAGAAATATTTCCAAGAATTTCTTCTTGGAGTCAGTGGTTATCATAGCCTGTGGTTATCCCAGGTCTGCATATGCCTACTTTATGAAATCAAGTATCTGTTGGACAACAAATGGTGTCATTCACAACAGACAAATTTGAACAGAAATGGCCAAAAGTGACAGTGACACAAATATATGTTGGGACAACAAATGGTAACAGTCTCAGAAATATTTCGAAGAATTTCCCCTTTGAGCCCATGGTTATCACAGGTCAGTATATGTGTGCCATCCATACCCCTGCATGGAATATGGTTGCACTGACAGACTGCAACAGGAACGTCCTTTGTGGTGTCCTCCTCCTGTTTAAGATGTACATTGAGATAACACAGCAGTCTAAACAATGTCTGTTTCACAAGTTCCCACTGGTGTTTACAGCCAGCACATGTTGGTAGCAAACAAGGAGAAGGCATGTGGAAGTGGTTGGCTGAGGGGGGACATCATACACTGGCAGTACTAAGGTATTGGATTTATCTTACTGAACACATGTCAGGGTTTGTTTTCAATTTTTAAGTTTTCTGATACTGTGACAACTTATCATTGATGTCTTGCTAATGGGTATTGCGGCTGTTGTTGAGATTAGCAAGTGTTTCATGGGTACAGTGATAGGTGTAGTGTGGCACAGACTGCTGGTGCATCAGCGATTTATTTTGCGGTCACTGTGGTTGTTGATGTCGTGCTTGTTTTTGTACTTCAAATAGGTTTGTATGTTTTACAATTGCAAATTGGACTTCAGTGATATTTTGTTGTGTTTGTACAAGGGTGAGACTTGGACTTCTTACAAACAGGTAAAGTTTTCATAATGTTTCTGTTCTTTTTAATGCACAAATTATAGTATTCTTGCATCTGATATGTAATTTCTGTCATCAGGAAAATTTTGAATTTAATATGTAAAGATGGTGTTAAAATCATGTTTATACTGTTTTCATGAAGAACAGCAGGTTTGCTGTCTGACGAACAGTGAATGCTTTTGTGTGGAGTGTTGCAGCATTCCAGCGACATCATGAAAATGAGTAAATAATGAAATCTGGATCAAACCAGTGGTTGACAGCATGAGCCATAAACAATCTGTAAAGTCACAAATGGAAACCACCTGGATGTCCTCTGAGTTTACATTTGGAGGAGCAAGTTTCATTTAGGATTGGTTCCACCCTATAACCCCTACAAGGAGATAGTGAAGCATTTATAGCACCTGTTCTGTCCCTTGTCACCACAGTTAGACAATCCAGCATGGAGCCAGTTTAGACAAACACTTAGTGTCTGAATGCAGGAATATAGTTTTGACAGTGACAAACATATTCAAATTGAAAAGGAGCACCAGTGAATTGGAAAATTCAGAACCAGAGGAAGTATGCACTTGCTTCATTTAGGGCTTTAGAATTGCAGGAAGGGCTAGACAGCTGGGATATCATGTGGCTCAGGGACTTTGAGAAGTGTTAGGATCTTTTCTGCCAGTAGGGATATGACCATGTGGTACTTGGGCCTGTCCTGCCCTATAACCCATTCTGTTGACCTAGTTTGTCCCAGTGTAAATGATTACATACGTGTCTTTGAAACTGTTGCTTATGGATATGAGAGGATGTATTTATATGTTTGTTGATGGAGGAGTCTGTAAATGAAAAGTATTTGTGTAGATACATCTGTTTGGTGTAAGAGTTACCAGAAAGTAGGCCTGATGGGGGACACTTCTACACCTACATAGCTACATGGGAGATCAAAGACTTTATTGATGTAGTTGCTTTGGTGGAGTGTTTTTCAGCATAATCTTAAGGCTTATGTAAGGAGCAAGACTCACCTGAAAGGTTTTCAAAAATATATGCGTCTCCAAAGGAGTTAAAGATCACCATTTATATTGAACTTTAGTTAATCTGTCAATTTTGGTAAAAAAGATATGACCTAGATAGGGATTTATTAAAGTACTATATTTTCTGTAATTAGTGCCAGGTCATGAGTAAGAGCAGGGCCTCTAATAAGAGCTGGGGATAAAGCAGTGACAGCTTGCTGACAATTACAGTAATTAGACCTAGTAAGTGCTAAAGGCCATGGGTTCTGATAAATGATGGGTCTGGAACTCCTGGAACTGGGTGTATATTAGAGGAAATATGGTATTTCTTTCTGTTTGGTTTATCATGGAATTCCACATCTTTTTCTGAGCATTTGTGGCTGTTCACTTTTGTTCTCCTTCAGTATTTTAATCAACTGCCTAACACAAGTCTTCAACATCGTTAGCAGTCACAATCTGCAGATTGCAATTCTTAAATCCTCTGAGAAATATGATCACCCCTTGCTCTGGTTAATGAGGTAGGTTTTATGGGCAGGGGAAATGATGTAAAAGTATAGATTTCAAGGAATAATTTCTTTATTTCACCTCCTGATTTCTAATTTGTGTTTTGAAATGTTGTTTTGGAATGAGAACAGTATAATATTTCTGTAGATGTCTCGTAAATCATATTTTATACCCATATAAAGCAGTGATGTTCTGGTTGGCTTTAATGGAGAAATATCAGTTACAAGAAATAACGAAGTCATAGTTGTTCTATGTTTGTTTTTAAAATCTGTTTCAAATTATCCCAGATATTTGCTTTGTATGACTAATAAAAGAAATGTTGTTTTTTTTTCATCAATTCAGATATCAGTTACAAAGTAAAATTACAACAATTCATAGCTCTAACTGAAAACTTTCCCTGCCGTTCTGATGTTTCAAAGGAAAATATTTGTTTCTAACATTTGTTATCAGTGTTATTTTTTTGTGAGAGAAATTCATGAAAGATTTTTAGGGTTAGCAGTTTTAATTCTCTTGTTTGCAGATATTTGCCAGTCAGAGGAAATGACAGAGAGAGCACAGAAACATAGACAAGTGTTTGGAAGAAAGTATGCATTTTCAAACATAGTCTTATAGAAAAATTTAGTTTGGTAAAACCATGACAGGAGAATCATGTGTGACTCATTCTTTAGGCATAAACAGTATTCATTTCAACAAGTATTCTTTAAATTTACATATTCTGCATCTTGTAGCAACTGTTAACCATATGGAGTTACATGAACGGGAGGAATTGTCTTTGTAGAAAATAGAATGTTCATGAGAAACAGTAATTCAACATGATCTCTGCCCCGCCTCCCAGACAGATCCCTGTTGGTTCTCTGACAAGGTGCTTTATCAACAGATCCCACTATGAAATATTTGAGGCTGTGACGCTATGTTGTTTTGAGAGAGTAGGGGACCATATCTCTTGTCTCTGGGTGTAGAGCTAGAGGTGTGAAGGCTGACAGTGTGCTCACACATGGACACTGGCAGGGTGTGAAGTGTAGATATACACATATACAGAAATCTTGTGGTTGAAGGATGATACTGGAGCTGGTGTGTTGACAATAGGGACACAGAAGAAGAGGAAAGGAAGTAGCCTGGGGATTAGAGGGATTGAGGGGTTGAGAGGTCACTGTGACATTCTGTGTGGACACAGGGACTATTTGGAGTGCCTGAAAATCATAATACTATACTTTTAGATGTTATTATATTATTACAATAAGTTGAGTATGTAGATTGATAGAAATATTTACTGCACAAACCTTCCAACAAACTACAGACTGATACAAATATGTATAATTGCCAAGGACAATCTTGAGATTTGTTTAAAATTGTACATATGGTAGCTGATTATTTTCATACTATTTGGTTCATTGTTTGTAAACAGGAGTAAGGATTTGAGGGTTATTAATTTGAGAGGAAAGGGTGTTAAATGACAGGTGTTTGTCCTAGACTAAATACATTGATCTTTCATGATGATATTCCAGTAAAACTAGCAATACAACTGTTTGGGGTATAGGTTTTACAATGTGAAATATTTTGACACACTGCTTCCAGAAAAACTACACATTCAGTTTTGTAAATCAATGTTCAGAGAAGGCAAGCAAACACATAAGTGGTCCTGTCATGCATAATTAATTACAAGATCCATATAGATAACACAACAAATATAATACATAAAGATGTCTTGGAAGCAAATATCAATCCCTGTTATCTCAATATAGGCTGGGTTTACAAAGTTAATAAATAGAGTGACCTTTTGAAATAGTGAACATGACTAAATATAATGTATCTGTCATGAATATACTCCAGTCCAAAGACATGTTCAAGCACTCATAAAGTGATGCTCCCTCATGAAGTAACAAATTAAGAACATGCGGATTGGCCCAGTCATCTGTAAAACTGGAGAAGTATTTCATTATAAAAACAAAACTCGACGGTCACATTTTACAGTTAAGTAATCATAAACTCAAAAATTGAAACCAGAAAATATACAAAACCTGCAGCCCCACGAGAACAATGTCTCAGGGAAATGTGAATGTCCTAGAAGATGAACAACACTACATGATATCTTGTACCAAGTATGGCAAAGAAAGGGAATCACTTCTACAACCATTGCTTTTTCATAATTTGAAATAAATTGCAACACACTTTAAAAAAGATCAATTCTTCACAATTCTTTCAAACAGAAATCCTGAAACTATGTCTAAAATATGTCAAGACATTTTCAACTTTAAATGAATTTTGTGTATTACATATGTCATATTGTTTCCATGTGATAATACTACATATTATTTTTAAAACTGTTAATGTACATCATTGATGTATCTGTACTTCTAGATGTTTGTAACTAATGTGTTGATATTTGCAATTGATAGAATATTGCTACTATTTCTTGATGGAATGCTATGCAATAAATATCTTATGGAGAGTCTCACATGTGAATATTTTGTAGGAAAAAACAAAATAGTGTTCTTCATCCACAATGACTGAGCTTTGATCACAGAGACCGTTCTCTGTAGTTGGAGTGAGTGGGTGGGTGAGTTAAGTTTTACGCCGGTTTTAGCAATATTCCAGCAATATCACGGGGGGGGGGGGGGGGACACCAGAAAATGGGCTTCACACATTGTACCCATGTGGGGAATCGAACCCGGGCTGTAGTTGGACATTTGTAGTTTTACAATTTAGGGAGAATAATCCTTTTGCATTCATAATTTTATGTAAGAAACTTTATCAGAAATAATCTTTTTTTTTTCACTTGAGATAAATTTGTTGTAATGTTAATTATAAATTCATTATGTGACTCAAATGCTAAATTTAACTAAATGGTTAAAACCTGTTGACAAACAAAAACTTTCACATTTTCTGTGAAATTGAGATGCATAATGGCAGGTTTGTGATATATGTTATATTTGGGGGATTACACTTTCTCGATAAAGTACAGATTGTTGTACTTTTAGTTAGTTGACTCCTATCCAGAATATGAACTCTCACTCCTGATGTCAGGGACCGAATTGGCAGCACACAAAGTCAGCCACCTATTTCACTCAGTCACTGCAATGAAAGATATGTGTCTTATTACGATCATGGTTGATCAAGGCAATAGATTTGAAAAAAATATAAATATCTTATGAATGTCATCATTTAGACTGTATATTATTATAATGACCAGACTGTTTCCATTTCCCTTAGATATGTAACATTTCCATTTATGTAACATTGTGTCGTGCAGTCAGGACCTTCCTACAAATACAACAAGTGGAAACACTTGTGAAACAGAAACTACCCCATAGCAGTTTAATGAAGAACTTCCTAACCAGTCATGAGTTTGATTCATACAAAATTGGACTGTCGTGATTTCTCGTCAGTGTATAGCTTGATATGCATCTTTTCCATTTTGGCTGATGTATTATGGGAACTTGGGGAGTTTTCGTGAGTAGCTGCTGGAGCTCCTTGAGCGTCGCCAAACATATCTAAGGGTGGCAAGTGTGGTAATTTGAATTCTATATACTGTTTTATTGAGATCAGTCAGAGGATTGTACCCAATCTTGATGTGAAATTAACATGGTGATATCTTAAACTATGTGTTGGTTTGTTTACAAGGAAGCTCATTCTTATACACTGACTTGAAATGTGGGGAGTATATTCCAAATTATTATGTCTGTCTGTCGATCTGAAAATGTTTTTGTTCAAACAATAACTAGAAAACTAGAATTTGGATTGTTTTCAAATGTGGGGACTTGTACTTGTCTGAAGGAGAGCTGCAGTGCACATTTGGACTCTGATTATTCATGCTTTTTTTTTTTTAATTTTGTTGTTGAATTACAGCAATGTACAAATATGAACTTAGGTTGTTCAACCAGTGACGTGAATAGTATTGATGTTAATTTTTTCAGATTTAGAAAATTGTTTCTTTGTATTAAGTATCAAGGTGCAGTTCAAAGTTTGGTTCAAATTTTGGTTGCGTCAGTGCAAAGTTTGTAAATCTTGTGTATCTGTCAGGAATAACCGCTAACAACTGTTGTTCAGCTGAAGTTGGTAGTCACATCAGTCACACCCTGATTGTATTGCCTGGTTTGTCAGCACCACACCAGTACTCCGTGGCTTCACCATAGTGGGAGACTTCTGAACCCTGCTTCCCCTTGGACTTCCCCCACACTGACATGACTGGTATCCTGATCAAAGTAGAGTTATACCCAGATTATATGCTCACCACACACCATGTTAATTCATACCAACCCAAACTGCTGATGCCAGTGATTGATGATCATGGTGGCAAATAATAAAACAGCTTTTCTGATCTATGCCATGGGTTTGGTTCCATGGGCACAGTGTGTGAAGCCCATATCTGGTGTCCTCCGCTGTGATATTGCTGAAATATTTCTAAAACCTGCATAAAACTAAACTCACTCACTCACTCTCCGCTTTATGTCAAGGTTCACAGATGGTTGTTTATGGTCATATTGTATTAACTCATTTGCAGTTGCTGGTCATCTCTCCTGACTGAATTAATGTTGAAAGTTCTTCAAAATGTGTAAAACTTACAAAATAGTGTCACTAGGGACAAAGTTTTATGCTTATTTACACATTATTGATTGTTTCTGTATCGTGTAAGTGCAGTATCATGTCTGAATCGAGTACATTGAGTGTCTGCCTGGTGTATGAAAGGTTGGTATTATGATACTCTAATGTTTCATGGCAAAGCATGTTGAAAGATAGTACGTGTTTTCTTACTTTTGGTTGGCATTTATGGGATGAAACAAGGGGATGTACAAGCAAGCTTGGGTGTCAGTTTACTATGTCAGAAGTGGATAACCATTTGAGGACGGGTAGTTTTTAGGGAACCTTTGATGTAGGTTGTAAATTTTGCTTTAAAAACATTATTTCCTCAGAGTCCAGTGGACAGAGAATCAAAACTAGTGATGAAACCCTGATTTGATCAACATGGTCAAATGTGATTTCAATATGGCCTCTATAGCAGACATTTGTTCATGGCCTTTACTTGGACTTTTTGGACTAAACTGAATGAAGTTTGGTATGTCTGAATTATCTGTATTATTTGGAATCATCATATCTTTGAGGATTTCTCTGATATTACAGATGAAAATATAAATTTAAGACGTGTTCATTAGCTCTGAGATGTGGGTCAGTGTTAACTCATATCATTAAGAAAAAGCAAAGAAAGTGTTTCGTTGCTACCATGTAGTCACTTAATGCTCGCTTTTTCATCAATACCTGGTACAAGCATTATTTCATAGTGATTCATGAATACAGAATAATACAACCCTTGTCTCTTATAGCAGAGACTTTGTCGTATTGTGGAAATGATATTGTCCTATTCTTTATAAGCTTATATTAAGCATATTTTTAAAAGTAGGTCATCAGTGCATTGCCACTGAACAATGAACACTCCTGTACTAAACCAATAATTATGTACCTCATATACCAAGTGAATATAAAGATAAACACATCAGTGACTGCTTAGTAATCAAGAAATGGTGGTTTGTTTTACGAACCGTTTGTATTTTATTGAATTTCCTAATTATGGCATGTGTCATTAGTGAGTGAGTGAGTGAGTGAGTTTAGTTTTACGTCGCACTTAGCAATATTCCAGCTATATGGCGACGGTCTGTAAATAATCGAGTCTGGACCAGACAATCCAGTGATCAATAACATGAGCATCGATCTGCGCAATGGAGAACCGATGACATGTGTCAACCAAGTCAGCTAGTCTGACCACCCGATCCCGTTAATCGCCTCTTACGACAAGCATAGTCACCTTTTATGGCAAGCATGGGTTGCTGAAGGCCTATTCTACCCCGGGACCTTCACGGGTCATGTGTCATTAGATTTAAATTTATAAGTAATGTTTACCTTGGGGTGAAATGGCTGCGTATAATTCTAGGAGATGCTCAGTGTATTGTGAGCATGTAGGCAGGGTATGGTTGTTGGTTAGTTGACAGAAAACCATATCTATATCCCTGTACTCAGGGATGACTCAGTCACGAAAAGCCTCTGATTCAATGTCCTGTCCTGACTACCTGTCCAGTCAGTCTGATCAAGAATCAGGTATGAATCTCCACGGAGTGAGTACATATTTTGTGCTGAGTGAGTGAGTAGGTTTACACCACATTTAGCAATATTCCAGCAATATCAAGGGAGGGGACACCAGAAATGGGTTTCAGACATTACATTCATGTGATTAATCAAACCTGGATCCTTAGTGTGGCAAACAAATGCTTTAACCACAAACCTACCGTACTACCCTTCATATTGTGCTGAATCATTACAATCAACCATGCTCAAGGCATAAAGCATTACGTTATTATTCCAGTCAGTGTACTTTCCATTTCTATTCTTAGCTTCCTGGGGAGTATGCAATACAAGCTGTCTGAAGTGCTAGAATGTTATCTGTCTCATTTTCATCTCATCAAATGGGGGAAAAAGTCTCTTGATAAAGATGCACCACAAGCATAGTAGGGTGACTCTGATAATACATAGTGTGGTAGATTAAAACCCTGCTATAGAAAAGCAGGGTAGCGAAATTATTAATATTCTATCATTTGTAGAAACTTGAGACCTCGATCAGCTGAACCACTATTTTCTGACAAAATGGTGCACAATTAATGTTTGTTTTTGAGTCTCTTGGAACTCTTATAGGTGAAGGCTTTTCTCATCTCAGAGCTGTCAGTATTGGTTTACCAATTAAGAACAGAACATTGTCATGGGCACAAGGCTGCCTTTCTTACTACAAGGGAAACACATATGTCAATAAATACATGGACGCAATTTGTTCATCACTGATGTAGTACAGACTATTAGTCATGGAATTGAAAACTGTGCTTTTCCTCTGATAAACCTTTAATAGGGATAATCAGATATTTCATTCTTTGAAAGGGTGTAGGGGTAGGGTAGTGGTTACATCATCATGAAAAGGCACAGGTTTGATTCCGAATGGGTACAATGCGTGAAGCACATTTCTGGTGTTCAGAGCTATGATGTTGCTAAAAGTGACATAAAACCCAACTCACTCACTCACTCATTCTTTGTAAATACATGTTCATGCAGTTCATTGTTCACAGCAGTTTGTTTGCGAAACCATCTACAGCTGAAGGGGGTGTGGGTTGAGGTGGTGTCATAATGGTTTGGCCAAAGACAACAACATGGCTATATCAAACTTAAATATGGCATCTTCATTGGAGGGATGAAAATGTTTACCAACCTCCCAGTGACTGAAAGGAGGACATGAAACAAAGTATTGGTAATTCCACAATTGCACAAATGAAACCAAACTATTCTTCCTTCATCATCAAGGAAATATTTACAGTGTTCAAATTTAAAGTATTGTCAATACAGCCAGGGTAGATACCCTTAGATGGCCACTAGAAACGCAGATATACATTATTTCCATTTTCTGGTTTGCAAATCGTTTTTGTGATTTTGCTATTTCAGGTTACAGATGTTAGGTGAACAGTGGTTCACTCATACAGTCAGTTCCATCTCTCTGCAAAGTTTTATTATCAGTATTAAACTACACTCATCCAGTTTCTCAAGTATTCAAGCATGGATTGAGTTTAGATTTAGTACATAACAGAGGTAGATAACTTTTTCACCTCTCTTACGGTTGTCGCTGACTCAGAAGACAAAAAAGATTGTCATATGACCCCTCTCTCTCTCTTTCTCTCTCTCTCTCTCTTTCTCTCTCTCAGTTGATGTGAATATATGGAAAGTTTTAGTGAAATGTGTTTTCATTTCAGTCTCCTTCAAGAGACAGTTGTTTGATTGTCAGTTAAAGACATATTCACCTTTTTAATAGTTGTGGACATGCACTAGGGCGATAATGGGACAACAGGCCCTGTGCCCTGTGTTTGTTGTGTTATTTGTTTATTTTGGGGGGGTGAAATGGAGGGGGGGGGTGTGACTGATGTTTGTGCAAACCTCTCTCACCCCCCCACCCCCTTTGGAAGCTTACTGAACATTTATGCATGGTGAGTTTAGTGTGTGAGATGTTATGTGAATAAACGCATTGCCTGTCTTAGACAAACTGACTTTCAGAGCTCAAACCGATTTCATGCTGATTTCCTATGGGCAAGAGGACCCATGTTAGGTTCCTCAATTCAAAGTGAAGAGTTGCTTCCCCTGGTCATCATGGATTCAAGTCTCTGTTTGACCCGAAAGTCGGTATCATACTCACAAGATGGGTTTCACCAAACATGCGAGACCTGCAGGACTTCTGACTTTCTTCTCACATTAATATGACATGTCTTGATGTAAGTGTACATTATTTGAACCAGCACTGGGGTGGTTGGGTAGCCTAGTAGTGAAAGTGTGCGAAAACACTTGTTCGATTCTCCACATGCGTTCGATATGTGAAGCCCATTTATGGTGTACCCTGCCATAATGTTGCTGGAATTTTGCTATAAGCGCTTTAACTCCATATTCACTCAGTCACATCAACGTTAATCTTACTCACTCCTGCTATCAGAGGACAATAACCAATCAAAATAATGACTTGCAAACACATTAACAAATGAACATCTCTCTCATCAGACATCTGTCAAACATGTCTGTGATATGTATCTGAATTATCTGCTCCTGACAGGAGACCTATTTGGCCAACTGCCACTCCACTCAGCTGCTCCAGGAAGCAGATACACAGAACCTGTTTTGTAGGTGTTCAAATTAGTGGAGGCTGATGCAGAAAAAGTGTGTTTAATTCCCTGTGAGATGTGAGCAACCATTCTTAGCTGCAAGTCCTCCAGTTTCAAGGAATTTATTTTTGGAAACAGATAATTGGTGCTATATAATTGCACACCCATTTGATCCTTGTTGAGAGGGGCAGTCATTGCTGTATCTGTATGGCAGCCATTAGTACTGTTTGTTTATTTTGATGAATTTTCTGAGTTAAGTTATTGTTGCTATGTAGCCATTAGACATGTTGTATACATCGTCCATATGCACACAGATAATAACTTAGAATGAAATGGCTGTTGGAATATTGATACGCTTAGCATTGTAAAACCACTCACTCACTCACTAACTCACTTAAAAAGTGGCTCTACAGAAAGTAGTTGTGAAATGAAATATGATTAAAATAATTTTCTTATATTTCGAAAATAGGATTACGTCCCTTGATTCATCAATCTGTTTATAATGTTGTCAAGTCAAATTGCAATATAATTATTCTCAATAATCACTATGTTTGATACAGTGCTTATTACCTAGAGAGTGATATGAATTCACAACAACACAACTCATGGGTCAGTACTTGACATAGCTGGACCTGGTGAAGTCATTCTGAGTCATGGTAGGGCCAGTGGGCTAGTTAAACTGGTTAACGTGTGCACTTGTAACGCTGAGGACCTACGTTCAATTCCCCACATGGATACAATGTCTGAAGCCCAGTTCTGGTGTTCTTTGCCAAGATATTGCTAAAAGCATCATAGAACCATACCCACTCACTCACTCAAGGCATCTTACCTTGAGCAGTAATAACAGGTCGTATTCCAGGGATAAACCTGGCTCAGAAAACATGTGAGATAAAATCTCACATGGGATCAAAAGCATGAGATTTTTTAAAGTCTTATGAGATTTAACTGTTCATGATCGTTCAGAAGAAAAAGATAACGAGACAAATAAAACATTGTCATAATCAATTTCAAGTCAAGCAATCCTGAATTGCAATGAATTAAAAGTCTGTAGATCTACTAGCATCACCATTGGTGTCTGCATTCTGGTTGTCATCAAGGTCAACGACTTAACTCTTTCAACACCAGTCAACCAGCGGCATAAACTGCCATGACACCGAGTTCCTAGCAACTCTGAGGTCATAGATGAAGTTTATGTTTATCAAGAGAAAATATCAACTTATAAATCATTATTGCTACTGCATATCATACACCAGTTGAAAGGACTAATCTTACTGTTTGTAAATCTGAAAGTTATTTTTATCATATGTTTCACGTAATACGACTACAACTTAAATAAGTTAATTTGTAATGAAAATGCAGGCATAGACATTTGTATGTCTAGATGAACCACGGAGGAACAAAAACCTGGAGCGTTTTTTCTGTTTGTAACAAGTCATGACATCCCCTTCACTTTTTCTTTCATATGTTCATTTATACACGATCAGAAAATTATTCTAGAAAGATTTCAGAAGTAATATGTATGGTCGTGTATTTCCCGATATCAGTGGCAATTCGCTTGGTAACGTGATACAACAGCGTGAAAAACCTCCGTTTTAAAATCTTTGTCTGATAATGAAGAACATGTGAGGCGATTCGTTTGATGGCGGGTATCATTCGAAAGCTCTGAACATCAACAAAATGACGGTATCCTTGCCTAGAGTATTTTCATAGTTGTAAGAAGCGCGTTTATTGGATAAACATTGGTTTCTAATGACGCTTTTTAGCCTCAGCCTGCAGTAAGGATCGTGATCGGTCAAATTCAGACAAGTGACCTAAGTCAGCCAATCAGATAACAGCAATGGATACTGTTCCCCTTCCCCCACCCCCCCAACGAGAAAGAATGACATGACACGATCGCACAATAACGTTTGAAATAGTAAGTTATAATGTTCTTAGACAATTTTTATGATTACTGTTGTTGCTTTTATTCTTCAGTTTATGTGATTTGTTTAATTATATCCTCTACGCATTGTTGATTTGCTCACTGAGAACTCGGATGTGGACCCGTTGCCGAAGCATGTGTGTGAGAATAGTTTTTTTTAAAAATAACATTACGGAAAAAGAAAATAGTTTTCAATTCTAACCTTGTCGATAAATATGGCTATCTTAAATGTAATAAGTGTTGACAGGCATTATGAAGAGTGATAGATTTGATAAATGAATCATATGTTAGTTAGGTTCCGAAAAGTATAAATCATTTTGATGCAACTACTGACTGGTCGTTTTTTCGACCTACAGCTCCTGGGGACTGGCGATGTCTTGGCCAATTTTTCGGCCTACGGTGTTGAATGGGTCAATTTGTTTCTTCGTTTTCATTCGTAGTCTTTAAGAATTTAAAGATTTTTATATCGAATAAGATGGTTTCGTTAGAAGCTGCCCTTTGTGTGACGTTGCAGAACACAACTTCCAAATGCGAACTCTGTACACCGTCGCACTGTGCATAAACAACACAGTACTGCGGGGTTCAGAGTTTGCCATACTCCTTGCAGCGCAGCTCATTTTGTGCAGCACTGTGTAACGATGTTCGGTGTTCCATACCAGAAGTTATGTTTCGAAGATTAAAATTAGGTTGAAAGCAACGGGAATATCTTTGACAGGACAAAATAACGACAAATCCTTTCTCAGTAAAACAGATTTAAAAACTTCCTATCATACAGGTAAGCAGGATGCGATTTTAAATCGCTGCAGGTAGATTTGAGTGCGATTTTAAAGCAACTGGTGCGAGAAAATCGCGATATCGCGGCCCAAGTCAATCCCTGGTATTCACTGGTCATAGCATGCAAGGGTTGTGGACAGGTTCTAGATGTAGGATGCACATCTCCTTGTTCAAAGTTTTAAACTTGCATGCATTTACACATTTTATTGGTGGATTATGTACTTACAGTAAACAATGTGTAACATAACTGGAATAATAGCCCCAACAACAACTGATAAAGGATGACTGCCTTATCATAACCCCTCAGCTCCCACATACTTCTCCATTACTGTTCCATTTATGGTGTTATTATTAAAGGAGGGTATTAATTATGTTGATATTTTTATGAAAACTCCCATCACCAGTCATTGTTTCCGGCAAGAGTTTAAGAGTGTAATATTTCACTGATAAGGAATTCAGTCTCAGGCCTTAAAGCAGAAATTTCCTGTTGAACTGCTTTCATACAATTTAGAGAGGTGTTTTATTTGATTACTGAGTGGATTGTCAAATCCAAAATATGAAGTAAAATGTATAAAACAGTCTTGCCACCTATTCTGTTACCCAGTTTCAATAGTGAAAAGCAGTTTGAAGGTAGTACTACATGACAGAAGTCCATGGAACTTCTGCTTCCATGTCACGGTTTCTGTATGTACCAAGGGTGATTGGGGTAATTCAGTGGTTAAAGACTTCACTTGTCATGCCAACTGCTGGGTTCGATTCCAGCAAAGGTGAATGTATCAAGCCCATTTCTGATGTCCCTGTCTGTGATAGCACTTGAATATTTCATAAATCAGTGTAAATCACTATTGTCCAACTCACCCACTCATTTCAGCAAATTGACTATACTTTCAAAAGATGGCTTTGGAAAACACTTGTTTATCTTCATTTAAGATTCTGATGGTTTGGACATAATAATAATAAACCAGGTAATAATGAAAGCAGTCTGAATGTGACCAATCACATTTTGAATTCAAGGCATTGCTAATAGAATATTAGATAGACAGTATGCAACTGCCAGGTTGTTCGATGAAAACTTCACTTCACTGCAAGACATTTGTGAGCATTACGGGTTACTAACATGGACTCTCTGTCCTAATTCATCTTTTCTGGATCAAACATAAAACTGTTCAATATTTCTTTGCCCCAAAATGGCACATAGATAGGTCTGGTGCCTTTTGGTAGTTTTGGATTTCTGAATAAAATATGTTTTTTTTTTCATTTCCATGGCAACAATTTTGATTTTGAGTGAATTTGGTTGTGGTGCTAATGGGGCAGAGCTTGAAAACCTTTCAGTACTCTCCTTCCGCTTTGCTATATAGTCTTTGTCTTTGCACATGTCATTGTGTCCCAGATTCAGAGATTGATGCTCATGCTGTTGATCACTTGATTGTCAGGTCCAGATCTGATTATTTATAGACTGCCATCATATGACTGGAATATTACTGAGTGAAGCATAAAACTCACTTACTCACTGTTATATACATGTATATCTAAAACCATTTGACAGCCATATTTAGTTGACATATTAATGAAGAGTATGTTGCCATTGCAGGGCATATTGATGATTTTGTCTTCTTGTTTTCTTGTCAGTAATACCATATTTTCTTTTAGTAATTTTACATTGTCACTATTGAAACAGTAAGTGTGTCACAAATACAGTTGATTGAATTAAGGATCATAACAGCTTGTAATTCAATTTTGCAGGAAATGAGGGGCGCATCCTGCAAAAGTTACACAAGATGACAACTGCTGGATCAAGAGGGTCAGAGGTCATGCCGACAGCCCATCTGTCTCCATCGGCCTCTGTGACCTCATACCAGGTGCCGGCACAAAGCGATGGACTTACAAATGTCAGTCCCACTTCCTTTATGGATGTCGCGTCGACCCAGGCTCAATTTGCAAACCAAAATGTATCAAAGTTACAGTCTCCATATATCAGTATTAGAGCAACATCATCAACCTCACAGGATGAGAGTGTGTACATATCAAGGACAGGCTTGGATAGCAGCATTGTTCCTCCCTTAGCAGATGTGGTTCCAACAGCCCAAACCATGCCACCATCTTGGACTCCATCTTCTTCTTCTCTGAATCCAAGCACTGAATACTCATCAGGGTTTTCAAGAAGTGTTTCCATCACTCCCAGCCTTCCTCTCACAGCAGCTCAGTCACAGACTGATGTAATCATTCCATCAATTTCTGAACAGTCCCCAGGTTCCAGCATGGCATCTACATTAGCAGACGCCCTTGACTCGTACACCACCATCCAAACATCCCAGTCTACACCTCTCAAAGTGCCTACTGCACCCAAGACAAATAATATTGTGCCTTCGGATACGGCAGTGAAAACCAAGCCAACAAAACATTTGCAACCAACAACATGGTCACACATGACTACAGCACCACCTGTGATGGCCACAAGTTCCATAGGTGCTGGGGTGTTTTCAGGGGAGACAACTCCTGGACGGAAAGGCGAAAACAAAACTGGTGCTACTGAGCCATCTTCAGGTTTGTCTATTTTCTGTTCAGTATTTTGATAGATTTCTTGACTCAGTATCTATGTATATGTATGTTACAATTCACAAGAAACCCATGATTCTGAGTTTGAATCCTGGCTCGCATTCTTTATGCTTCTGGGTTTTTAGTACCACGTCTGTAATAGGTAAAGTACAATGATCTTGAATGACAAGTAGGTCACCTTTTATCTCACATCAGAACAATTGAGAACTCTCAACAGGGGATCACTTGTATCCAGTAAGGGGCTATTACTCTGTTGATTGCACCACTTTCATTGTCTGAAAACACAAGCAACTCACAAAAATTTAAAGAATACTTCTTTAGGGTTTGGGGGGTTTTGTTTTGCAAGTTTCACATCTTTAAAGGAAGATTAGTATGTTAGGAACATAAATTGCTTGGAGTCTTAAAGGCAAATTCAGTCATGACTTGGAACAAACTTGTAGCGCTTATGAAATGTAAATTTAAAGATGCACACAAAACCAGCCTTGTGAAAGATATTTTTAATGCAAACAAGTGTTTCAAAATTGGTGTTTTGATTAGTAGAAAACATTATTGATTGATTGAGTGATTGGTTGTTTAGTCACTGTGTCTGATCTTTGATTATTTCAATCAATCGGCCCACCACTATCTAAGACTGACAAAAGTCTAAGTTTCCTACAACTTTAAGTTAAACATTTTAACTGAACTTAAAGGCTGTTCAAAGCATTGTCAAGCCCTCAACTGATTTAATCACTACATTAGGCAGCACTGGCTAAACCTGCCCAGTCATTGTGTCGTCAAGTTCATGGAAAAAATTACAATCACTCAAACAAAAATAGCAGCCAGTGAACAGCTCAGGACAGATTTCCAATTAGATCTATTATTTAGAAATTGCCTTGAAAACACACAGAATGTATTTTGATCGTTTTGTCCCATGTAATGCTATGTGCTAGTAGTGCAGTTCAAAGTGGAACAGTTTTGATGTGAAATAAAATGTCTCGCCACAGTCTGGCCTCTGCAAGGTTAAAGGTCATGGGTAATAATGGTTAAATGTGCTTGTTATTGTGTGCAATCATGAGAAACCAAAGAGGAAGCACCTAGCATAGGAAGCAGGTGGGCATTCATACTACATCATGATGCTGCCCTAAAAGTACAACTTATTATATGAAATATCTCATTACTGCTCTTGCCTATGATTCTTCACCAGATTTTATGTTGTATTGTTCAAACTAGAAATCAAATTTGCAAAATGAATACTAGATTTAAATTCTTTTCTGTGATATTCTAGTTGCTTTGCTGTCCTGCATTGACAGATTTTTATGATATAATTGTGTAATACCGTAAAGTTGAAAGGTCACAATGTGGCTGCAATATTGCTGATGTGACTCATAATCTTAAAAATCACTCACTCACTCACTCACCCACCCACCCACCCACTCACTCACTCACCCACCCACCCACCCACTCACTCACTCACTCACTCACTCACCCACCCAAACACTTAAAAATCACTCACTCAGTCACTCACCCACCCACTCACTCACTCACCCACCCAAACACTTAAAAATCACTCACTCAGTCACTCACCCACCCACTCACTCACTCACCCACCCAAACACTTAAAAATCACTCACTCAGTCACCCACCCACCCACTCACTCACTCATTCACTCACTCACTCACCCACCCAAACACTTAAAAATCACTCACTCAGTCACTCACCCACCCACTCACTCACTCACCCACCCAAACACTTAAAAATCACTCACTCAGTCACCCACCCACCCACTCACTCACTCATTCACTCACTCACTCACCCACCCAAACACTTAAAAATCACTCACTCAGTCACTCACCCACCCACTCACTCACTCACCCACCCAAACACTTAAAAATCACTCACTCACCCACCCACCCACCCACTCACTCACTCACTCACTCACTCACTCACCCACCCAAACACTTAAAAATCACTCACTCAGTCACTCACCCACCCACTCACTCACTCACCCACCCAAACACTTAAAAATCACTCACTCAGTCACTCACCCACCCACTCACTCACTCACCCACCCAAACACTTAAAAATCACTCACTCACTCACCCACCCACCCACCCACTCACTCACTCACTCACTCACTCATTCACTCACTCACTCACTATGGTGCTCTCCACAGATCCATATTTTGGTGACACCTTTGTTGGGTTTCATGCCATTATGATTTTGTTGTTATTTCAGTTTATGACTTTACAAAGACAAAGTTAACAGTTTTGGGAAAATGTAACAATGAAAATGTTCAAAAGTACTGTATATTCTGATGTAGCATGTAAATTGCTTGCAGATAAACAAGACATCCTGGACGAACACTGTAGGGAGCTCATAATTAATATTACATGCATACTCTAATTTCCGTTTTCTCTCACATGCCAGTTGAGGGAGCAAGTGAAAATATTCTGAATGTAGATTACATACTCTGGATACAAGTACATTTAAAAATGTTAGTTTTTTTATTGGACCAGTGGATTAGCCTTGTGGTTATAGCATCCTGCTCGTCTGTACAAAGACCTGGGCTTGATTCGCCACATACGTACAATGTATGAAACCAATTTCTGGTGTATCCTCCTGGTTACAAACAGTTGACTAGCATACTATTTCATGTGGTTACACCCGTGAAGGTGTTGGGGTAGAATACCTGTGAAGGTCCGGGGTAGAATAGGCCTTCAGCAACCCATGCTTGCCATAAAAGGTGACTGTGCTTGTCGTAAGAGGCGACTAACATGATTGAGTGGTCAGGCTTGCTGACTTGGTTGACACATGTCATCGGTTCCCAATTAATAATATGCACTTATAACAAAGCTACCATATAAAGAAACATTTTCAGACTATTTCTAAAGCTGCCACAAGTTTCACAAGTAAGATCAACATAATTGTAAAATAACATAGAAAACAACATAGACTATTGCATGTGTTACATAAGTGTGTCACTTATGTAATTACTTTCCTTCATTTGTGTCTTGATAAGGTCTTAGCAGCAGCCAGTCTGTGCCCTTTTGATGCTGAAGCAGACTACTTCAATGTGACATCATTAATAGTTTCTGAGTGGGAGAAGTGCTTGGACACTTGAGAAGATGAAACTGTTGATTGTGGACAGTATGATTGTGTAAAGCCAGCAAAGTCTGGAGCATTACTTTCCCTTTTGATAGATTGGTTGATGCCCTGAATAATTGTCCTACAGCCATTTATGACATAGATGACATCAACTCACTCATTTAATCCCTCACCTTCCTTTCTGCCTCCCTTGCTCACTCTCCTTCACTCCTTCACTCCTTCACTCCCTCCTTCCTTCATTCACTCACTGGGACAGTTGGGTAGCCTAATGGTTAAAGTGTGGGTCAGATTCATCACAAGGATTCAATGTGTCCATTTCCAATGTCCCATGCCATGATGTTGCTGAAATATTGCTATAAAACCATACCTACTCTTTCACTTTCTTTTGGGAGTGGTGACGTAGCCTAGTGGTTAAAGCATTCGCTCATCATGATGAAGAACCAGGTTTGATTCCCCACATGGGTACAATGTGTGAAGCCCATTTCTGGTGTCCCTCACTGTGATATTGCTGGAATATTGCTAAACATGGTGTAAACTCAAACTCACTCACTTTCTTTTTCTCCGTTTCTCCTTCCCTCACCTTCACAGAGTCACAGCTGTGAATCAGACAACTTAGCATAGGACTTTCATGCACACCAGGCACCTGTGTTACAGAAGGTTTTAGATGGACTGAAGTGAAACTGATGCCCCTCCTCCAGTGACTGTCACTGGGACTAAGGCAGCCATATAAACCACATGTTGCTTCTGGTTGCAGGCATGCCAAAAGAAACAATTCTCATCATCCTCGTACCTGTCTGTGTTGTGGTCCTGCTTATCTTTGCAGTCGTCTTGGTTACCTGCATCAAGCGCAGGAAGAATGCGAAAAAGGTAAACTTGGGTTTAAGAAAAAGTATGATAAGGTTTCCTTGGCAACCAATGTGAGCACACACCAGTAGTAATTGTGTGTAAGATTCTCCACCTCCTGTTGGTAGAGGGTTAGAAGAAGGTTGTGGTCTGATTAATGGATCTACATGGCAACAAGTAAATAAACTTTGTGGGGAAATTTAAACAATTTATGTTAAATCTAATACCCTGGCATTTCCATCATTTTGTTTTCTCTTTGTTTGGTGGCTGCTGTACTTAATGCTCAAAGGATACAGGTTCTTACGCCTGTCTCCATGAGCGTATTGATTGGTACATGTATTTCTACCCAATTTTTCATGATAGATTTCCTTTTCATAACATTTCTTTTACTGCCTTCTAATAACTAACGTTACTTAGTAGTCCAGCTTCTATATGCCTCTTAGGCCATACCAACTTTATTTCTTGTCTTACAGATTCTTGTCCTCAGAAAACCTATAGGCTGAAGGGTACAAATAATCACCATTTAGTGTAATATTTCTGTAGCAAAATACAAATAGTGTTTTACATTTTGCAATTAATGAAGTGTGTGTGGAACAGAAAATGAAAAAAAATTAGATTTTTTTTAAATTTCCTGGTTCTGTATCCTGGTAGTTGTGTTAGAAAATGTTGTTATGATATTTAGATAAATATATAGGCTAGACACTTCAAAGCTAGATCACTAGAGGTAAGAATGTTTGTTATGTTTAAGAGTTTGAAACTCATGGACAGCTGTGTTTTTTTGATTCAATGCAGTGAGCATCATGTTTTTATACACACATCATGATATGTTGATTGTATTGCTTTCAGCAAACTGTTGCCCAGAATCCAGACCTGTGGGTTAATACACGAGCAGAGATATCCCTGGTGCCCCAAACGCCCTCTGCATTAGAGACACCCATAGATACAGTCCCTGGATTTAAGCCAGGTGAGTTAACATACTGTATACATGGTGCCACAGACCCCCTCTGCATTAGAGACACCCATGGAGACATTCCCTGGATTTAAGCCAGGCTGACACACTGTATACCTGGTACCCCAGACCCCCTCCCTGGTACCCCCTCTGTCTGTCCCTTATTTGTTTAATGTAATGAATCAGATGACCAATGCATCACTGATCCAGTATACCTTCTTGGTTACATCTGGCTTCACATTTTTTTGTGAAATAAGAATATATATTTTAGAGATTGTATTTTTTGTTCGTTTGAATTACAGTGTAATACAAACAAAATATGTGTAGAAAACACACAATTTTATCCTAAATCTGGAGCAGACTTTTTCTGTAATCAAGACTACATTCTTGCTGTGAAACTACAGGCTGACATATGTGTAGGGGTTTATTGGTACACCTTTTAGGATAAGTACTCGGTTCCCTTTTCAGTTTAGAGTGGATAAATCTCCAAGTAACCTTGTTGAAATGTTGATAACACTGCATTCTTAAGAAGTGAACTGTCAGAAACAAAAGTTTGATGCACAATTTTAAGACCATATTGGTGGTTCATGTTACTGATAATTCTAGTCAATTATTTCTCTATTATGTATCATAATGTTATGTTTCTTGTGTGGCTTCCACCAATGTACAGCAGTTTGAATCCTAAACACAACACTGACTGATTTTTGCTCTGATATTTTGAAATAGGAGACAGAGTCTATCGTGTTGTGTATGGCTTCACTGCACAACTTGATGGTCAGATGACAATCACAGAGAAGGAACTGGTGAAGGTCATGGAGATGGCTGACAATGGATGGTGGCGGGGTGTGTCAGAGAATGGGATGAGATCAGGGTGGTTTCCTGGATGTTATGTGGAGGAGATCAAGAAAAGTGAGTCTTTACCATGTCTCATTTGAGTGGGTCATGAGATGTGAGAGCCAAGACTAGTCACAGGGGCAGGTTCCATTTGTGAGGGGTCAGGTTGGGTCATGAGAGTTGGTTCCATTGTGAGGTGTCAGGTTTGGTCTTCAAGGTGGGTTCCATTAGTGTTGGGTCATCAGGGTGGGTTCCATTGGAGATGGGTCAAGTTGGGTCATGAGAGTGGGTTCCATTGGTGAGGGGTCAGGTTGGGTCATGAGAGTTGGTTCCATAGTGAGGTGTCAGGTTTGGTCTTCAAGGTGGGTTCCATTAGTGTTGGGTCGTGAAGGTGGTTCCCATTGGTGTCATGAGGATGGGCTCTATTGGTAGTGGGTAAGGTTGGGTCACGAGGGTGGGTTCCATTGGTGATGGGTCAGGTTGGATCATGAAGATGGGTTCCACTGATGTTGGGTCATGAGGATGGGCACCAGTGGTAGTGGATCAGGTAGGGTCACAAGGGTTGGTTCCTTTGGTTAGGGATCAGGTTGGATCACAAGGGTGAGTTCCATTGGTTAGGAGTAAGGTTGGGTCACAAGGGTGAAACAGATGAGAATTGGAGCAAATGTTGACATTTATGTCCTGAGTTGTGTAAGGTGATAATAATGTAAAGTAGCATTAATTCCTTGGCCTGTAAGGTGACATTTATATCCTGCCTGTAAGGTGACATTTATATCCTGACTGTAAGGTGACATTTATATCCTGACTGTAAGGTGACATTTATATCCTGACTGTAAGGTGACATTTATGACCTGACTTTATGGTGACATTTCTATCCTGACTGTATGGTGACATTTATATCCTGACTGTAAGGTGACACTTATATCCTGACTGTAAGGTGACATTTATGACCTGACTTTATGGTGACATTTCTATCCTGACTGTATGGTGACATTTATGTCCTGACTGCATGGTGACATTTATATCCTGACTGTATGGTGACATTTATGTCCTGACTGTATGGTGACATTTATATCCTGACTGTAAGGTGACATTTATATCCTGACTGTAAGGTCGACATTTTTGACCTGACTTTATGGTGACATTTCTATCCTGACTGTATGGTGACATTTATGTCCTGACTGCATGGTGACATTTATATCCTGACTGTATGGTGACATTTATGTCCTGACTGTATGGTGACATTTATATCCTGACTGTATACTGACATTTATATCCCGACTGTAAGGTAACATTTATGTCCTGACTGTATGGTGACATTCCCTGACCTGTGGAGTTATCATTGAAAGACATTAATACTATGTCCTGTAAGATGACATTACTTAGGTGTCCATGACTTCCCTCCAGCTGAAGATGCAGAAGAAGGGTCACAGACCAAGAGGTCAAGGGTCAGTTCATTCATGCTGAAGAAGCGAGAACGCAACCGGAAGAAGTCTGCAACATCGGTGTCCCCCTATGTCCAGTCACCTGACTATCCCGTGAGTAACATGGAGGAAATATTCCATCATACTTTGAAGGTCACTGATTGATTGATGAAGATCACAACTCTGAGACTTTGCATTCATAAAATACTATGGACTATCAGCATCAAAACCAGTGGACCCTTTTTGACAAGTTGGCCAGAATGTGACAGAGGAGCACATTGCCATCAACACATTGCTTCACATTCCAACATAGGAATCTTCAGAAAGCCTGGATAAGATGCTGCGCAATCCTGGGCCAGCAAATGATGATTGCTACAGATTTTCTGTTCTTTATATATTATTACAATAACATTATGTCATTTTCATTAATTTCACAAATTCATACATTTTGCAATAGATAAGAAATTGTAGCTTATCTTCAGTGTCTGACCTTCATGTTTATGTTTCAAGTGAGATACATATTGTTGCCATGCTCTGTAGAACATGAAAACAATTATTAGACTGATCAAACCATGACACTGTGTCCGTCTGTTGCAGGAGCCCCCCCTGTATGCTAGTACATCAGCCCTCCCCAGCCTCAACTCGGCCGATATTAGCAGGTTTAATGATGGTGAGGCCCAGTGACAGTTGTTATTGTATTGGGCTTGGAGTTTCAAATATGTGCAGGCCCTATTGGCCTTCAGTAAATTATTTGTCAATTATTTTTCATCTGGAATGTTTCCCCTTTTTTTCTTTATTAACATTCGGGAATCATCCACGATCCATCATGTTATGACAACCTACAGTCTCACTACCTGGTATTTCAGTGCTTTTCCTGAGGAATGTCAACACCAGTCTAACAAATTAATACTCCTCTGTGTGCCATAGGCTTCTTTGACTTTGCAGAAACCATGTGAAACTGTGTACATTGTAGTGTATTATGTATTTATTGGTTTTACTGTAACAAATGGTCCTGCAGATTTCATTCTGAGCCTGTAGACATTAAAGCATGCAGGTAGCAGCAGGCACTGATGGCCAGCTGGACGATTAAAGTATTGCAAACACTGCTCACTCACTTACTAGTTGAAGTTATTTTGCGTACCATTCAGCGTAAAAGGGGGTTAAAACAAGATGTGATGGGCGTGCTTTCAGTACACAGTGTGTAAGGCAAGTGTCCATGTTAAGCTACAACATGGTAGCTTAGAAGGCTTGCACTCTGAAAACAGCATTAGTCTGTGTACTGGCAGACACAATCACATTCTCGAACACATCCATGCACATGCGAACATGAAATTTAACCAACCCTCACCTCACCTTACGAGTTACATAGATATCAATGATCAACTTCTGTATTATGAGGAACACAATGTTTCAGAGCATAACCGTATAATAATTCACTCAAGGATCTCATCTGATGTCAGTGTGAGTACATTCAGGAATTCATCTTCCACAACTCCTTTCAGTGAAAGTTGCGAACACTATTTCAGTGTTAATCATTGTTGCAACTGTTGATTCTTAAGTAATACATAAAAGAAGTGCTTTTTACGAAAAAAGTGTAGTCAACATGCACAACGTGTCCAACCATACTTTTGATATGATCATAAGCAAATGGTGTTTAAATATGTTAGTCACTAGAGAAACCACCCTACAGTTTTGGAAAACCCTTCAGTCCACAAGTACTGAATATGAGAAAGTGTTAAGTGTCATCTACTGTTGCAGGGAAGCTATACCGAGCACTGTTTGCCTACCAGGCTTCCTCCAAGGGGGAACTCTCCATACAGGAAGGGGACATTCTTCGGGCATGGGAGAAGGACCGCAATGGGTGGATGCATGGGAGGAAGGAGGCTGACAGAGAGGAAGGGTGGTTCCCTGCTGTATATGTTGATGAGGTCAGTCATAACATCCTATATTATATATGTTTCAGAACTGATGTTTTCTTGGCACTAAGTGTCAGAGATTGCTTTTAATATGTCCAATGTTACTTGGATAAGAAACAAATATGTTTTTTCTTAAGAAATTGGTTCCCATGTAATTGTTGCTGTGTTTTTAAAGAAATGTTGATGAAGTTATAGGCATTGCTTATACAGCCATTATCATGTGTTATTTATGAAAACTTGTGGGTTGAAAAGAAAATATGCTTAGTTATATCAGGATTGTTGCTATTCATAGGCAAAAGTGGGTGAAGGTGTGACGAAAATATGTATACATTGTGTCATTTACATAATGTCTTGTCTCA
Source organism: Haliotis asinina (assembly GCF_037392515.1). Taxonomy (NCBI): domain Eukaryota; kingdom Metazoa; phylum Mollusca; class Gastropoda; order Lepetellida; family Haliotidae; genus Haliotis; species Haliotis asinina. The sequence goes on from NC_090281.1 coordinate 93,310,329, forward strand.
CAGATTACATCTGATACGGCATCCATATCAGGGGAGAGCACTCATTCCTGTCCCATCATCTATGATCAGCTGGCACCCAACAAAACTAGATCATCAGATCAGGAGTGGCTAGGAATAGGTTTGTCCCTGTTTTGCCATAAACATCCTTCATCAGCTTGAAATGTCTCTGGTTGGATATAAATTGAGAAATGTATCATCCAGCCTGTCATTATCTGCTGCAGATATGTCCATGGCTTTGACACATGTGCATCATCATATATGTCAGACTTGTAGATTGCACCAAAAATATGCTATATGATTGACTGGGTTCAAATCCTGGTTCACCTTAATCATGTGTCAAGGTTTGCCTGCACCATACACATGCCTGTGGATTTCATGCATCTCTTTGAGATTCGTCCCACATTGATGCAGTGATAAAACTGGAATATTCTCACATATGTATCCATGATCAACATTGTCTACTGTGGGTCAGGATCTCACTATCATCATATTGAAAAACAGGTAAACATGAGGATTGTGGAAACTTGATACAGATGTAAATGTGATGCATCTGGCTTCAGAACACCGTGCCATTCATCCCTACCCAGGCCATTCTGAGACAGATCTGACCTTCGACTCTGGTGACATCATCATCATCTACGAGACGTTGGACAATGGCTGGTGGTTGGGAAGTCGCGGGGAGGAGGTCGGATGGCTGCCTGGATCATATCTCGAAGTCAGTAGATGTCAACCTGTAGATAACCACACTGACATGTGCAAGAAACAGTAGGCTGTGAAACCCTGTCTAGTGCTGTTTCTTGTAGAATCTAGTATAATATAAGATTCACCTACAGTACAATATAAGGGAATGATTATTTGCTGAAAATGCTACATTGGACCATTGACATCTTTGAGATCATACACCTTCAATAATTCTGATTGGTGTCTTCTATCCATAAGTTTGACCTAAAAAACAAACGAACTGATACACCTCAAATACAATGTTAACATTTGATCACTATCCACTGGAAAACTTTGGTCTTGACTTGCTTTATTGACCAGCAGGGTGATACATAGAATCTTTGATATGCCTTTTGAACATCATGAATCAGTGGGATGCAGCAATATGGGAGATGACGTAAGTTTAATACACTGGTCACAACACAATATATATTTTAAGGAGCTAGCTATTCATGATTTTAGTTGTGCAATAATATTAACACAAAGGCCATGTACTGAAAAGGATTTCCAATACAAAAGTTAATAACTGGACAGTCACTTGATTAACAACTTTTTAATCCCATCCATTACAGAAGCAAGTCATTACCCAGATGAACATGCACAGCTCCTTCACTCTTGCCTGTGTATTTCAGATACTGGACAACAGCAAGGATGATGATAGTAAATCAGATGTGTCTAGTGTCCTTAGTTCAGGAGAAGACCGAAGTCGAGTGAACGAGGAGGACACATCCGATATCACCAGCAACAACAGCATTAGTACCACTTTGAACTCCACGTTTAGTGATCCTAAACCAAAACCAGCACGCAGAGCTCCACCCCCTCCAAAACCCAAACCACTTAAACCTCTCAAAATACCTGATCGCCAACACAACCTCCAGGCAACCTCCAGCTTCAAGAGTGAACTTCACAATGTCTTGTTGAATACTCAAGGGAAGGATCAAGCAAATCACAGCAATAAGGTGCCCAGTCCAAGTTTGATGGCAGCACCTTCTAACTCCAGGCCTAAACGACCAGCGCCTGCTCCTCCTAAGCGTAACAACAGTCAGAAATCTCCCATCACTAGTCAGCCAGGATCCCCTTTGCAAGAACTGGTACCCACAACTATTGCCACTTCCTCAGTATCTCCTTCAGAAAACAAGCTCAAACCTGGAGAGAAACCTGCTTTACCCAGAAGATTTGCCAAACCTAAAGTTATCCGAATACCCCGCCAGTCATCACGACTTCAAAACCTGGTTATAAACTCAAGACCGTCATCTCGGCCTGCTCCACCAAGGCCACCACCTCCCAAGATTAATATGCATGGTAACACTGCTAGCAGAGTGCAATCCTCTAACAGTATTTCAGGGAAATACCTCAAAAAGACAGATACTGAACTTAGGAGGTCACCTTCTAATCCTGTAAATATTACGAAGAGTGACAACAGCCTTCAAACGGCTGGTATCTATCCAGGTGACCATACGCAACACCTGACCCCAAGGAAGGTTCCACCTGTGGTGCTGCCTCCCAAAGCTATTAGTCACATGCGTAACCCATCAATTGACCGACCAGTATCATGCCCAGGAGAAATGGTCCCAAACAAACCTGTAAAAATAGTTCCAATACCAAGTCCTCGAGAAAAAACACCAGAGAGGGCACCAGATGATCTGTCAGTAGTGCCAACTGTTAATACTCAGTCAGAAAACACTCCAAGTGCTACATCAGACTCCAGATCTACTGCTCATCCTTCAGGGGAGACGTCTCCCTTCCCAGACAGTCCTGTGTATTATGTTGAAACAGGGCCTTCACTTTCACCACCTGTTGTTGATTCCCCGGTAATTCCAGCTGCACCCCCAGTACAGAGACCTGTGGATGATGCTCCTATATACCAGGTGATAAATAAGGAGGCAAAGAGTAGAGCACCTGCTGTTCCAAGAGTGCAGGAAACAGGGGGAGATCTTTCTTCTGTTCAAACAGAACTTGAGCAAGGTCAACATGGAGAAGAAGCCCCTGCTCCATCTGTGCCCACAGGTTCTGAGAACAAAGATACAGATAAAGTTATCAGTCCTATATCAGCCACATCACCAACTGACAACTCAAATCCCATTGCAGATAAAGCTGTTTCCAGTCCTGTTCTAAGTGCAAAGCCCACAAAGAACTTAGATATAGGTAAAGATAAGGATATTTCCAGTCCTGATTTGAGTCCAACAGCCTTGAATAGCTTAGACCCTGGTGCAGATACCGATATTTCCAGTCCCATCTTAGGTTCATCACCGACAAGTAACACCGATAATAATATGGTTAATGATCCAATAAGCAATCTTGTTGCCAAGAAACCAACTCCTCAAAAACCACAAAGAATTCCCCCACCAACACTTCCCAAGCCAAAAATAATCAGTCCACCCACAGCGATAGATGTTCCCCCTGAAGGTGTTAGTGGTAGGGTGTCTCATATCATCAGAGAGATAGATAAGTTTTCCTCTCAGAAAGACATGTCAGTTTCTCCGCCAGTAGCACCAGATTTTTGTGGTCCTGTAAAGGAGACAACACAACATCCAGAGACTGCATCTGCTGTTGATAATGTGAATGTGAGTCCTTTGTGTGAAGAAAGTGATGCACACTTAGGTAGAACTAGTCCTGTAGAGGTTGCAGCCAGTTCAGGACCTAACAGTGATGAACACCTGCAAACTCATGATGCACAAAGTACTGATATTGCTGAAAAGGTTGGAGAGAATTGTGATACTCGTCTGACAAATGGTGACATAAGTGATGATTCTGACAAGATCATCTTGGGACTTGATATTGGTGAGAGTGATGACCTGGAACTAGGCACCCAAGCCAGTGCTAATGGAGATGTTGAGGATGTGAATTCAGGTCAGGGCAATCCTCCACAGTCTGCAGAACCAGCTCCTGAATCAGACTTTGATGGTGGCTTGTCAGAACCCTACAGTGGCCAGCTGGAATTCACACAACCAGTAAATAGTGATGCAGAGTCTTCTGCTGACAACTCTGAACCTTCTAATGGTCTGCCAGAACCTCGACATGCTCAAATAGAACCTCTGGGAAGTGATGCAGATGACAGTTTCTCAGAACAATCAGCAACATCTCCAACTGAACCTTTGGCACCATCTAATGGTCTTCCAGAAGTTCCCAATGGTCATCCAGAAACCTCACCTGAGCAACCTGAGACTACCAGCATGGATGGTCAACCTCCTGTGCCAGTGCCACCAAAACCAACACCACCTGTTAAAAAGCCACGTTCTCCCAGGAAGGAACGGTCTCCTGTTCCTCCTGCAAGACCACTGTCCCCTAAATCCCCACCTCCCCGGACACAGATGGGGAATCCCGATGGAGGGTAAGTGTTATTTGTTTATGTTTGACATATTCCACATTCCATTATACACTACCCAGTTAACTAGACAAACCTGTGATTGATATTGTGAGCAATGGGACATGCCAGTGGGGTCTGTTGACATACTATTATTAAGCCTGACCAGCAGATACAGTAAATTTGCTGTGTACAGCAAGCACAGACTGCAGGTGAAGCTAACTCAGAATCCCGAAGGAGAGCATGAATATTATGTGACAGTGGTATTAAATTATTTACAGGCTCAAGAGCACAAGGACACTGACATGTTAATTTGTCAGTCAAAATCTGCACAGTACCTACCAGGGCTGTAGAATTTCTCATTCTCATCTATGCAAAATTGATACCGTGTTTGTATGCAATACCTGTTAAGTTGATATGCCTAAGAATGAACAGAAAACAACAAGTATTGGAATTGTAATTTTCATCTAGAATTCAAAAGAAAATATGTTCCATCCTTAACATATCATTCAAGCTAATTTTGGTAACATTTCTGGCACCTGGCAGGGGTGGCAATAAGAAGACCTTAAGGAGAGCTGTGAAGAGCCATGTGCCCCAGGGCAAGGGGGAGTTAACCTTTGAAGAAGGAAGTTTTATCAAGGAAATGAGCAAAGTAAGTAGTGTGAGAAAACACAGTAGTCTAGAGTGACAAGCATCAAACAACTGAATTCCGTGGTAAATTCCAAGTGATGTCAAACAGTTGATTGCACTGACATCAGAGCATTGTAAATTTACATACATACAGTCATGTGCCATAATTATGTCATAAAATGGCTGCCAGCTGGCAGTGGCCAGTAGGTTGGGTAAATTAAATTGTCTGGTGTGCCATATATACAAAATAATAGGGTCCCAAATTTTTAAGGGTACATTTTCAGAGATCACAGGTCACCTAAGGCGATTAACTCATCTGCTGCATATAAACAATGTCAAGGTCATGTTTGAAAAGTGAAACAAATTGGTGCAAAGTAATTTTTAGTGATGAGGATCAAGTGGTCCTTGGAAAAAATAACAAAATTTCTGTGTGGAGAACACCTGGAAAGGAGTGTAGACCCTCTTGTGTTGGCGCCAGGTATGCTGATTTCCAGCACAGAGGTGGACTGTCGGTGATGATTTGGGGGTGTATTTCCTATCATTAAGCTGGTACATTGGTTCAAATTGATTGAACTATTAACAGTGAGCAGTATGTTTCTATTTTAGATGACAATTTATTTCCTGTTCTTACCAAACACTTCCAAAATGGTAATTTCTTTTCCAAGATGACAGTGCTCCATGTCATGAATCTCGATTCACTAAAGAATGGAAAACAACCAACAATATCAAGTGTTTACCATGGCCATCACAATCACCAGACTTGAACATTATTGAAAATTTGTGGTTATTGGTCAAAATCAGGTTGCAGCGAGTTGCCAACACCATCAAAACAAAAGAGGAACTTTTTCAGCAGATTGCCAGGATTTGGCAAGCCATACCTCTCCATCATAGCCAGGCACTGTATCTGTCTATTCTTCGAAGGACAAGAGCTGTGAGGATTAATAAGGGTCATACCACTAAATATTAACCAACCAAACTTTCTTGTGTAGGGTAGGTAACCCTTATTTTTTAACTTTTCTTAAACGCTCTGCCAAAATTGCCGTCAAAGATGGCTGCCATTTTATGACATAATTATGGCACATCACTGTAGTGTTTTTTGCTTGTTTATATCAGTTTTCGTATATATTTGTATATACAGGAGCAAGTTTGATTGAATAGAAAAGGTTGTGATATGTTACTAGTTGCAGTGCACTACTTCTTACTTTGACAAACTATATTTCAGGCCATAGGTCGTCCAGGCTGGTGTATTGGGATGTTGGCGGATGGTACAACTGGCCTGTATCCCCAGAGTCATGTAGTGGATGCATCCAGCAGACAGTCAGTTGTGTAGACAGGTCAGCTGGACAGTCCTTTGTTGAGATGTATCTGTCAACAGCACCCTGTATATCTGAAGATCTGTTGCTGCAAACTGACGGTCTATCACGTAGACAGGTTGGAAAGACAGTCTTTGGTCTGGATAAATGTCAAAAGGGTCTGGTCATATGCTGAACGGTCCTTTCTATATATATATATATGTATGAATCTGACTGAGTGTCTTGCCCACTGAACCTGAGGATGACAGTGTTCCCATTGGAATCATAATGACGAGCTTATTTCTGGTTTACAGAGTGAAGTCACTTTGTATAACCATAGAGTTCCCAGTATTGTGTGGAATGTGAGATATATGGATTTCAATGTATACAGGTTGCTACAGCAAGGATCGTGCTGAGGGACAGAACACTACCACTCAAGGTTACAATCTTGGTTTGTGCTGGTGTTGTCTACTGGTCTGACAAACTTGCTGTGTCAAGTCGTGTGGATTACAGAACCCTTCCAGATATTTTACTGGATTTGTAATGGAACAACACAGTTCAGTATAGCCTTCTCATTTTAAGCAGTTAGGGTTCTGACATGGAACACATCAGTATCCATGTATTTGACAATGATATTAGAGGAACTGATTTACCACTTTCTTGGTTGCAACTTTAACAATCTTTTAGTTTGAATCTCACTGTACAAGTTATCATAACATGCACCTGAGTCTTGAGGAAGCAAGGTGTGACCTGATATATACTCTTCCCTGAGTAGTATTTGAGATATAAATTTTAGAATTCATGTTTGTGAAAGATGGCTGTGCTATGAATGGAATGCATATACTTTTAGTATATTCTGGCTTCTGGTAGACTTACCAAAACAGCCATAATGAGTGCCTTTGTGTGCTTAGAAACTAACAAAGGAGGTGCTTAATAATACTAACGCGTTAACATGCATTAATCTAAAATGTTTGAGATAACAGTCCTAAATACTTTGTCTACACACCAGAAAACACAAAAAAATAACTTGGCAGAATTTGGTTTGGTAGCTTATGATGGCAAATTTGATTAGTGAAATGTTTTCTCAACTGTTATAATCCCAGTGCAGGTCTCAAAAGTTTGTAGCAACTTCTGTTCACAGAGTGGACATTGAACGTTTGGTAGGTAGGTGTATCAAGTATCTCATTAGGATGACAAAGCCACATGAACTCAGTGCACCTAATGGCAGCAAGAGTTGTATACTCCCCAGGAGGTTGAGATTGATAGTATGACATTTCTTGAGATTGATTGAGGGAAAAACAAAGCTCCTTTGAGCAGCAGAGCTATATATGGACAGTATACAAATGTTAGTGGATGTGCGTGTGTGCGTGCATGCATGTGTGTGGTCTAGATAATAGTGTCAGTATACCACAAGAGCATTGTTTGTATGTTCATGGTGTCCACCATTGTTTTGTTTTTTTTCGTGGCAGAGGGTTGTATGTTTTTACAGCCTGATGTGATACTGGGTCCTGATCCACAAAGCATTCTTACCTGTCATAGTTCTACAGTTCACAATAGGAACATTGTAATTCTTTGAACAGGTCATACCTCAACAGTTCACTGTAGGAACATTTTAATTCTTTTAACACTGTGTGGATTGGGACCCTGCTGTGGTAAGCATTCACTCTTAGAGGGTTGTATACAGGGTTCTGAAGTTGAAATGAACTATATCTAGTTGAACTAATAAACTATGAACTGTTTCATTACTGTGATAGCATAGGACATGGATGGCAACAGGGAAATCGGTTTTCAGCTGAAAACTTATGATTGTGTCATTGAATAGAGGTTCAGACGATTCACAAAATTGATCAGTTTGAAATAAAATAAGCAGAAATCAATTGCCATCCATGATAGGCGCATCGTGTGTGAATGTGTGCGTGCATGTCTGCGCAAGTGTGCATTCCCCCTTTTGTCCTGAAAGTTTCTTAAATGACATTGAAACTCAGTTCCTAGCAATGATGGTTTATCCACTTCTCGCAGTAAGTGGTTTATCTGGTTCAGTTATTTTTAGATGTCATATAGTTGAAATATTACCAACTGCAGAATGAGGCAAAAGGCAACTTGAGTTGAACCGATGAGTGTGGGTTTGAATCCTGTGTTGCCATGGTTTTAAGGTTTGAAACGAGAGTGGGTGATGTTTAATGATCTGTGTCTCTTCATGTTTTTATCCAGGAGGGAGTATTGAATGTTATTATCTGAGTGTAGAGGAGAATATAGGTGTAAATACACTTTGTGTTTGTGTGAATGTACGGTTTTAATAGTTTTTAACTGGACATTTACTGTTTTTAATAGGATCTGTTCAAATCCATTTTAAATCTTGGATCTGTTTTACACCACCATATAACGTTTGCACACCTTGTTGCCAAAGAAATGCATTTTACCCATGTCAAGTTATCCTATGTAGCTGTGTATACTCTGTGCCAAAACACTGCTTAGAATGCATATATAATACTGACAATGTTATTGCATCATCACATGCCTAATATTTATATGTTCATCTTCCGAAGTGCCTTCATATTTTTGTACAAAGCTAATCTACAGTTGTGCCACCACCACTATATACTCATAGTACCAGCACAACACAACACGGTCTGGAAGACTGTATCAGCTGTAACAGGATGGCTGATCACCATATTGTTGAGACCTAGTTTTGAGGTGATGTAAAATGAGGATTTAACCTCCATGTCAGATAGCTGCATCTGTATAGTGACATACCAGTACTTGCACGTATTTGATTGTATTACCCCAGACAAATAACAATTTTATATTTTGATCTGATAACCTTGATTAAACATGAATGGTCCACCTAGAAACACTATACTGACTCGGAGATGGTCAGTCTTTTATGCCTGACAGGGAAAAAAACAAAAAGCATCTGTAATGCGTTTTAGTATGATGTGGGCATGGATTAAACCCCAACACACCAGTCTCTATGCTGGCTTTCTATCTGCTACATATTTGGGTGTATAGTTGCACTTCATGACAGTCTAGTACATGTACACTCTATAGTCAGCTTAAGATCCAGGGCCCTCTTTCACAACACTCTAATAAACCTTTAGTCTCAGTACTTTTCGTTACACTCCATTACCGAGTCTTACAAAGCCTTGTTGGAGGTCGCATCAGGTAACCTTTGAGATTGACCAATCAGAACACAGCTTACCAAATCACGAAAGTGGACATTTGCATATACCCTTTGAACTTTTACCTCGGAAAAGTTTGTTCATGAACGATTCTGATTGCTATTTTCCATATGAGCGCTTCCGGGTAATGCAGATGGAGCACGCTACAATACTGTCAACAGTGAGCAAACAGTTAAATAGTGAAAATAGTGTTTTTTTTGTCAATATTAAAGGATGTCAGTTTGTGGATATATTAGCTAATGGTAACCACATCAAAAAGCACTTAGCGTATATACTGCTGACCAAATATCTGTGTTTTATACAGATTTCCATTTAATGAGGTATCAGTGTCAGTGACTAGCAAAGTCCCACCAAACATTAAACAGTAGCCATTGTCCGATTTGTTAAATCCATGGGGCCCACTTGCATTTGATTGGATGGTCATAGGTCACTCAAAGGTTACCTGGCACAACCTCCTACTAAGTTTATTTAAGACTCAGTAGTTGAGTGTAACAAAAAGTACTGAGATTAAGTTTACTTAATGTGTTTCACAACACTATCATAGCGCTGCATAAAGTCTATGGTACAGTATAGGAGGTATGACAGTATGATAGCTTGGTGAAACAGGGCCCAGGTTATAATTGGTCCTGAGCCACCCTTCAATGTGATTTTGGATTGTCTAGTACAGACAGCCATCTTTGCTTCTTTCATACATCAGACAAAACATCCTGGTCTGTTGATTACTGTAGGATGTGCTTGTGGTATTGTTCAAAGGACAAGGAAGCTAGAGGATGGTCTCGGACAAAACATATGTTCAAAGGTTTCCTTTCTCTGCTCTTTCAAAGGATAAGAGTCACACAAGAATAGGTTGCCATAGTTACCTAGATGACTGAAGCAGTTTAGATCAAACAAACTGAGCACTGATCAAATGGTTATATATTGCAAAAGCCCCTTGATGGCTTGAAGGCAAGACAATTTAGTCTGGTGCTGTATTTATTGATTCATAATGATCTGGTTGAGACAAGGCAAGTATGTGTACAGTCAGCAATTGTGTCAACGTTCACGCAGACTAGGATATTGTTGTACCACCTTGAATATTGCTCATTAAGGAATAATCCCCAGAAGTATTGATGATCATGGACTAAGTTGCTGAAATACTATCTTATTGAAACATGCATCATGTGACCGATTTGAGACCTCAGATTGCATAGTATTAACCATATTTCGCCATAGAAACTGTAAATAGTATTAACACTTTTCAACAGTTCTTACATAGTGCTTTCCACTTTTTAAATACAAATACAGTGTACTCATTACATTGATAGCAATATTTTCTTATTGAATCATACTGTTTATTTTTTGTAATTTTTATTCAGTCTGATGAATCCAATTTTTAATCAATGAATAATGATAGGTTAGTTTAAAAGAAGAGTTAATAGAATACACAATGATAGATCTATATCCCACTCAAAGAATATAGAAAACCTAATTCTTATTACCATAATTAATATATCATGCAATGACAGAATAGCCATACTACTGTAGTCCAAGAGAAATGGAGTTGTCTTCACATGACCTTGATGTCCCGAACATGACAACTAGCTAGACTTTGTGTACTCTTTTAATGAGATGCATTTTGTATACTATGTACAAATGGTGCCTGTCACCATGACGCTGACTTCCATACCAATCTGTGCAATGCTTCAAATCATACTCATATTTAATGGTTGATATTGTATACAAACACAGTTTTTAAGTAAATCATTACTGAAAATTGAATTTGTTGAGTTATGTATTTTTTCACAGCAATCACAACCAATTCAGCTGTGTACATGTATGCACAGCAATATCTGACAGCCTGTACCTACAGACACCAGACGTGTTTGATAAGCTGTCGTACATAATAATCATTCATGGTCCATACTACTCTGTGAGTGAGGATGGTTTCATGCAGCCTTAGTAATGTGCCAACAACATCTGAGCAGATCAGAAATGGGCTTTACACATCCATGGATTGTCTTCAGCATGACGAGTGAACATTTAACCACTAATCCATACAGTCGCATATCAACACAAATGTGCCCCAAAACGTCCACTGTGGCAATACAGGTTCATGGTGTGTTTATACAGGTTCACACACCATGACATGTCAAGGAGCATCTGTCCCATGCACTTCCGTATACCAGAGAACTAAGACAGATTGATCATCATGTGACTGAGACAGGGCGTGTGTATACTCGTAGCTTGTTCCGCAGCAGGCTGATGGTGACAGGCATTGCCTCGAAGGCCTCCCCGTCGATGTTGAACCACTGACCTTCACACTGGAAAGGAGGAGAGCACAACATGGGGGAAACACAGATTATTTTGTGTAATGTTCAAGGAAAGGCCAGTACAATATTGTCATACCTACTTTAATAGTGGATCCAGGCATGGTAAAGTGAAATGACTCAAAACAAGCTATGGTGACTATAACCAAACCTGACCCTATTATTTTACACGTTATAACATTTTACCTGTTGTTTCATTTCAAATGTCACTGACCAGCATTCAAGGGTTACTTGAATGTTTCAGTTAGTTAATGTGGAGTACAAGGGGATTAGTATGAATGGCTACAACTGACAACACAAGGATCAATGCTATGTATATATTAGTATTTCTGATTTTTCATGAAATTAGTTCTGCTAACATACCTTGCACATGTGTTTACTTCAAGATACTGTGTCATGATTCATTTTCAAACAAAAAGTTAGAAACAATATGAACAAAGGCACAGTTTATGATCAACTTCCTTTCTTATTTTTTCCAATATGGACTTCTCTGGCAAGTATCTTATGACACAAACAATACATAACTTACAGTTTCTTGATCAGGCACAAGTCGCATAGACTTCACATGAATCTGTTCATTAGCATCAGCACCTAGAGAGAGAGTTGTCTCCCTCTCCTTGACTCTCCGCCATCTGATGAAACAGACAATACCAAGGTACACTGGGTTGTATAGCTGGTTGTAAAAATTATACTTTAAATCATACCCTTTGTCTGGACCTAAATTTATTTGACAATACTTTACTTTACTTCAAATAAAGTAAAATAACAAACGCATTGAAATGTATTGTCACAGTCAGCCAAAATGAGGAATACTCTATCCTATACTCTATCTGGTCTTATTTGTTTACTGTAATGCATACAGAGAGCTGGAACCTGGCTGTGTAAAAACATTGATGTACATATTTCAAATGACATACCCTTCCGATATTAACTCGTGTCGACCAGGTTCTGCAGGGCCAATGCCAACTGCTAAAGATGGAACTGTATTCTGAAATATCAATACTATGTCAGAAAATACTCTGATATGTGAGGGGCACTGATCAGTGACACATACATTCTTCTCAGATGTATAGAGACCATAGTGGGGAAATGAACCCCGACCAAGGCCTGACAGGAAAACCAGTAAATGTAAATGTGCCAGATCTGTTAGGAGGAACATCCTGGCAAAGGGGAGGTAACTCGTTGCATATGCACTCCACATCAATGAGATAGAACATGTGCTCCACAATGGTCTGCCATCTTACACAATAAACTATAGGTAACAGTTCTTGACAAATTTTAGAACTTAGTCAAAGCTTGTGACTACAACAGTAAATCTGATGTGATGGCGTTACCTCATTCTTGTAATTTGAAGACATGACCGTAAGCTCAACTGCAGCAATATCTCGTTCTTGTTCTGCATCCGTAGAGCTGTCCATGACAAAGTCATTTGCGGACACTGGCAAAGCAGAGAGTGAATGGATTCATAGATTAACCTAAAAGCCACACTGTAATTGTGATATATGTTCAATTTGGGTTTGGAGATTGAGAGTGACAAAGGTGCCTCACTTTAAGAATGTTGGTTCCCATCCCAGATACTACTTACCCCCAAAGTACTCGAGTCATTACTTTTCTTAGAGAGTGTAATCCTGAGAACAGTTACTGACCTAATATGATTTTCATCGGATATCAGAACACATCTGTCGGCAAATTTCTGATTTGTCAGACCTATTGGCCAACTTCCGCTATCCTTGTCCTCAACCCAGACATCACATACCAGCAGGTTTAGGTGACTGGTTGTACAGCAGCCCCAGCCAACTCCATGTCCTGGATTTGGGAGGAGCTTCAACTTTGGGAGCCACAAGTTTGGTGTTTTCTGGTGTTGCCTCCACAAAATTCATCTTCCCTTTAAAGTTTGCCGGCCAGTCGCTCCTCAGCGTGGTTCGGATGTATGTCCAGTAGTGCTTCAGTGGGCCAAAATACCAGTTCCTGTAATGCAGTTGAGATCCCCTACTTCAAGCCAGCAAGTTCATAAGAATGGGAAGTGTTGACAGGAGAATCATGCTGTATTTCATTACGTGTTATTTGTTCATAGTGTTTGCAGAGCCTTATTGCTCAGAGACACAGTCACCTACTTGAACTTCCTCTGTTCAGCATCTCGGTACAGTCCTGCCTCCAGGCCAGACACTGCATATGTGGTCTTCCCCTCCTCTCCCTAGGTCCACAAACAACATGATGTTAATACTCATAAACAGAACCACTGTGCTACATCCCTCATGGTTTATTCCTACAGTGTACAAGAAACAACTTCCAGTTCACTATTTATTAGAGTTTGAGCACAATGTTTCCCATTTATTGGTTAGTTTTCTGTTTATCGCCACCCTCAGAATATTCCTACTATCTGGACCACACAATTCAGTGATCAACATCATGAGCAGATCGACTGGTTGGTTTGTTGTTAAATGCCACACTCAGCAACATTCCAGCTGTGTGGAAACAGTCTGTAAATAATTAAGTCTGGATCAGACAGTCCAGTGATCAACATCATGACCATCTATCTACACAACAGAATGTTTCAGAGGATTATGATATTTAAAATATAAGAATATTCAACATATTCCCCCACCTCTATCTTCATCACATCAAACTGGCTGGTGTCTCCCCTTATGATTGCCATGGCAGACTCCGCAATAAGTCTGGAAACAAATGAAAAGATAACTTGCACATTAATATCTACCATCTCTTAAATTGTACATACAAGGAAACACTTGGAAGATTCTGAAAACATCTTGGTTGAACCATTCCCGAGGAAGTTTTCCATCAACAAAGTATAGCATTGTTCTATTATCTTTCCTCATACTGTGACCACTGTTACCTCTCAGAATTTATACAAACCTGTAGAGGCTATGAATTCTTTGAAGAATGTCCTCCTTGGGGTACATATATAGCATTAAAATGTCCATTTTAAAATGCCTACGACAGTTGTAACAATATTCCAATGAATATTTTACAAAACAAAAACTTTTTTTGTCTTGTGAGACCACCCCTGCAGGGCCCCTTCCTGGGCCCCCAACAGCCAAGAGCAGGTAACTCTCGCCGTCTACCTCGTACCTCCTTTTTCATGCTGACCTTGTCAGACAGAATGTGGGGAGGTGGGTGGCCATACCCCAAGGAGGCCCTTCTTCAAAGAATTCATAACCTCTACAGGTTTGTACAATTCTTTTTCAGAAGAAGTCCTCCTTGGGGTAATTATACAGCATAAGACTCCCAACGAACATGAGTCACCAAGAGGCATTCTGTCTGCTAACGTGTACCCTCCACACACTCTCCTCTCATACACTGCTGAAGCTGCAAGAGATAGAGAAAAACACTTACCCAATCACTGAGACTGCTGACATCAATCAAGCGGGGGCGTGGCAAATGCGGGTAATAAGCCAATCAAATGAGGAGCTCAGGAGAGAACGGACATATGCCCACGCCCTATACTCTACACTGAAGGTCCCCAAACCAGCGAAAACAGTGCTGGGAATAACAGTGCATAAAAAATATTGAAAGTTTTATGGACATCTAAGACATGCGCACGCTAAAGTGAGGTACTGGACAGGGGAGGCTGCGTGAGCATAGGTAGCTCGATAGGTGCTGTAACATGAAAAGTGCCTGCGATCTTAGGACGCGGGTAAGAATCCAGCTGTCTAATGCTGACTCTGTCTTTATGAAAAACAGTCAGAGCAGGATCTGACAATGTTTTAATGTCGCCTACCCGCCTGCCAGACATTACAGCCACAAGAAAGGCAGCCTTCCAAGTTAACAGCTGGAGGGAAAGAGATGACAGCTCATGAAAAAGAGGACCAGACAGCCAGTCAAGAACGACTGACAAGTCCCACTAGGGACTAATCCGCCGGACAGTCGGACAGATCCTATCCACACCTGCTAGAAAGTGCTGCACAAGAGGGTGCTGCTCCAAGACACCATCGACAGGAATATGAAAGGCTGAGATAGCTGTGGAATAGCTTCGGATAGTGGACGCGGCTAAACCAGTCTCAAACCGAGACTGTAAAAATTCCAACACTTCAACTAAAGTTGAAGAAAGGGGATCGAGAATCCCCCTGTCGACACACCAGCGTGCATAACAGATCCATCTATCCTCATACTGAACATTAGTCGAATCCCTCCGCGAAACCAGAATTGTGTCTGCAACTGGTGCAGGAATTCCGCTCGCCTGGAGGCAATTCCTGACAGTGGCCAAGCCACCTACTGAATGCTGTGATTTGGGTGCGGCCCTCCGTTCTGGGATAGTAAGTCCAGTTGAAAGGGTAATAGGACAGGAGGCAGAGCCAGAAACCTGAGAATTACCGGAAACCAGCTTTGAGATGACCAAAGAAGCACTAGCAGCCGAGCAGGTTGGGTGGCAAGCTGAGAGAGGACCTTGGGAATCAGCTGTAGAGGCAGGAATGCCCACAATACCCTGTCCATCCAATCCAGTTGGAAAGCGTCCTGGGCGATGGCTCTCGGATCCGGTATCCGAAAACACCTGAATCTGGTTTGACCCCCCAGATCCCCCTGGAACGACCCAAACAACCGGGAGATTGAACATTGTCCACCCCCAGGAGAAAAATGGTACACACCCACACATTGAACTGGTCGCACCACAGCAAAAACTGCCAAGCCTCCTGTAGGAGGTACGGAGACACCGTACTGCCCTGTTTCAAGATATAGGTCATTGCTGTCTGGTTATCCATCTCCAGACGCACCACACAGCCACAAACCATCTCCTGAAAGTGTTGGAACACTAACCGGACTGCTCTCAATTCTAGCACATTGATGTGCAGGCATGTTTCGCTCTGTGACCACTGGTCCGAAACTGATTGACCGCCCATTACACCCTCCCCACCCTGTGAGGGAAGCTTCTGTCTGGATTGAGAGATCTGGTGAAGGAATGTCCAGGGGCAGACCCCGGGATAGATTCCCTACCACTGTCCACCACCGTAAATGAATTAATCATCCCTGAATGTGGAGAATAATCTCTGAGACCACATCCAAGCCTAGGCGTACTGAATGGGTTGCATCCTCAACCGCGCTCTCCACTGTCCACTGTCCCCGCCATGAGCCAAGTCCGAGCCGAGGCTGACGGGGACTCGAGAAATTGTGAAACAATTCTCTGAACTTTGGAGATTTGATCCGGAGACAGGGAGACCCAGCCTCGCCAATCATGCCCCGAAGAAGATCAGATCCTGTGTGGGAACTAGGTCTGATTTCTTGAGATTGATAATCCAGAGAATGCACATAACTGCAAACGTCGTTTCTCGACTCAAGTGAGACAGCACCTGCCCTGTGACCTGGCCACTTGTGGGATTAGCATAAGTTTGGTGAACACCTTCAGAGTTGTAGCGATGCCGAAGGGAAGCACCCGAAACTGATAGCATACCATGTCGAAAGAAAATCGAAGGTACATCCTGAACTTGGGATGCATGAGAACAAGCAGGTATGCGTCTTTCAGGTCGATGGATGCAAGCCAGCTGCCTCTTTCTACAGATGAGATCACTGACCGTAGTGTCTCCATCTTGAATGATGGTACCTGCAACATCCTGTTCAGTCCTTTCAGATTTAGAATAGGTCTGAACCCTCCATCCTTTTTGGTGACTAGGAAATAAGTGGAATAAAATCCCTCTTGTTCCTGTCCCCTTGGAACCACCTCGATGGCCGCCTTGAAGAGTAATGACTGGACCTCAGCGCTGAGCACCTCGGCTTTCTCCGGAACCGCCAGTACTGGAGTGCAACAGATCCCGGAAAAGGGAGGTGGGTCTCACTTCCACAGTGGTAAGTGGCCATCCCTGAGTGTGGATAGGACCCAGGGATTGGATGTAACCTTTTCCCATTCCGGCAGGAAGTGAGAAAGGCGGCCACCCACAGGGATGTGCGGTAACAGGCAGTGAATCCCCGACTTTGGCAGTACTCCGACTGCCTGATTCGGGGTCAACAAGGGCTACAGAGGACATATTATTGGGAAGCCAGGGCCGACTTCCCTTTCCTCTGAAAAGGCTGCCGGGTCCGGCAGCCTTGCCCTTACTCTTACCCTTACCCTTGCCTTTATGTGCCTGCAATGGCTGCGCCCATTTAGCAGACTCCTTGGCCAGAACTGAAGGGTACGAGACGAATGAGGCTGTTTCAGCAAGGGTTTTGAATTTTTGAACGTTGAGACAGCCTCCATGGCCTCTCGGACTACCATTGCTGCTCCCGAAAAAAGGGTACATCCCATCCGGTAGGGCAACGCTAGGAGAGCTTGCTGAGTGGCCGGTGAATACCTCGCCACCGACAACCAAAGCCTACTGAGAGCCATAACAGCCGACATCATCTGGCATGCAGAGGCAACGACTACCTGAGGCAGGACCGTAGCCATGCGCTCCCATACCTGCCTCAACAAAGCGCCGAGCGAGATGGAAGATTCGCACGGCCCACCCCGACCCTCTCCCTCCTCCATAGTTTCCTCGACACGATCCCCCAGCAGCGACGTCTCTGAATCAAGAGACAGCTCTGGAGGATCGGTTGAGGGACCCGAGAGTGAGAGAGGCTCGACGGAGTCCGGGTGGCGGATAGCCCGTAACGCTTACAGAGACGTGACAGGTGCTGCACAGAGTGGCCGGCACACCCCCTACGGAAGTCCCCACACCAACACCAGAGGCTTGGTTGGGGACTCCTTTGGACGCCATATTTGTAGACCCACTCAATTCCAGACGGATGCCAATCTCCTGGCGGAGACCAGACATTGCGTCCGAAATGAGTGTGTGAACAGATGCCATATGCTGCTGTAAAAGAGAGGAGATTAGATCCAATGTTAAGGGTTGCGGGGTTTCAGAGGGAGGTGCAGAGGATGTGGAAGCCACCGCCAGGGTGGGGACTGAAGTATTCTTCACTGGTTTGGAAGATTCCCCGCCCCCCCAAAACTGAAACTGAGGATGAACCCTTCTTTTCACTCAACTCCTTTTTAGCTTTTTTGGAGGGTGGCTCTCGAGCCCATATATCACCCCACCCCTCTCTCCCGCCTGAATAAGGGACTGATAGAACATGAGGTCCGCATGTCTAGATTTGAACCCCCCATCGAAAAAGCCTGGCATATTACAGCCCTGCTCATCGTGAGCATCCTCAGCCAGGCATCTAAGACATGACACAGGTCGGTCTTGAGGGGGCAGCATTGCACTACATGTTGCGCATCCTTTAAACTGGAAAAAACAGAGTCTAGCTATGACTACACACAAAATGCACATGAATATTAACAGAAACAATAGAACGCACGGGCGGTATTTAACTGTTATAAACTGAAAGCTTTTATACCTTTACTGTATAATTAGCAGACATGTGCGTAAGTAGAGAAGCCATAAAGGATACTGTATAAAGTAACGCAATGACAAATTAAAAACATCTCACTTTTTCATACATAATAAAATAAAAAAGTAAGCATGTTTAATTTTACTCTCGTAGCCTTATTTTTTTATCCATGCCTATAGTCATGACAAGACTGGAAAAAATTAACCATGAGGAACGTACCGACCGCCATCTTACCGGCCACATGGCTGGAAGCAACAGACACCACGTAGAGTTACAACATTTCATGAATGAAAAGGAGTGACTTATGAATTCCTGATAGCGCCCGTGCGTTAAAAAGGAACCATACATACAGAATTGGGTGCTTTCTCACTCATATTCACTTCACTTTGTAAGCTTTGCAGTATTTGAAGAGCTGTTGAATGGACAACTGCCTTGAATGACAACAGCATGAAAAGTGAGGTACGAGGTAGACAGCGAGAGCTACCTGCTCTTGGCTGTTGGGGGCCCAGGAAGGGGCCCTGTAAGGGTGGTCTCACAAGACAAAAAAAGTTTTTCTTTGTAAAATATTTATTGGAATATTGTTACAACTGTCATAGGCATTTTAAAATGGACGTTTTAATGCTATATATGTACCCCAAGGACGACTTCTTCTGAAAAAGAATAATTAATTACAGGCACTCATGATAATCCAGAAACTTAAAAATTTAAATGGTGCCCTCATATTTGGTGGAATACTGAAGAATGGAGCATTAAACAGGAAACTAACTCTCAGAAATAATCAACGCTACACCATCCAAACCAAGTTGAGATCTACATCAAAGTACAAACTGGGATATCAAACGACATAAGTCCCCATAAGAAGTATTCAACGACAGATTTCACAAAAACATGTGAGGACTATATGGAAATATGGGGAGGACTCTACCACCCCAGTAGTCATCCCTTCCCTTCAGTTCCCTGCCTCAACAATCAGCTGTTTCCTCCCATGCCTGACACACTCTGTGCATTGAGAGCTCTGAATGAACAAAAAACTGATTGTGAAGTTGCTTTAAAGGTTAGGCTGCAGCACGTGACACTTAAGCAACAAGAGTACAATAAATTAGTCAGTGTTCTGTGTTATAAGGTTGGTTAAAGGATCAAATATCTGGATGCCTAAAGATGGCAAAACAGTTTAAATACAATGGAGTTATGCCATCTCTGATATGTGTTTTGTAGACATAAGAATAAATGTCTTATGCCTACAGTCTCGATATACAGGACAAGCTGTTTACCTGACTTGATTCAAATCTGTTCCAAACAGCAGCTTGGCAAACCGATTTGTCTTGCCAAGGGGGATAATTCCAATAGGTATGTTGTTCCGGAAGTTCTGCAAAACAAACAGACAATAATGTGTGAAATACAGAAAATGTATAACGTCACAACAGCTCTGCTTCAACCACAACTTGAACATTTTGACCATGAATAGCTAATAACTGAATTCACAGGAAGAAGTTCAATTCACAATAATAAGTAACAGGAGATTTAAATGCTTTCATCACTGATTTTAAGAGATGAAAAGAAATTTGCTCCTTCTGGTGATATTGTTGTGTGGTAAAATGTGTAACAAATGAGATTACATGACATAAATCAGGTTGATTAACGCTGTATTAGCGTTGCTGCTGGGCAGGATTATGTGCACACAGTGGATAACGTAGAGTCAGAAATGGACAATTCACTTCTTCAACTGAGAAGTACAGAAAAACACTGGTATATTTATGAGGTGAATTATGACACACATGTATCCTGGTATTCCATTCCATATGACTGACAATTCATCTTTCAGCCCATTGCAGTGATGTGAACATGTGACCTGTCTCTAGGACAACCAAAGAGACAACATTTTGTACAGTGAGGCAATAAAGGTGTCATCCTGACAAGACAACTGATGCCTGAATGTTACATGAGAATTATTTCTGTTGTTTGTCACTTACCTTGTCTTCTTTCCTCATCAAGCCTGTCACAGCCTGCCAACAGGAAGAGCATGTCCGAGAAAACAAACTCTCATTCTACAAACCAAACTTACTGCTAAGATGACCATATCTCCCATACATTAATGCTGGCTTACAAACACTGTCACTGTAAGACTACACTGGCACATGGTTAAAAACATTCAGCTATGAACTGTAATCCATGAAAGACCAGACCTTAAATATTCCTATTTTATTTTGATAATTTACAATGAAGAGAAAATTTCAACAGTCAAAGATATAGATTAGTTTCAATGAACAAATGAATGTTTTCACAAACACTGGCGCACATACCTCCAAGAGAGTGCCATCACCACCGGCGATGACAATGGCGTCAGTGTCCTGGGACTCCAAGACCTTGATAAACTCCTTCACTTGGCCTTCATACTCCGTCTAGAAACATATGAAGTCTGCCAGGTTAACACAAAAGGTAAACACTGCCTTGTTACAAAGCAACATAATCTTTACCAGATCTTGAAACAATGCCACATTATGATCTACATACACAGACCTCTCCTGCTGTACCCAGTCTGTCTGTCTGAACCACTGAAACAGCATTTCACAGCAAATGCAACATATGTCATATTTGGGATTTCACTTTCTTAGTAAAGTACAAATTCTAGTACGGTGCGGGTTCGAATCCCGGATGGGACTCAACCGAAAAAAGTACTAGAATTTGTACTTTACTAAGAAAGTGAAATCCCAAATATGACATGTTGCATTTGACCACTTTCTAAATGGCATCATGTAATCATCTCACATCAAAGTCCAGTCTAACTGAGGAGTGAGTGAGTGAGTGAGTGAGTGAGTGAGTAAGAGTAGTTCTACGCTGTGCAGATATAACAGATATAAGCTTGTTCGCTGATAGGGAATTGAACCCTGGTGTTCGCCATGATGAGCGAAGACTTAAACCACTTGGCTACCGGACTGGATACTATTCCAGACAGAAAAATCTTTTCAATAATGCCCTAAACACATATCACATGAACCAGATGAACCACAATAAGAGACAGCTGATCTCAGACACACTCAGTTCAGTTCCACCATGACACAGAGTGCCAATCATCTCTATTTACCATAATAACAAAGTTTTAAGCATGTCATTTTGAGTAATAGCACTACCTGTCTTGGAAAACACAGTGATAGACACAGCCATACAACAAGAGTAAAGAAAATCTTCAGGACAATTCAGTTTCTAAGAGGTGTAGGAGTGAGAAAACCCAGTACACTGGTGAGAGAGTTCTAACTGAACCAACACATGTAGGTGATCCCCGTGGAATGAAAGCCGGTGAACATATTGCTGATGGAAAAGTCAGTGAATGCAGCACAATACCTTCACAACATTCATCTCCGTCCCCGACAGGTACAAGATAGGGGCTGCAGCACAATACCTTCACAACATTCACCTCCATCCCCGACAGATACAAGATAGGGGCTGCAGCACAATACCTTCACAACATTCATCTCCATCCCCGACAGGTACAAGATAGGGGCTGCAGCACAATACCTTCACAACATTCATCTCTATCCCCGACAGATACAAGATAGGGGCTGCAGCACAATACCTTCACAACATTCATCTCCATCCCCGACAGATACAAGATAGGGGCTGCAGCACAATACCTTCACAACATTCATCTCCATCCCCGACAGGTACAAGATAGGGGCTGCAGCACAATACCTTCACAACATTCATCTCCATCCCCGACAGATACAAGATAGGGGCTGCAGCACAATACCTTCACAACATTCATCTCCGTCCCCGACAGGTACAAGATAGGGGCTGCAGCACAATACCTTCACAACGTTCACCTCCATCCCCGACAGTTACAAGATAGGGGCTGCAGCACAATACCTTCACAACATTCACCTCCATCCCAGGCAGGTGCAAGATAGGGGCTGCAGCACAATACCTTCACAACATTCACCTCCATCCCAGACAGATACAAGATAGGGGCTGAAGCACAATACCTTCACAACATTCACCTCCATCCCAGACAGATACAAGATAGGGGCTGAAGCACAATACCTTCACAACATTCACCTCCATCCCCGACAGATACAAGATAGGGGCTGCAGCACAATACCTTCACAACATTCACCTCCATCCCGGACAGATACAAGATAGGGGCTGCAGCACAATACCTTCACAACATTCACCTCCATCCCAGACAGATACAAGATAGGGGCTGCAGCACAATACCTTCACAACATTCACCTCCATCCCAGGCAGGTACAAGATAGGGGCTGCAGCACAATACCTTCACAACATTCACCTCCATCCCCGACAGATACAAGATAGGGGCTGCAGCACAATACCTTCACAACATTCACCTCTATCCCAGACAGGTACAAGATAGGGGCTGCAGCACAATACCTTCACAACATTCATCTCCGTCCCCGACAGGTACAAGATAGGGGCTGCAGCACAATACCTTCACAACATTCACCTCCATCAAAGACAGGTACAACATAGGGGCTGCAGCACAATACCTTCACAACATTCACCTCCATCCCAGACAGATACAAGATGAGGGCTGCAGCACAATACCTTCACAACATTCACCTCCATCCCCGACAGATACATGATAGGGGCTGCAGCACAATACCTTCACAACATTCACCTCCATCAAAGACAGGTACAAGATAGGGGCTGCAGCACAATACCTTCACAACATTCACCTCCATCAAAGACAGGTACAAGATGAGGGCTGCAGCACAATACCTTCACAACATTCACCTCCATCCCCGACAGTTACGAGATAGAAGCTGCAGCACAATATCTTCACAACATTCACCTCCATCCCCGACAGTTACGAGATAGGGGCTGCGGCACAATACCTTCACAACATTCACCTCAATCAACGACAGGTACAATATGAGGGCTGCAGCACAATACCTTCACAACATTCACCTCCATCCCCGACAGTTACGAGATAGGGGCTGCGGCACAATACCTTCACAACATTCACCTCCATCCCCGACAGATACAAGATAGGGGCTGCGGCACAATACCTTCACAACATTCACCTCCATCCCTGACAGTTACGAGATAGGGGCTGCAGCACAATACCTTCACAACATTCACCTCCATCCCAGGCAGATACAAGATAGGGGCTGCAGCACAATACCTTCACAACATTCACCTCCATCCCCGACAGTTACAAGATAGGGGCTGCAGCACAATACCTTCACAACATTCACCTCCATCCCCGACAGATACAAGATAGGGGCTGCAGCACAATACCTTCACAACATTCACCTCCATCCCCGACAGTTACAAGATAGGGGCTGCAGCACAATACCTTCACAACATTCACCTCCATCCCCGACAGATACAAGATAGGGGCTGCAGTCTTGGTGAACAGTTTGGTCCCTTTTCTGTTAACAAACAAAAAAAACATATTTGAGAAAAGAACACCGCAGAAAGAATCCATGAAATCATAACCACACAGACATGTTAAAATCACAGTACATGGGTTCCACCTTCGGGAACAGATTTCAGCAATATCACAGTGTGTCAAGTATGTCATGATAGGAATACCCCAAACCAGCCAGAAATGTTTCCCACTTTGTTGGAATCTATGAATATAGTGCAGGCAGAGGGACAGTCATGACTGCAGCTGTTCTTGGATCCAAATCCACAGCCTCTCTCTCTGACTGAATGAGTTCAGTTTATGCCACTCTTCCAGTAATATCATGACAAGGGACACCAGGAATGGGCTTCACATATTGTACCCATGTGGGGTCATCTGTGTGAAGAGCACACCAGAAATGGCCTTCACATATCATACCCATGTGGGGTCTTCTGTGTGAAGAGCAAATGCTTTAACCTCTAAGCTGCTCCACCGCCCCTCTTCATATATATGTTATACCTAAAGGATCCACAGCAAATGTTGCTCCCACTGACAGCTGTGTTGCTGGTTATGTAGAGTGCCAGTACGGCAGCTTCTTGATGTGCATACATACCCTCCTTGAACTGCTGGATTTAGGAAGACAGTCACTCGACGTGGTTTCTCATTATACTGCAGGATCTTACTGCCATATCCCTACACAAACAGAGTCAATTGTTGACTTGGATCATTTTATTAATAAAACTCTAGTATACTGGATTTGTATTCTTGCAATATATCATCTATTGTATGTATTCAATTTGATTGACAATTCTGATTATGCCTATCACAAGTTATATGAACATCATACCACTGCTTCTGCACAGAACTCCCTCCTGATCAACTCCTCTCTGAAGCAAATTAAACACAAACATGCATTAACGATAACTGTAACTAAGAATGAATATTTTATACAAACACCTTCATACAATATACATCCAGATTTCTTCATGGTAATCATATTCACTGAGTGTAGAGCGCGTACATAGTCAAATAACAGAGCAAAGTCTACTTTGGCTGGCCTCCTCGTCTCCATGGCGAGTAAAAGTTGGTATCAAATTTCAGCCATATATATGTTCCCTTGGAAATTCCATCGCGGTAGATACATGGAATAGATTTATTTTGGAAAAACAGCCAGATTCGCGAAAGTGTCAGTCGTCAGCACATGGGTATGTTGAAGGGGCGTGCAAGTATTTATTTATTTCCATATTTGCTCAGCGTCCAGTAGTGAAGACTAGCATGATCGAAAACAGAACAAAATGTGCGTTAATGTTATGTGTTCATAGACAAGAGGTACTTACGCTCTTTTTTCATTACTAAATTTTACACCATACATCAGCAGACATGCACCGAATGTTGATTTCTTCCAGTGCGTCCGAAGAGTTTTCGCTGACTTAATGATGAAAGCCATGTCATGTTTCAATCACTTGTAGCACATGTAACTTCAAGGTAGATAACTCAGGAAAACTAAGTGAACATACCGCCAACATAATTATTGTCAAATGAGACATTCCTTCCATATTGTTTCGCTCTGATGGTAGTTTCACATTTAGACAAATGGGTATATCCATCAATGGCAGTTTAAAGTAATTTTTGAACGATTACATTACTCAAAACTGATTATTCATTAATCACATATTTTAAGTATGAAAACTTATAAATCTCTTTGTAATACTCTTCGGCTGAATAGCGAGCTCTATGTATGTAATTTGCTTAGAAAATCTTGTTGACGTAAGCTGTAAAATGTTTGATGGATAACTGAATAAGACTACATTGCACTGTTTTATGATTTTATCAGTATTTGCAGAATCCCTCAACTTATGTTTAGGTCATATCAGAGACCATATAATAATCTATTATATGGTCTCTGGTCATATAAAGAAGGAAATTCTATAAAATATGGGTTTGCTGCATAGCTCTTATTATTTTGTAGTCAGAGGGAGTGTACACTGCAGTTAAATGAAGGTGTTATAGATTTCATTTTCATTTTAATTCGAGACGGTAACCTACGCATTTTGTAAACACGCTATGATAACCCATTGTTTCTGGTTAAAACACTCAGCAAAGGGAAATCGTAGTTAGCCTAAACTTTAGGCATCACAAAATCATGATTGACAGAAGGCATTATTACTTTGCATGGTCGGCCTTTATTCTTGAGAAATTAGACGCTTGGCAGTCAGAACCTTCGACAGCTTGTTTGCCCAAATTGTGTCTCGACGATGATTTGGAGGTTAAACGTTCACGTGACAAGTTGCGTATTTTGCACACGGGCCCGCCGTATGAATCAGGGAGGCTGTGTACAGATGTAGATTATCCATGTATGACTATGAATTAAGGAAATTGCAAGGAGGCAGCGAAAGTACGGGGTTGTTGCCCCCAACTTTGTGTTTGTTGTTTTGTCTCAGGTTTCGTGTATTTTATTGGTACCAGCTATAGTGTGCTGTGCGGGATTCAATATTGCACGTAGACCGGCAGCTTTGATCAGAATTTTACCTGGGGCTTTGAAGTTGTGGGAGTTATTTAGAGGGTTTTGGGGGTGTTGTTTTTGTTTGTGTGTGTTAGGGATACTCTACAACTTGCTTTCTTTACCATTTGTACTAATTAACGTGTGCCTCGTCATGCTCCAACGCACACAGTGACTTGGCTCGTTCCCAACGCTACGTCAGCTGTGTTTAACAGAACTTCAGCCAGTTCATTGTATCAGTCGGAATTTTACAATGAATGAATGAGTGAATGAATGAATAAATTATAGGAAGAATTACGAGCAAGAATTATGTGAATGAATGTAAGAAAGAAACACAATAAAAGAAAGAAGTATATATGTGAATGAATGAAAGAATAAATGATACACCTCGGCCTTCCCTCCCAAAACATGTTAAAGAAAGAAAAAGTGTCGCGAGAACACATGTGTTAACTCCAGCTGTTCTTTTTAAAAAATCTACTTTGAGACATTTTTGTTTACATTTATAATTAATTCATATATCTTAATGCATGTGGGGAATGGAATGGGCATTAACAGAATGTCACCCCAAAAGTGTAAAACTGTCACAAAGCGTCCTAAACACTTTTCCAGTTTTGTCAAATAATAAGATCAACAAGAAAGAAAGCAGTTATGGAACTGTAACCCTCAAGCATCACAAGCATCAATGGCGGATCAGATCGGATCGGAGATATGTCATATTTTTCACACACCTCAAATACACCCTAACATTTTGTTTTAGATTATGAAACTATCACTATTACTTGCAAACACATTTCACCTGAATGTATATTGCCCTCATAAGAATTAAAGGTGTACGTGAAAGATGTTTCTGAGGAAATAACGAGGAATACTCAAACAACGGCGTACAACATTTCAATGGCGGATCAGAACAGATCGGCGATATATCATATTTTTCACACACTTCAAACACACCCTAACATTTTTTTTAG
Organism: Haliotis asinina; assembly: GCF_037392515.1. Classification (NCBI taxonomy): domain Eukaryota; kingdom Metazoa; phylum Mollusca; class Gastropoda; order Lepetellida; family Haliotidae; genus Haliotis; species Haliotis asinina. The sequence continues at coordinate 93,337,892 of NC_090281.1, forward strand.
ATTATGAAACTATCACTATTACTTGCAAACACATTTCACCTGATAGTATGTTTCGATCACAAGAATTAAAGGTGTATGTGAAAGATGTTTTTCAAGAAATAACTCAAACAACGGCGTGTAGCATTTCAATGGCGGATCAGAACAGATCGGCGATATGTCAATTTTTCACACACCTTAATTACTCCCTAACAATTTTTTAAGTCATAAAACTATTACTATTACTTGCAAATACCTTTCAACTAAAGGTATGTTTCCCTTCTAAAAATTAAACGAATGTGTGAAAGAAGTTCATATCGGCACAATTTAGTCTACCTTCGCGGTGAATCGAGAATAGAAACCAATAACTTTACTACAAATCTACTGTCCCAATACTGACACTAATACCAATTATTTGACTTAAACTGAAGTGACGAAATAGTTAACTTATCTTCTACATGCAGGATTTCAGTTGTTACAACACTCAGCGAATTTAATCAGCTGCTGAAAATTAAGCGGGCTTAATGTTAAATACTAAGCTGCTGCCATATTGGCTACACTGATTACGTAACGACCGAGGCATACGTTCAGGGGCTTTTCGGGGAGTTTCTTCTCCCCTATATATTGTCTCCTTGGTTAGATGTCCAGTGTACACTATTCTGTGTTAGAGATGCGTGTCATGTAGTAAGACATGGTCGGACGTTTCTGTTGCGTTGAAATGTGTGCATTTGCCCGTTTGGTGTTTCCAGACGGTGTGTGAGAATTTAGTTTTGTGCAGTGTATTTAAACTAAGTCTCTGTCTTACTCATTTCTATCCTCTACATAGAGTAGAAGTGTAACTAATAATACTTAGACTAACGCTACTTAGACTGGGGGCCCTATGATCTTTACCTTCTTACGGAAGACGTGTACATCCCGAGTGCATAATTACACCCGATGAGAGTATTACGGAAAGGCAAACATTATTTTGATTTATTTGAAGTTAAATATGTTAATAACTGATATTTCTATGATCAGACTTGTTTTAATATTGCAAGAAAATCATTCCCCACTGGAACAGCAAATAGCACGTTTCAAACATATTTTGGGGGCACATGCTAACAAAGTGACAGAGTGGGCAAAATGAAATTCACTGTCAATAAGGTGTATGCCCATCACTGATGAATGTTTGACACATGCGTCTCTTAGAGACATACAGTCGCAAGAAGTCTTGTTGGAATGACATTCCATATGTGTGGAAACAGCTGGCAGAGTTCCTAAAGCGAGACTCGCTTTCGTCGCAGACGTGTTGTACAAGGACCAGGAACGTAAGTTAACATTCTGCTGCGCCAAGAACTGATGCCCCACTCTGGAGACCTGAGGTCTGACGTTGTCCTGCTGGAGACCATTCCTGGACCAGTCTGCTGAAGAACAACAGGATTAACAATTTTGTCTTTGTACCTGAGACCTGCATAAGATAGATTTCCATTGATGACAGGCAAAGGTGCACGTCCAGCTCGTATTATCCCACCTCGAACCATCACTCCACCACTAACGTTCCAAACATAACTCTCACCACTTCACAGACAAACTCGGTTTCGACCACTATCGCGATGCAAGAGGAATCTGGATTCTTCAGTGAAAGGAATATGTCTCCACTCACGCGCTCTCCACCGCAGAAGTTCTCTGCACCACTGCAGTCGCAGATGTTGGTGACGTAATGTGGCAGGCGTCGGTGAATGGTCTTTGACAATATCCTGCTGACACTAGAATCTCTTCGGGCTGTCAGTGAGTCTGGCTGGAATCTTTGGCGTAAAATCCAACGATTTTTGCGTGGCGTGGCGTGGCGTGGCGTGGCGTGGCGTGGCGTGGCGTGGTTACAGGTGGACGGTCTGCAACGACTGCGTTGATAATGTTCGTGTGCTCCTGTGCACGTAAAAGTTGCGCTGGGGGTTCCAGTTTCAATCGCTTGGCACCTTTCATAATTTGTTAGCCGTGGCAAAGAGAACTGCAAGCAAATTCTTCCAATTTGTGTTTTTTCCTGGACCCATGGACGTCTGAGACGTCTAAACAACGATTTGGATGACAATGATTCGAGACTGAGAATCACGCTTAAAGGGCATGTTTCGTGCCTTTTTGACTCCACTCAGCCTGCTGAGTAAGTCTGTAAGGAGTTTGGATCCTCTGTTGGTATTTATGAAATGTGTGATTACGGTTGATTGGATGGTTGGATGGTTGGATGGTTGGATGGTTTAATGTTTAACGCCATACTCGGCAATGTTCTATCTACATGGCGGCGGTCTGTAAATAATGGAGTCTGGACCAGACAACTCAGTGATCGACAACATAAGTATCAGTCTACACAACTGCGATATGATTACATGTCTCAACTAAGTCAACGAGCCTGACCACCCGATCATGTTAGTCAACAAGCGTGGGTTGTTGAAGATCTGTTTGATTAAGGGGTTTGTTTGGGTTGATGGTCAGACGTTAATGCTTAACTGTTCTCGTATTAATTCCAATGGAATTTCGCTGTTATTGTTTGAAATGAAATCGACAAGGTTTTCTCCTAGCAGTGCAAGAGCCTGTTTTTGACAATGCCTTCCTTAGTTTTAGGCAATTTCAAACAGACGAGGGAAATGGGCTTGTCACGCCAACGTCTAGCTTTACTGTCAGCACGCATGTCCAGTTCATGACTCACTGGTCAGTTTGGTTTGACAGTCATTATGCACAACCAGTTCAAACAATGATGTGTATGACACGTTCATGGCTTGACTGTCGCCTCGTTTAATGAGGACCTTACTTCACACTTAGCATGCAGGTAATGTTGAAACAAGAAATACTGATTGATTGTCAGGTTCATGGTACGTTTTTATGGGCCCTTTGAATAACAATTTATCTTGCAAGTAATAATATATGTCACCGTCTGGAAGTTTTTTTTCTGCCAGACAATGGACTACTGAGAATAACATCTGAATCTGTGGAAGAACTAACGAAACATCAGATAACACATTTCTTTTTATTCATGTTATTTGAACATTCACAATGAAAGGCACAAAATACATGTAACAATATATATGAGTATTATTTCCATTAGCAATACTTTATACATATGATGTTATTTGCTATATACACCAGTTGATTTTATAACATAGATATAAGTGAATGTTAGAAAGTAAATAACATCAGGTAGATATAGGAACAAGACATAAGAGATCTGCATAGTCATGTCATGGAATACATTTTGGTTTGGACGGAATATACAGTATCACACATACACAAAATATACTGTATACATAGCAGATGGCAGTGTCATACATCACATCAGTGGAAAATACATATGTCTGTATATATATATAGATATATGTGTCTATGGGTTTTAGTTTACAGAACAAGGGAGCTAATTCTGACCAATGAACAATACTTGACACATAAACTTTAGCCATCATTCATATGTGTTGAGTCCCAGGTTGTCATTTCATCCACAGTTGTTTGTTTGGACTAATAATAATTGAAACTGGTATAAGTTTGTGTCCTAGGAGATATCTTTTGATTTCTCCTGTGGAACAGAGTTTTGGATGATTAACATAAAAATGTGTCTATGGGTTTTAGCTTTCAGAACATGGGAGCTAACTGTGGCCAGTAATGCATCCCTTATCCATCTTGTTCCATACATGTCCAGTCCCTATAGTCTGGTTACAAAATACCCTGGCTTCACTTTATTTATCGGCATAAATGATCCATAAGTATTCATCATGCTAGCACTGAATATATGGAATCGTGTTACAGGTTATGACAAAGATTGCTGTGATCATTGACACCTTCTACATGCAGTGTCATAAAACTTGCAATGCTTGGTTAAATACTACTTAGAAAATCAGATCAGTTCTATGTTGTTACGAAGAACACTGCTTCCTCAATGTTGTGCAGTTACTTATGTTCCAATATATTTAAAACATGGTGAAACTTCAACTTCTTCATTTGGTTTCATCATACAGTTTTTCAACTTACAGAACTGATTTCTTGGTAACAGGAATTGCGAAAGTGCTATAAAATGAAGAAATTAAAAAAGAAGCTATAGAGGAAAAAATACAAATATTTCCCTTTGCTATATTTTCCATCTCCCAAATCTATGTCAAGCCAGTGTCCAGTGACAAAGTTTCAGGCATTGATGTTTTACCCTGGAGTGACAAGCATACAAGTCAAACATGGTTTGAACAGATAAGACACTGCTAAGCCTGGAGTAGTACTGACGCTGAGAACCTCTTCATTACATTGTGAAGGAACAAGGGAGATCTTGGCCTGTAAGAGACCAAAGAGGTCCTCTCCTGGGTCATAAACACAGTGGTTGCATAGAACAGATACATTCATAACGTACAAGGGCAAAAATATTGGGGTTCATATTTATCATATGATGCCCTGGGTAAAATACCACTTTGTCATCATGATGTGATGTCGTGAATAATGCTTTTGATGTGACGTTTCTTCTATGACGTAGCGTTCTATATGCGTCAATGGTGGTAGCCAGCCTATGTTTGAAAGTACATTTGGTTAATTTTCCTCAATAGAATATCATATTTGTGCCCATATCATACTATGTTTATGACACTTGTGTCTGAATATACATATATCCTTTGTTCTTGCTCATGAAATACCAACATTGATGCACTTGTAAACATAGTATGACATGGGCACTCCTATTATATCCTCTATGTATGTCTGCTGAAGTCTGGTGAAGTACTCATGTATGACAATGCTGAAGTTGGTGCCTGGATACATCGCATCATCTCTCAGACAACATATCATCAATATCGCCCCTATGTTGCCTGGAAGATCCATTTGTGTGACCATTAGAAATGTCAGCCATTCGGAGACTTTCTGCTAATCTGCCACTGTGACTCAGGTTTGAAATATTCTGTCCCCTGGAAAAGAAATAAAATGAATAAATGTATCAAAAACAAACAGTGAATGATGTGCAGTCCCCAATACTACATTTACACCAAGACTGTGTCCAGTATTTCAATCTGTGACAAATTAATAGTTGACAGAATATACAAAGATCAATACTTTTCTAGTACAAAGGCATAAAGTCAGCAAAGCCTCACAAAGTAACACCTGGATTATCTACCCCTGAATGTGAAACTACATATTCACGCAAATACCATCTAGAAAGTTTGCTGTAAAATAACTGGAAACATAATTTGTATACATGTAGTATTCCTACAGAACCTTAAGTAGTATTAATAACAGCCCTTTCCCCTTAAAATGAATGAATACCTGTTTTTACCTCCAAAGTATCACTGTTTACCAGGAGTTTCATATGGCATTAATAGATCCTCTTAATCACAAACAGATGGGCAAGTGTCATAGGGCATCAATGCCACAGTTGTCAGGACCTTGTCACCATAGACATTCCTCCAGTTTGGATGATATGCCTTGATACCAATTAACAAAAATTGAGAAGAATATAGAATCTATTTCAGTGGTAAATATGTGTTTGCAGTACATTTAAAACCAAGAATGTGTTTATGCAGCATCTCCTGTAATACTGTGTTTATTGTTCCACGGAAACATGTAACAGTTATTATCTGTCTTTTGATTCAGTTCATGGTACATTTCTATGGTACCCAAGAACAGCCCTCAGTGATTCTTTGTGATGTGCTGTCATCTGCTCAACAAGTTTGCACAGCCTTTCTTGTGTGTTACCTAGGAGATCTGTTTGTTTCTCTCTGGCTGCGACTGAGTTCATGCAGAAGGCTCTCTCTTTCACTTGCCATCTGCCTCTCACGTACCATATGATGAGATAACTGAAAACAGACATACACACACAGAGTATATTCATATCAAAAACATCAAGTGTTTCTTTTTGTCTCACATGTCTGCTGATGTCCAGCATTTTTTTAAAGTACTGGTAGATATCAAAGCTCACCTCTGTTGTGCTACATAATTACCTTGTCATCACAAATGAAATGGCAATCAATTTATCCCCCCTACTCCAAACACACTCATCTCCTCACCTTCCTGGTGGCCTCCGCTGCTCTCTGCTCTGATTCTCGCACACGGTCCTCCATCCTCCTCACATTCTTTGTGTACTCACTGATCACACGCTCTGCCTGTACAAACACACAATATAAGGAATATTAACCTTTGAATCTCTGTTCCACCACTTTACATTTATGACAGACTGACTTTAATACACTCCCATACATACAGCACAATTTATCATCCAAAATTCTGTTCCACAGGAAATATCGCTTGTGTGAGATCATATCCTAGGAAAGATTATGTTGAAAACACAATGCCCTAACATCATAATGTCACGATACTCAGACATCACTGCACTGCAAGTCTAATGGTAGTACAGTGTTGAGAGATGGACATTTTTCTTTAGAATACTATGACGAATGATTTTTGATGAGAATAGAACACTCATTGATAAAAGTAAAAATATCCTTGGCAAGCCTCAGATATTTATAACTTTATCAATTTGTGTTGTTATCATTGAAATCGGTAGACACTTAGGTGAGATTCCAGTTGGCATGCTTTGTCCAATAAAAAGCAAAGTTGTATATAATCTGCTGCTTGTTTTCACATCTATCAAATGTGAGTGGTTACGGTTATGTGGTTATTTTACAAGTTTTCAATAATATTATGACAGGCAAACCTTAATATTGAAGAACTGCCCTGTTATCTAAGTGACACAGGTCTAGTAGTATAGGGAATGACAGTTCTAAAACACTTTCAAGAAAAGTCTCTACAAAGCCTTATTTACTAAATAAGGCTTTGGTTGGGCCCTAAGCTCTTGCTACTATTACCCCTACTACTTAACGTGTGTTGGAGGTAACACTGTGCCGTACGGTACGATCAATAATTCTTCTCTTACAAACCCCCTACCCGGCCCATCCCTCAAGTAGTACAAGTTAGGTGTCGTCGGCTTTCATATCCACTTTATCTATGTTGTAAGTTTTGACTGACCATATAGGATCGGTGGCCCGCTTACGGCTATCACCCTCGTGTTCCCCCGGCTGGTATAGATACCTCACTAGGGCCCTATCTGGTATCTGTTTCTCCTTCCCACGCAATGGAGCGGCCGACTCTGCAACTATTGATTTTAGTTTGATAGCGTCTGCCGGTTTCTTACCGGTGAGACGGGTGACTTCATGGTTGATTGCCGACACCACCTTGGGTAACCTCGTGACCCATTCAGTCGATCGTTTTCCAGGGGTGGCCATCTCCCTAGCATACTGATGGCCGAACAAGCGCTCAGCCAAAGTCCTATTAAATCTCTCAACTATGGCTTGGCTGCGATGGGCTCCAGCCGTGCCACGCCTGACCTTTGTATCGTGTTTGGCTAGCAGTTGTGACACGGCACCCATGAACTCCCGTCCGGGGTCAACTTGCAGCTCTGTTGGCCACGTCAGCGGACTGCGTTTGTATATACATTCGAATCCTCTGGCTACCTGGGCCGAATCTTTCGTGGTCAAGGGTTCGGCTTCCTTGTAACGACTGGCTACGTCCACTACGGTTAAGGCATACTTGTACCTCTTGTCGTGGGGTAGGAACAGTAGGTCTGCCTGGTGAACGCTATTAGGTATGTTAATACCGAACCTCCTTCTAGGCACGTAGCGTGGTGCCGGCAAATAGATCTGCCACAGGGCTTGTTTTTCAAGCCACGCTTTGGCTTCCTCCGGGGGTACTCGCGCTATTTTAGCTAGTTTATCTACTGCGCTAGCTCCTTTCCAGTACCCACGCGGGCTGTAGTAAATAGCCTCAAATTTTTTCATGTCCATACGCGTATGTGTTTATCCCATCAATAGCTATCCAACGTTTCGTGTCCATAGGCGACAGGGACGTCTTGTTTATAGTCAGTCCGTATATCTTATGTCCATCACTTCTAAGTGTGTTCATTTTATGTCTAAAGGTACGGGTCTTGAACAGGGCTTCCTTGAATCTGGCGTGTTTGATGTGTTGTTTCACCACATACTTCTTAACCCCCTTAGCCTTCCGGATCTCACTATTGTCGGCTTTCAGTATGGAGTACATCTTAGGTCTCAAACCTATGTACTCGGCTATGGGCGTGCCAGCACACTCGTCCTTCATCTTACCTAGGACCTTTTTATTTACCGTACTGTGTATGGCATGGGTCTTAGGGTAGTCGCTGGTGTCGTATAAATCGAGGTGTTTTTTCATGTCCTCGTACACGTCCTCGGTTCGAATCTTCATCAGCAGGGAATCCGTGTCAGTGTACAGCACTTCACACCTGTCACCGTACTGTTTCTTGAGCTCGTTGTAGTAAAAGTCGTACATCAGGTGTTTGGATAAATCGAGGATGCTCATCCCCACGTAAACAGGCCGGTTGAATTTTATGTGGCTTTTCTTCATGTGTAGGGCAACCAGGTTGTCTGTGAATATCTTACTACGGTTGAATGCCGGACTGGCTATCAATCTCCTGAGCTTGTCTTCCTCACTCGACCGAACCAGCTTCACGGTCACGCGTTTCCTCAGGTTCTCCATAGTCTTACCAAACACCGAGTTGTTCATGAGCTTGTAGAGATTTTTCTCAAAATCACTGGTGGCTTTTTTTCGTAGGTCTGTGTTCATTCTGATGTAGGGCTCCATCCATGGGCTCTGGTCGAACATGAGCACCCTGTGTATTTTGGTCAGCCTCATACCCAACGACAGGTACAGCTGTAGGTTGCGATAGTGAACGATGTACTTGGTCTTATTCATTAAGTTAGGCACGAGTTTTTCAACGTCTGTCACACGCCCACCTAACAAGTTATGTTGGTACTCAGACATCCAGTCTGGGTTAACCCTCATACGTTCGGGGGCCAGGGGGTAGCTGTTGTGCGATGTGTGTAATTCCTTGGTATACTCTAAGTCAACCTCGAGGATATAACCTTTGTTCGAATCTGGTGCAACCCCCATAACATCAACGTGGGGTACCCATTCGAATCCCCCTGTAGGTAGATACTGACTCATGGCCCAGCCGTACAGGTTGTTTGCGTCGAGGTAGAGAATGTGATTGGTTGGCTTGTTAGGATCGTAACCTTTCACGTATTGATTATTTGCTTTCGCGTATCGTTTGGATGCCATGGAAATCCCACCTCGCAAGCCTTTCTCAATGAATAGGTGCATGTTGTAATCTGTGAGCAATTCCAAATTAACTCCGGTCTTTTTAAGCAAGGCGTCCCACGACAGACCTGGGCTGGTGTAATACCATGCGGGGTCGAGTTTATACTGCTTTAAACACGTCCGCCTAAACGTCTCAAACACGTCGGCTAACAGCAGTACATCTGTCCTCAAGTACAGGTCGTGATAATCACCCAGGTTCTTACAACCCAGTTTATTCCATACGTTAGTCGCATGCGAGTAATCATCTCGTGAGACGGACGCCTCATTCAGCTTGCTATAAAAGCAGTCAATAGGGGGTAGTCTGGTCTCGGTGAACTTGACCCAACTATCCATGTACTCATAGGGGTACACACCCTTCCTCATAAGCAGGGGTCTAGTCTCGGCGTCTGTGTATCGATCGGTGATAGGGAAGGTATTGTTGGCCTTGACCAGACTGTCGAGTGACGACAGGAGGAACTGAAACGAGTCAATGAACCTAAGTCTGTTTAAGCTGAAGGAGATGTATCTCTCCATGTTGTTGGGGATGCACGTTATATTACCATCGATTTTCGCGATGGCCTGCATGATCAAGTGTGAGTCGTACCCTCTCAAGTTGTGAAAGACAACGGGGATGTTTATTGTCTTAGGGTTGATTTTAAGCTTGAGGTTGCACACGTTGTGAGCGGCGCCTCTATACTTACCAGTTATGTGGCAGTGATCTCTCACCGAATCACCGTTAAGTGGTGAGTCACACACGTGACATTTAGTGCTACGCTTGTGAGCTAAGTTGTCGTCTTGGGTCAGACGCATGGGAGCGATTTTATACAATGCATTCCTAATAATTTTTTCTTCCTCCTGTAAACACTTTAGAAACCTTTCAGCCGCGTCAGGGCCCCTATACACTACCGGAGCTTTCGTTTCCCCGTCACAACGGACGACAATGTATCCAAACCCACAGGCTTTATGCTCTTGTGTCTTGTGGGTGAAGGGAGCCTCGCCGGCGGCACCACTGGGGGAATCCCCACCCACAACCAAGGCTTCGAAGTCGGCGTATATGATATAAGGCATAGACATTTGGTTCTTGTGGTTACTGAATTTTAGGATTTTGTTATCTTCCTTAGGCATGTCGACTCGTATAGCCGTCTGCCCCACACCTTGGCAATCCTCCCGGTGGGATTCTAATAAATCAGCTCGACTGAAACCGTGTAGGCATCGTACACAAAAGTGTTTTTCCCCCATCGTGTTTCGACTGGTCGTGCAACAACCGGCTGAGATGTTTTATCCACGTGTAGTGATACTTGTCACCTCGTTGGATCATGAATATATTGATAACTTGGCGATCCTTCACCGGGCTGACCCTGTGTACTATTGTTTTGTTACCTTCGTGCCCAAAGACATTTATAGCCATATTATTCTGTTTTTCTACTTTAGTGATCTGGGATATGGGGGTGGGTTCATCTATACCATCCCAGTTGAGCCCATCATCCTGAGGATAATTAGAAGGCCTGTTCGGATTAGTGTCAGCTGGAAATAAGGCTGACCTGATAGCTAACCTCAGGCAATCGTTTCCTCTATTCTTAACGTTTACTATGGCATGTTTGTTCCTATAGTAGGGAGGCAAGGCTAGGTATGACCCGCCTCTGAACGGCACGTAGTTAGCTATGTCTAGATAGACATTATCGATTTTATCTACAGCCCACCCGGACCCCAAGTGTGTGTAGCGTTCTAGGTATTCTCGTATCTGCTGAAAACTGGCATCGATTGATGTGTCAATGGTCTCTGTATGTGTGGCGACCTCTTGTTGACCTCGGAAGTAAGGCTGAACATACTCAGTGGTACTCCCAACCTGCTTATCGAGCGACATTTTCACTGTGATCTGAAACTTGATACTTCCTAGGTTATTTAGTTCCTGGTTGACCTTATCAGCTATCAGAGGCTTGATATCTGTAATGTCTATGTTTCTATCAACATGCATGCGCCAACCTCTCAAATAGTTGCCTACAGCGCGCTCAGTGCGCACGAACTGTAGGTCAATAGCTCTATTCTGTCGTAATAATTCTACAAGCTGTGGTTTTCTCATACGGGAATACCCGACTAAACCCAAATCGTGTGCCTCGGCTTTCAGTTGTTTTACAGTGGGACGTGCTACGGGGGCATGTGATAACAATGCTGTTAACCCGGCTCTCCCCAGGTTTGAATAACCCGTGTATCCAAGCTGTTTTGCTTGAGCTTTTAATTGTGTTACCGTAGGAGGGGCTTCTAAACCTAGTAATCTCAACAATGCTGACTTCCGCATTCGAGAATACCCGATCACACCTCTCTGTTTTGCGACCCGCTTCAGCTCGCGCACAGTAGTCATAGTGTTTACACCTAAGAGAACCAATGTCTAATTGGTTCACAGTAAAGGGAGGTAACCCTTAAGTGGCTGTTTCACGCACTGGAGTCTATCTTGAGCAGTCGCCTACGTTCTTTTATGTAGCCTTTTTTATTCTCGTAGATGAGTTGATGTCTGACTACGTTCGCTCCGTGAGCTTTACATAGACAGTAGTGTCCTTTAACCCCGATACCACACACAGAACACGTGTAGTTAGGACTTCCCATATGGAAACAACAGAACCCCTGATTCCTGCATTTCCTACCACAGGCCTCGGTCTTCCCCATAAGTATGTATTCGCATCGGTATGGAGCGGGTCTCATGTTTACTTATATAGGTATTTTAATTTAATTGCTTAGCAACCAACGTAGTAGCTGCTATACCCAACACTATGAAGCCCAGTTCACGATTCATTTGTCCCTTGGATGGTGTGTAGTACTGAGCGAGTGTGGGTTTATTGAGCGGTTCCAATTGTTTACCAGTTAGTAGGTAGTATTCTTTCATTGCTTCATCGACATCGTTGAATGTTTGAACGGCATGGTTTTCACGCTGGAGTTGTTCGTTAATAAAATCGATCCTCTGGAGACGTTTTTTAGCGTACTCGGCCTGTGCCTTTTGTAAGTTCTCAGTAGCGAGATCGTGCCGCTTCCTTTCTTCCTGTATTTCAGCCGCGTGATCATCTCGTAGTTTCGAGAAGAGGAAATTACTCCCGGAAAATGCAAGGGCATTCACTAACGCCCCACCGACCATCATAGCTATCGTGGCCATCCCTATATTTATTTCATTATATTATCAGGTATGATCCCTTGTTTTACTAGGATGTCTTTTGTGGCCATCGCCATACCAAGGTTCATTATGAGCATACCCATATCCTGCAGGTTGAAATCTAGCTTGATAGTTGGTTGTTTAAGCACCATTTTAGTCAACCGAGCGTACCCTACGGCTAGACTGGCGACCACTGTGGCGTGGTATGCGTCGTTGACGAACGTTTTCCCCTCAGACATTATGTATATATAAAAATATTTTAAATTATAACATGATATGCGGGTCGACAGTGGGGGTTACCACCTCACGGTAAGGGTTTCCCTCACGTGTATATAACCACGAGATAGCCAAGGCAGCAGTTACGCCTACAGCCAACAACAGTCGGGGGTTGGTCACTTTATGTTGGTTACACCACCGTTTTTTACCGGCAGCTACTCTCTTAGGATTCTTCTGTCTGGTTACTGTGGGGGGTACCCCCACTGAAGGGGTCACTTCCCTCACTGGTTCCTGTGTCACTTCCCTCACCTCGGGAGGGGTTTCCCTCACTGGTTCCTGTGTCACTTCCCTCACCTCGGGAGCAGCATCCATCTATACTATTATAATTATTTTTTCTCTCAAATTGACAATGCTTTGCTGTGATAATCGCCGCCGTCACTGGAGCCAACAACATACCATATTTGTGGTATAGCCCGCAGCTGATAGAACTCACGGCGTGTTCGATAAAAGGATCTTTCTCGAGGTCCTCCCACAGGTAAAGTCGGCGCTCTGGTGGAATGGGAAGGAAGTATGACACAATACCGGTGTATATCTGGGTCATAGCCGATCCTATTGTCTTTGTCATTTCTGCTCCGAGCCGGGACTCGTATCTAGCGTACAGCTTATCGATTTCTTCGGCTGACATTTTGTGAATTTTATCCGGAGTGTAGTCTCCAAAGTAATGTTTGGCTTTGCCGCCAACAGTCAACGCCACCAGTTTCTCTCGCTTGGGGGAATCCCCCACACCCCCAGGTACTAACTGTTCGAGCAATTCCTCACACTCCATCTTATAATATAACAAGTAAGATTTAGTTTTAACTATATAATACCCGATGCAGACAAAACACAGTGAAATGAAGGTTAAGTTGCACACGACAAACACTTCAAATATCATAGCTATATGCTTAGCTTTGCTTAGCTTTGCTTAGCTTTGCTTAGCTTTGCTTAGCACACTCTATATGCTACTGGTTGGTCGGTCTTTAGCACGAGCTTAGCGTGTTTAGTTTCAGCGAGCTGTTTCTTCACCCGTTCCCGTTCTAATTTGCTCATCACATCGTTCTCTCTCAAACACTCCTCGAACGAATCCCTGTCCTTGCAGTGAAATAAGGCCACCCATCGCGTCTGCTCCCTGAGGTCTTTCAACACCGAGTTGAACTTCTGCGTTAGCACCCAGACGCTGTGATTTGCATGCCGGCCGGAGAAGGCCAGGTACGATAGCATGTCTCTCTTTTTTGTTATCTCGCGATTAGCGCTGCAGTCGTCCAGTATGAACAGCGTCCGTTCCCCTTTAAATTTCTCGTGAAGAGCTTTCAACCAGTCCTGCAGGCGTGTTCCAGGGTCGATTTTGTGTACGTCCGGGTCCGTCATCACCCAAGGTCGCGCGTACGTTTTATTCATGCTCAGAGTAGGGCACATGATAACGATGTTATCGAACACATCCTTGTAGTAACCCTCCAACATATCCAACACGAAAACGGTCTTCCCACAGCCAGTCTGCCCGCACACTATGGCGCAGTGTGGGTCAGTGGGTAGTTGGGGGTGTGGTGGTGTCCCCCACTCAGTAGATGGCTTGCACGAATCTCCCATTGTCTATATTAAGTTGCGCGTCCATAATAACGTACAGATATAATTTCAACTTACCAGCGGGTTGAGCCTTCTTAGTAATCTGGATGGTTATCCCTTCGCTGCCGTTATCTATACGGCGCCCGCTACCGTGCAGTTTATCATCATCCGTGGATCGCATGTCCAACCATAGGGCGTACTTGGTGGTTAGGTATTCACCGATCTGCACGGAGCCTAGGTCCAGGTCCTTTGTTATATAATGTTGGGTCCCCCCAACTGTCACTGGTAGCTTTTTTATCTCATCCCACTGCTGGTGTGGTCTCATACCATGACTGAACAGCTGGTTGGGCACGCCCTCGATGGTCACTTCCACCTTTTCAATCTCGGGGTTGAAAAACTTCTCGCTGTCCCTCCGGAATGGCTCGTAATCCTCCACGGGGACGACCAGGATACCTTTCATCGATCGCGCCGGCACGTTCAGGTTGATATTCCACACAGTGTCGCTCTTATCTCGCACGACTGATCTATGCCTCAGTACGCGATCGTACAGGATAGCCATCTTCCCAGAGTACTGGCTTCGAACCTGCCTGGCCAGCTCCGGGCTAGTGACCATGTCGAACTCCAGAGAGATGTTGTCTATGGTATAACTGGCCTCATCACCGTTCGGCGTACGCACTACTTTGCTATAGTCGTTAAACGTGAGCTCGTATTCGAGCCTATCACCCAGCGCGGCCTGGTAAAACGGCGCGTGTCCCGTGAGCAACTCGAAGTCGAGCGGCACGCAGAATCGATTCCCGTATGCTCGAGCGATGGCCTTTTCACCGTCCGATAGCTTGTCTAGCTGGTCTGGCGTGAAGGCATACCCTATGCGCGACCGGGTTGATTTGCTGATACCCTGGTACACATCATTGACTCGTTCTCCCTCGCTTTTCCAGAGATCCCCGTAGCAGTGAAACACGTCGCTGTCGTCGATACTCAGCACCTCGTTACCGCTGATCTTGACGGTCGTTTTCTTGATGATAGCTCGACCCACGTTCCGCACTAGCTCGCGTTTGTCGTTGTCGGAGGTCAACGTGATATTAAACGCCAGTCGAACAGTGCCTGGTACAATGAGGTCATTCTCACCAAGGTTTGGAAATCTAACCAGCAGAGTTTGATTCTGGTCTATCTTGCTGGGATTGTTGGTGATGGTCACCGACTGGCGCACGGCTCTGGCTCCTAATGGCTCTCTCAATCTTCTGAAAGGATCTAATTTTCTGCCGTACATTGTTATATAAATGAAATATATTTTTAATACTAATGGATGAAGACATAGATATGACGGAGATGCCGGGCGATAGTGCCCAGGCATTCGATGATGATCAGGAGACCTCATTCAGTACTGGCCTACAGCTGGATGCCGAACTCCTTAAGGGCGCTGTCGACGGATTTTATGAAGGTTTAAAAAAGGATAAACATTACGTAGAGCCGTTGTGGCGAGACTATGACAAGTTTACCCTCATCGATGGCGCGCTGCGTTTGAAGTTTCGCCCGGATGCCGATCTCGTGACAAAACGCAAGAGAGAACCGCTTGCTTTATCAACACTGAGCAGTCGATATGGGATTGACTTTGTCCAAAAGGAACTAGGTTTCAGAGATTACAGTGGCGCGCGACCTAAGATTCCTCCGAAGTTAGTTCAAGGTCTGGAAGGCATCAGGGACGCCCCATCGGATCAAAACATGACTTATGATATTAATAAGTTGTTGGTTGACTACGAGAACAAGCCCTTCCCGGGTCTCGAATTTACCGTTCGGGAACTGCGCCGGTTGGACCGTTTGATGCAAACCATTCGTGGTCAGCTATGGAAAAGCACGGCCAGAATTAGTGAGATAAACGACAAAATCGCCTATGAAAAGAAAGAACTCGGTAAAGCTGAGGACGAGGCTCTGAAAGCCCACATCGAGAAAGAAATACGTAAGTTGGAAGATGAAAGGCAGGCCTGGCTGGAGACAGCGTCCGGCTACAAAGAAGAGCTTAGATCCCAGGTCAGCCGTATACGGGACACCATCAATCAAGTCCTCCACCGAGACACCACGTTAGCAGACAGGATTCGGATATTGTTCCGGGAGCAAGGGATCACCATCGCCAGCATTCTGACTGCATTGGGTTTCATCATATCAACCCTGGTGGTGTCACTGACAGGGGGTACCCCTGTTGGGCCTGCCGGCGGGGGAACTCCCACACCTGCCGGTGGTGGGGTTAAAGACTGGATAAAAAAACTCGGGGAAGGCCTAGCTAAACTGGCTGGTAAAGCCGCCGAAGCCCTCCCAGGCATCCTGGGTAGCATCGTCTCGTGGTTGTTGGGCGCTCTGGCTAAAACTGCCATGTGGCTCAGTCAAAACATGTGGGCAGCCATCGTCGCCGTGGTGGGTCTGGTGTACGTAGCGGCTAAGAAATCTTTAACCAAATAAGTCCCAAAGCTACCCCACCAACCACCAGGGCCGTTTTACTATCGATATGCTGCTGATAGGGGGGTACCCCCACATGAATATGGGGGTGTGTGGGGGGCACATGAACTTTAGGCTCCGGGGGCGGCGCCACTATACCCGTTTCACGTGGTGGGATGTGTGGGATATAGGGGGTGTTAATATCGGGGTTGATACCCAACTTTTGATCCGCCGTGGCTATGACTATTTTATTGTTATAACCCAACACTTTTTTTACTCTCAGTTGCATATCACTCGGAGCCATGTACAGCCCCACGCCGAACACGTAATTGACTTTCGATCTGGCGTATTCTAACACGTTTTGGTAACGGTCGATGGCCCGCGAGAGATCAACTGGAGAATTGATAGCATCCTCAACGTTGGAAACGAACTGTGTCTGAGCGTCGTAAGCAGTTCCCTTACCTAGGATGTTGGAACGCGTCATCGACTGCGCACCCAACAGCGCCCACACGTACGTTCGAATCGAGTCGTTCAACCTGACTACCCCGGCACGAGTGAATCCTTTCGACGTGTCCAGCATGAACATTTTCCACCCGTCTGAGGTTGACTGCTCCACTGTCTGGACTGTGAAAGCAACCCCACCTTTAAAGTTCATACGATCATCCCTCCATTCATTACTCGACAAAGCAAAGTCCTGGCGTAGTATATCTCGTTTCAGTAAATCATCACTGACTTCTTTCACTGGTCGCCCCCCATCATAAGGAATACCCAACCCGTGGTTCGGGCCCGGCAAACGCCAATCCGTCTTCGGGTTTATTTCGAATTCATTGCAAATACGTTCGTAGGCCCGTCTTTTGTACCCGTTGTTTATTGCTTTCCACCCACTGTCTTGTGGGAGGGGGACGCTGATCTCTTTAAGGATACGTCTGACCTGGTAGTACACGTGGAATTTGAACACAGACTGACTCAGCGGTCCACGCCGAGTGTCGGTCAATGTCACACCACACCCCGTTGTAGCGCACCACACGGCAAAGTTTAATTGATTCTGCCAGAACTGCATAGGGTTGTTGAACCAAGCGTGGACTGCCTCAATGTTAGTCACCGAAAGCTTATACTGATCGAACACATCTAAAAACTGGACATTGAAATACAACCCAGGAGCAACCACGATCTTCATTGGGGAGAAATCTACATCCAGTTTAGGGTAAAACACACCAGGGGAATACATTTTAAAACTATTATATAATGAGCATATATACTCTAACATGTACATAACACTTCCAGGAATAACGAGCGGTGAGGCCGTTCAGCTGACGCACGCGATCGATAACACGTCAGGCCAACTCGAAGTCGCACTCTGCGATATCACCTACCTACTGCAATGGACTAACATCAACGCCAGCAACAATAAGCTGTTCGTCAGTGGGGCTCGCAGTCAGATAACTGACGGCTACTACAGCGTGTGCTCTCTAAACGACGAGGTCTTCAAACCCCTGGGAGCCGAACTCAAGATGAACGACTCAAACGGCACAGTGGTGTTAATCAACAATGGAAGAACCTCCTTGAGGCTCGGCCGACCATTAGCGAGGATACTCGGTATGTCTCCTGACGAGATAAAACCAACAACAACCTTCACAGGCACGAAGTTACCCGACCTAGTACCGTACCGAGAGCTGTACATTCATCTCGGTCAGGTTAGCACAACGTACAACATTCAAGGAGGTCACCCTTCCACTATACTGAGAGCAGTGCCGGTGAAAACTGAGAAATACAACGACGGTAGAACCGAGTCGTTTTCACCACGGCAGTATAAGAGATTAACCCAGGGCAACATATCTGAGCTGATAATATCGGTGTTAGATATAAATCATAATCCTGTAAATATAGGATACCTCAGCTTAACGCTTCATGTAAAATGACCAGCGCACAAGGGCCCGGAGTGAAAAAATGCGTCAATATCGGCCTCTCCGACCTCGGAGACACGCGCGGTTTCGACGCTCCCGGAGTAGATGGTAAATCGTACGCCTTGCAACTGAAAAACAACATTTACAAACGCGTTGAAGTCTCCGGTGGAACCCTAAGTGATATAGTAGATACCACAAGAGCAACAGTCAACACTAAGTACACCCTTGTCAACACCGGTGATAACTGGATAATATACTCATCGTTCGGGGGTAAACTGTTCGACTTAGACGATGTTGAGAGCACTACCGTCGCCCGAAACAAGCCATATATACTCGTCTTCACCGAAGATGACAAGTGGGTGTTGTTACCCGATAACGACGACTGGTTTCTCAATATTAGACTCGTCTCTCCCTACGTGTTCACGGATAACAAAGACAACCACCTAAACAAAGTCGTGAACAATGGAACCCTGCTCGTGGCTTACGTCCCAACTCAGAGACGTAGCGTAGTCGTCAGCCCAGTCAACACTATAGCAGCCCACATGCTATCGAGTAAACCGACCATACAAAACGTGAAATTGCAGTTGGTGTCTGAATTCGAAGGCGTGGTCACTATACTAGAGAGTCTACCGGCAAACTCAACACTGATCATCAAAGTCTACCTAGGGGAACCATCGGGGAATGATGTCGAGATCGTGAAGGGGATCAAACTCGGGTGGGGTAAACAACATCAGTATCAAGTTTGCAATGTTTACGTGCGGGTGGGTTCCAACTCCAACACCAGTCTGCAGGGGGTCAACGTGATCGTGGAAAACAAGATATCACTAACCAATATCTTCCTGCCTGCCAACATACACTTCATGGGTATGAAGTTCACCCCTGAACTATTATAAAAAAACCAGTTGGAAATTATATCGTAATAGTATAATAATGACCAGTCATCGTCCCAACACTACGCTTAACGACCTAGGAGATACGGAGGGATTCGATCAGCCTGGTGAGGAAGATGAATTATACATCCTGCACTTCAAAGACAACGTGTACAGACGGGTGCCGTTACCAGATTTAAAAGAGCCCAAATGGCTGATCAACTTAACATTCACCTCACCTTATATCACATTAAATAATGGGTTTGTCTCTAAGATTAAGAACAACGGTATCTGGGCCGGGGATTTCATTCCGGAGAATGCATTAGTACACATAGCATCTACTGGTTACGAAAAAAAGGGGTTAAGTGCTTATCCAAACAATAAATTAACATTTAGCAGTAATCTTGATAGAATATCCTCCCCTTTCACCCTCATCATAGAAGTCTTCTTTACGTCTTTATTCCATGGAACCCCCCCAATAGTACACCAAATTTTACCCGGGGTGTCAATATGCTGGTCTTACATAGACCAATATTGTCGTATTGTTATACAACGGGATACCACGGGTCCTATAAACCACTTAATAAGCCTCCGTGGGGTTTCTATTACAACAGGAAATTCTATTAGCCTCTCACCTATTGCCCTGACTAGTAGTCTAGAACTTGTAGACTTCAAATTCATTGATAGATTTTTAACTGAAACCCAATTAAAATATCTTTCAAAATATACATTATAGGATGGGTCTGTACCCAGTCGTAGAGGAAGTAGCGAAGACGTTGGAAACCGTAGATGGGTTCCGCTTGAGGCAGTTATGTGATGTGAAACGTCAACTAGAACAAGACCGTGACACGCGGAAAGCACTATGTAAGAAGTACAATAGAGCTTTCAATATCGTGGACGGGGCTGACACTACCCTTATGGCAACCAGCATGGGACTAGGGGCGGCAGGCGTTGGGTTGTTGGCTACCATCGTGGCTGCACCTATAGTGCTAGGTTTTGAAATAACAGCTGGGGTGGCAGGGGTGTTAGGGTTGGCGCTTAAGTTAGTATCACGCAGACTTCATCGTAAGGCATTGAAACACGACGAGATCAGGGTTCTGGCCGAAGCAAAGCTGAACACAGTGAGTGAGCGTATTTCCACGGCACTCTCTGACAGTAAGATCTCAGAAGAGGAGTTTCGTTTAATCCTCTCTGAACTCAAAAAATATAACGGAATGAAACAAGATATTCGATCCAAGTCTCGTAAGTCTGCTATCAGCGAGGACGAGAAAAAAAAGTACATAGAACAGGGGATACAAAAAGCCCAGCAAGCCTTTATTACGAACACCAAAGTGATCGTAGGCGGTTCACATTAAACTGTTTCATCGATATAAACGTGACATAGGCCGCCAACTTTTTTATAGTGTGAGGTATCTATACCAGCCGGGGGAACACGAGGGTGATAGCCGTAAGCGGGCCACCGATCCTATATGGTCAGTCAAAACTTACAACATAGATAAAGTGGATATGAAAGCCGACGAACCTAACTTGTACTACTTGAGGGATGGGCCGGGTAGGGGGTTTGTAAGAGAAGAATTATTGATCGTACCGTACGGCACAGTGTTACCTCCAACACACGTTAAGTAGTAGGGGTAATAGTAGCAAGAGCTAAGGGCCCAACCAAAGCCTTATTTAGTAAATAAGGCTTTGTAGAGACTTTTCTTGAAAGTGTTTTAGAACTGTCATTCCCTATACTACTGGTCTCAAACCAATATCTATGCGGTGTATGTACACTGTGGAAAGATCAAGGATCATTATCAGGTAGAGTCTGGAATCCAAACCCAAAGCTAGTACATCCAGTTTACTAAAGGAATGAAATGCTCATAAACTCTTAAAAATGTTAAATGAACATGATGGTAATGATTTTTATCATCCTAGGGATAGAGAATTATTATAGTATATATTAAAATCTCAGCATAATCAGAATTTTCACATGACAATCTGACCAACCTCAATTGTCTTCTCTTGACTCTCCTTCAGCAGTGATGTTAACTCTTCATTTCGCCGTTTTAACATGCTGACCTCTGACCTCAGATCTGTGACCTTGACCTCAAATTTCTGCGTAATAGTATTGCATTCCTCTTTCCACCTGAAGTTACAATGTTTTGAAGTGGACCTTTTTTTTCAAAATCTCAACAACAATTAAACATACGTCTTGACTCATAGAACAGTGATCCACCATAGATCAGAACAACAGTTAAAACCAGGATGAGACTTTGGTAGATGCCATTTCCTGTGTATCCATTCTGTATCCTTGTACCAGTGGCATGTAACAATCATTGTAAAGTCCCTGTCATTTACAAATGTTCCTGGCTGAGGCAAATGAGTTAGATTCTTACGCTGCTTTTAGCAATATTCCAGCAATATCACAGCAGGGGATCTAAAAAATGGACTTCTCACATTGCACCCATGTTGGGAATCGAATCCAGGCTTTCTACGTCAAGATCCAACATTTTAACCACTAAGCTACACCTCCTGAGTAAATTAAACCATTACCTAGCACTCATTCTCTGCTGGGCATTGAGGAGTTTGCGGAGCTCCACCATGGTCTGTCTGTTGGCATCCTCTGTTGACTGCAGCTTCACCTCGTAGTCCCGCATCTTAAGCTGCTGTCCCTGCTCCATCATCACTGACTGCACAGGATAATACAACAGCTACAGTTGCATTTGCTATACTATCACATTGTTAGTGTGAGTGTGTGTGATGCAAATATCCTTCCTTTGAAGCATAGTCATTGTTTACTGTTATTTTAGTAAAAACAAAGTGAATTGGTAAGAATCTGGCTTATGTGCTTATGTAAATCTTAACATAAATTTACCACCCATGAACTACCTGATGGTGCATTAGGAAAAGAATGCAGTACGCTCATCCTGACAGCTCACCTGCTTGTTGTACTTCCTCTGAGCAGCTTCCTTATCCTGCTGGGCAGTCTGGAGCTGACGCTTCAGCTTGTCGATCTCATCAAGGTAGCGGACACGATCGTCGTTTAGGTTCTCAAACTCCAGCTCCATGGCCATCAGGCGTTCCCTCATCCCACTGAGCTGAGACTCCAGCTGGTTCTTCAGCTGTTCAGAGCTGTACAGGGAGACAGGTGGGTGAGTGGCTTTGGTGCTGACCTAACTATTATAGTTGGGTTGAACCCACAGATTTTGTATGGTGCTCACGAACCAATGAACTCAATCGGTGTGAACCAACAAGTTTTATATCTTAATAACTGGGGGAAACCATAGACTTGGTATACAGTGACCAATCAACATCCTAATCTTGGGAACCCACAACCAACAATACAGGCAAGATTCTGAGACAACAGTTTCCAAAGTGACAATAACAAATACATATCTAAATTGAAATTCAGTGTCTTCACAGTGGAAAGGATACTGTAAAGACATAAATGATCATTCCATGCAGATGAGAGAAAGATAATGATCAGCAAATAAAGATGAAGTAGAGCATTTGATCAAATACATGGTAGGTCACTTTGACCAGATGACAATTCTCACTTCATGGATTCCCGCTTGAGTGTAGACTCCAGTGTGTCCGCCTTCAGTTCGGCCTCATCTCGCCGTCTCTCGGCATCAATAGCTCGCCGGTTCAGGTCCTCGTATGCACTGTGTTGTTTGGATCCCTGCACTATACCATCCTTGTAGATCTGTAACATGTAAAAGAGGACACAAAAATGTTGTTGACCTAAGATGCTTCTTCAAAGACTGGAACGTCATTCTGACCAGACTCTGGGTACAGGCCAAGGGTAAATTTGAAGTAAGGGCACAGGCATGTACGGACAAGCATAATTGCAGGGAAGGGGTGATAGTATGTACTGGGAATAGGGTTGAGAGACAGGCCAGTGTAAGGGCAATGCTAGATGCTAGGGTAGTCACCTTGGTAAAGATCAGGTAGGGACCAGGGTAAAGGTCAGGTTTGGTCAGGTTTAATATTGTAGGATCTGAATCAAGTTCAATGCTCACTGTATAATCCTTGATTTCCTTTTGAACTTTACAAAGGTTGTTGAGTAATAAAGTAAATACACACTAATGGGTCCTGAGTCATTGCTTCTCTACAACCTGAGTTTCTGAATTGGGAGGTAATTGTTCTGAGGAATGAGTAACATTACTAACCTTTTCTAACTCGGACTCCACCGATCTCTTCTCCCTCACAAGTCTCTCAATCTGGGCCTCGCGCTCAGCTCCTTCCTGGAATGTCATCATGCTACTTACAGACTTGTTGATGCCCATCATTAACACCCAACTTCAGGTGATACAGATGTACTGTTTGAAAAGCATACACAGAAATTCTGAACTCCAAATGATATACTGTTTACATTGTTCCTGTAATAAGTTGTATGCTTCTCTCAGTTGTAGTACGATATGATGTACATAGCAGTGTCACCTCAGGCTGACGGATTTCACATCAATCAAAAGCTACAGCAAAACTTGTACCATATAAACTGAGGACAAGACAAAACACAGGGTGTACAACATGTCAGACTCACCATCTCCAGGGAGTGGACTTCATCTGTAAGTTTGCCAATTCTCTCATTGCACTGTTTCCTCACTGCATCAACCTGAGAAGAGAAGGGAGAATATGTAGGCATCAGTTAGACACTGGCACTGCTAAGAGTACTAACATGATCACAAAACACTAACAGCTCTGATTAACAAAATGTGATGTGGTGGCATTCACATTGTACATGCTTCTGTATAAAACTCATCACCACCCCGTAGCCGTAAGTAGTGTTTCCTCCAGACCACAAAAAGGGCAGGGTGAAGATTCTACAGAAAAGGGCACTCTAGTTTGAAAAGGGCACAAACCACAATAAAAACCAAAACAAAATGATCAGATTGAGTCTCATGTATCATTAACCTACAGTCTCCTTTGCTTTTTTCTCCGGTCTTTCACAACAGCTTCCAAGTCGAAGTCATTGTGGCTGTCAGTGTTTAGGCTGATCATTATATGCTTGTTACAGTTGCGGACTTTCAGTCTGTTCCTGTGCTCCGTCACAACTAGCAAGTACCGGGCAGAGCGCATTAAAAAGGGGCAGGGCGCCAGAAGAAAGGGCAGGGCGCCAGAAGAAAAGGGCAGGGCGCCAGAAGAAAAGGGCAGGGCGCAGCGCCCTTCTAAAACGCTCTGGAGGAAACACTAATAAGTTTAATGGTAATGATGAAGGCACATCACTGAAACTGTTGATCTGTTTTCAACCCCACTCACACATTCATACTACTGCCTGGTCGAGATAACGATTAACACAGTTTCTTACCTCTTGTCGTGTCCGGACTCCGGCTTCGTTAATGAGTTTGCCGATGACACCCTGTATCTGTTCAATCTCATTGTCTTTCTGCCGACTCTGCACCTCAGCCTGGAACATGACGTGTGGAACTTCGTTATGTGACTCTAAATCACATAGACTATCGACGACCCAGGCTTATTTCCTAAAACGGTAATAGAACTATGTCTGTTCTATCTTCACACACCCACAGCTTCAGCAACAGATTACATTAGCTGCACCTTGTACAATGTATCATACACATAAAAACATTGAAACACTTTACGTCACGCCCCAACTATTTGTTATAATAATTCAGTGTGCATACACACTACACTTAACTTCATTCACCTTGTGATTTCACATGACTGACTACCCAATCAGTTGGGTGGACATAGGAATATGAGTACAGGGTCAATGGCTTAGATGGTTTTAATCCTTTCAACACGTTGACCTCTGACTTACCTGATCTTTCTCCAGCATGGCGTTCTCCACCATCTGTACTGCTTCCTGCACCCTAATAATGGCTTCAGTTTCCTTCTTCTCCAGATCATAACTGTAACAATAAACACCACACTCAGATGGATACCATGCATCACCCTCAACTGGGTACCACACATCACTCTCACAGCATACTACACATCACCCTCAACTGGGTACCACACATCACTGTCACAGAGTACTACACATCACCCTCAACTGGGTACCACACATCACTCTCACAGTGTACTACACATCACCCTCAACTGGGTACCACACATCACTGTCACAGCATACTACACATCACCCTCAGCTGGGTACCACACATCACTGTCACAGCGTACTACACATCACCCTCAGCTGGGTACCACACATCACTGTCACAGCGTACTACACATCACCCTCAACTGGGTACCACACATCACTGTCACAGCGTACTACACATCACCCTCAACTGGGTACCACACATCACTGTCACAGCATACTACACATCACCCTCAACTGGGTACCACACATCACTCTCACAGCGTACTACACATCACCCTCAACTGGGTACCACACATCACTGTCACAGAGTACTACACATCACCCTCAACTGGGTACCACACATCACTGTCACAGAGTACTACACATCACCCTCAACTGGGTACCACACATCACTGTCACAGCATACTACACATCACCCTCAACTGGGTACCACACATCACTCTCACAGCGTACTACACATCACCCTCAACTGGGTACCACACATCACTCTCACGGCATACTACACATCACCCTCAACTGGGTACCACACATCACTCTCACAGCGTACTACACATCACCCTCAACTGGGTACCACACATCACTCTCACAGAGTACTACACATCACCCTCAACTGGGTACCACACATCACTCTCACAGAGTACTACACATCACCCTCAACTGGGTACCACACATCACTCTCACAGAGTACTACACATCACCCTCAACTGGGTACCACACATCACTCTCACAGCGTACTACACATCACCCTCAACTGGGTACCACACATCACTGTCACAGCGTACTACACATCACCCTCAACTGGGTACCACACATCACTGTCACAGCATACTACACATCACCCTCAACTGGGTACCACACATCACTCTCACAGCATACTACACATCACCCTCAACTGGGTACCACACATCACTCTCACGGCATACTACACATCACCCTCAACTGGGTACCACACATCACTCTCACAGCATACTACACATCACCCTCAACTGGGTACCACACATCACTGTCACAGCATACTACACATCACCCTCAACTGGGTACCACACATCACTCTCACGGCATACTACACATCACCCTCAACTGGGTACCACACATCACTGTCACAGCTTACTACACATCACCCTCAACTGGGTACCACACATCACTGTCACAGAGTACTACACATCACCCTCAACTGGGTACCACACATCACTCTCACAGCGTACTACACATCACCCTCAACTGGGTACCACACATCACTGTCACAGAGTACTACACATCACCCTCAACTGGGTACCACACATCACTGTCACAGAGTACTACACATCACCCTCAACTGGGTACCACACATCACTCTCACAGCATACTACACATCACCCTCAACTGGGTACCACACATCACTGTCACAGAGTACTACACATCACCCTCAACTGGGTACCACACATCACTCTCACAGAGTACTACACATCACCCTCAACTGGGTACCACACATCACTGTCACAGAGTACTACACATCACCCTCAACTGGGTACCACACATCACTCTCACAGCATACTACACATCACCCTCAACTGGGTACCACACATCACTCTCACAGCGTACTACACATCACCCTCAGCTGGGTCACATATCGTGATGGGAAATTAAGGGCTGCAGAATCAAAGTAGGATTCATCACACTCATTCATAGTTCTGGTCCTTTTAATCTTTTCAATAGCCTGAACAGGTTTTGTTTTTATTTATTATTCCTGAATCCAGGCTTACAGGGAATAACATGAAGTGACCATCACTGTATAGCTTCCATAAGTCTGTGTCAAGGTATATAAGCCACAACTATTATATCGTAGAAAGACACAGTGATACAAATCTGCTCACAGGAAAAAGACCCGTGAGGCCATTCTGACCCAGTTTACCTAATTTTGACATCAAGTGTTTAATGTGCATTTAGCAAAATGAGGAAAACTCACTTTCTCTTCTGAAGTTCAGAGACTCTTGTCTCCATAGCAGTCTTGTCTCGCTTCAGCTCTCCGTTTTCTCTACTGGCCAGTGACAGTCTGCAATAGAAATCCATTAATCAAAAAGAATGTGACATTTATTTCCTGGTTTACACAATCCACATCACATCCACACTCATCCACATCAAAATCTACATTCACACTCACATTCAAACCCACCTAAACACAGACACCTACATTCACACTCACACACATACACTACCCACATCCACACCCACATCCATACCTACATTCACACTCATATACATACCCACATTTGCATGCACACTCATCAACACCCACACCTCCATCTACACCTACATTCACACCCACACCTACATTCACATCCATACCCACATAAACATCCATATCCACATGCACAGCCACATTCACATAAACTCATATTAAACATATTAATCCACATTTACACCAACATTCACACCAACATCCATACTCTCATTAACATTCACATTCACACCAACATCCATACTCTCACCCACATTCACATTCACACCAACATCCACACTCTCATCCACATTTACAAGATAGATCTACTTACTGGTGTTTGAGATCTTCCATAATTTTTTTCAGTTCTATGAGCTTTGTGTCAGTGATGCCTTCCTTGAATATTACCTCTGCTCTCTCCTGGTCCTGACAAAACACCAACAGTTCACTTGTTCAGTCAGGTCAAGGCTTGTACATTAACATCACTTGAACATATGATCATACATACAGTACATTCCATTACAAGGTCATTTTCTCTGAAGACATTTGAATGAATAAAGAACCTGTTTGTAAATGATCTTACACAGTTTTTCTAGCATTTCCTCACTGGTGGTAATGCTCACCTTCCACATGAGTACATGATCGCTCCTTCCCTGAAGAACATGATCCCATTTTCAAAGGGGGAATGGTGGGGTAGCCCAGTGGTTAAAGTGTTCGCTTGTCACACCCAAAACCCATCTGCTTGTGTACATAATCTCACTTTCCTCCAGTGTACAGGATTTCACTTTCCCTGTAGTTCACAATTTCACCTTACTGGTGTACATGATCTTACCTTACTGGTGTACATGATCTTACCTTACTGGTGTACATGATCTTACCTTACTGGTGTACACAATCTAACCTTACTGGTGTACATGATTTTACCTTACTGGTGTACATGATCTCATCTTACTGGTGTACATGATCTCACCTTACTGGTGTACATGACCTCATCTTAATGGTGTACATTATCTCACCTTACTGGTGTACATGATCTTACCCTACTGGTGTACATGATCTTACTGTACTGGTGTACATGATTTCACCTTACTGGTGTACATGACATCTCACCTTACTGGTGTACATGATCTTACCTTACTGGTGTACATGATCTCACCTTACTGGTGTACATGATCTCACCTTACTGGTGTACATGATATCTCTCCTTACTGGTGTACATGATCTTACTGTACTGGTGTACATGATCTCACCTTACTGGTGTACATGATCTCACCTTACTGGTGTACATGATCCTCCTTTCCTGGTGTACATAATCTTACCTTACTGGTGTCCATAATCTCACCTTACTGGTGTACATGATCTCACCTTACTGGTGTACATGCTCTTACCTTACTGGTGTACATAATCTTACCTTACTGGTGTACATCACCTTACCTTACTGGTGCACATGATCTCACCTTACTGGTGTACATGATCCTACCTTACTGGTGTATATGATCTTACCTTACTGG
This sequence comes from Haliotis asinina, assembly GCF_037392515.1. Classification (NCBI taxonomy): domain Eukaryota; kingdom Metazoa; phylum Mollusca; class Gastropoda; order Lepetellida; family Haliotidae; genus Haliotis; species Haliotis asinina. Next base: position 93,366,872 of record NC_090281.1, read on the forward strand.
TGTACATCATCTTACCATACTGGTGTACATGATCTTACCTTACTGGTGTACATGATCTTACCTTACTGGTGTACATGATCTTACCTTAATCACTGAACATTTTATTACTTCACCGTCACCAGTGTAAATGATCTCACTTTTCCATGATGTACATCATTTAACCACAGTGTATAAGAACTCACCTTCCATGACAGCTGTGACTGGAGGTCAGCTATTGTCCTCTTCTGGTCCTTGATCAGCTGTTCCGAGGTCACCAACTCTGTTCTGGCTAGCCTGGAACAGAGTATTGTCACCTTTCTAATGTGTTTAAGAGTGCTGCCAACCTTTAAACAGGCCACCATTGTTGAGAGAACATGTATTACCAGTGTGTGATTTTAGACATAAGTCTAGATCCTCTATCCAGCTAATAATAAGGGATTAAGGGCACAAATCCTAAATCTATGAAACAAATGTTACTACCACAAGCGAGGCATGAAAACAAAATAAGTACCATCTTTTAATGTAGTTTGGTATGACAAGGACAGGGATTAAACCACAATCCATGGGTGTTGTCCTTAGATGAGTAATGGGTGGGACAGAGCAGTTCAAGTGTAACACTTCTTAGGGTGAGAAACATATCTGATGATGGAACAAGAGCTGGAAACCCAATGTAAATATATACTATTGAAACAGTGATGCTTGGAGTCTGACATTTTAATAATGAAAATAGATGTGAAATGAAATAAAGTATTTATGTACTTACAAACCAGTCATACTGAGTCCAAAATTCAGACTGTATGTTCATAATCAAGGCTGAATTTGTTTGTCAACTGTAACTACCACTGCCATGGTTCAATTATATCACAGTGCTAGTGCCTAGAAAGTTTCTGCATTTGTCTGAGTTGATTAAAGGAATATGGAGGTCAGGTTCACTGACTTGGTTGTACCATGATGCTCATGAAGCTGATCACTAGATAATCTGGTCCAGACTTGATTGTTTACAGACTGCCACCATTTTGCTGGAATATTGATGAGTGTGCGTTTACCAACAACCAACCAACACAGCTGTGAAAAACCGTTTGAGTTAAATCACAGTGCCGATGTCAACAAGGTTTTGAATACAAGTGAGTGAATGATGTTTAATGCAACAGTCAGTTGTACGCTAGACAGAAAACAGGATTCTCTAGATAATCAGTCAGAAGCATGGACCAATGATACACTATCAAACAAGTCATGGAGTCTCACAAGCAAATGCTATATAGCTAGTGTTCATGTGCAGGGATGAGAACGGTGGGGGAGGGTGAGTGAAAAATGAGGAAAATGAATTGGGGATTTTGGGATTGACTCCAGTGTGATCAAATCCGTGAAATTTTGTGGAAAATTCTCATCTGTTTCTCACCTGGCTGTACTAAATATCTGTAATGTTGTGGGTATTGTATCCCTTGAGAGTGTACCATACAGTTAAAATGGTCATGGCAGTGAGGTGATATGGGGCTCTGTTCTAGGACTGTGAGGAGTAGGAGCATCACACTATCCATGTCTCAAAATCAAACAAGGCCTGAGAATTACATTGTAATATGACACACAACTAACACTTTGTTGTTTTCTCTCTATACGATATGTGCAAGAACTTGTCCAGATACTGCACCACTTCCCCGTTTGCAGCACTGGCTTCAGAAGTCAACTATGAGTTATTTCCCTTTGTTATGTCCTCACGTCCATCTGTAATCAACCATTTGCCTGGACAGATACCAGAGCTCTGGAATCCTACAGGAGTTATAACCGGTCACAACCAGCACCAAGCACTGACCTATTGTTGAATCCTGCTCACCTGAGTTCCTTCTGCAGTGTTTCCACCTGGGCTGTGACCGAAGCCATACTCTGCATGTACTGCTCCTTGACCTAGGAAACATTCAGTACAGAGTTTAACAGGACAGCTTATCACTCAGCTTGTCCTCAAGGTTCTTTATCCTCTTTATCCTCAAGTAAAGCAGCAAATATTTCATGAATTGTAACAAGAGATTTGCTATAAAACAATCCATATCTAAAATGCCTTCAAATGTCAAAAATGTATAAAAAAATGCATTAATTCAAAGAATACTTCCATGTGGCCTTAGCAGATCTTTGTCATGTGCTGCATGTAGGCATTTCTCACTGTACCTGGTGTGCTTGTTGTTCCACCACCCTCCACTGATGGGATTCCTTCTCAGCCTGGAACAAAGCATCCAGAATTTTTCATAAAAAATGTAGAATACATGTATCTAAATGCAATCAATGACAGTTTAACCAGCGACATGGTCTGGTTCAAACCAATGAATATCTGGTCCACAAGGAATTACAGCATGTATTCAACTACTTGAGTGACCTTGACTGACCTCTAGCTCTTTTTCCAGACGGTCGATCTCCTGAGATGCTGCTCTCCATTTCTGCTCAGCTGATTCCTTCTCCTGTGGAAAAGATGAAACACATTAATATAATGAATGTGTGATTGATAATTTTGTGCTATTATTTCGCTTTTGTTTATTATCGAAACTGTGGTTACTCTTATTGACACATACTTGATAACATGCCATCACTGCTCTTTGGCTATACAGTCGTCACTCCCTCTCCCTCCTCTCTCACCTGGGCAGCCATTTTGAGCTGTTCCTGGAAGTTTAGCAGCATCTGGTCATCATCCAGTGCAGGTGTTCCTTCCTCCACCCCAGATAGTCCCACCATCCCCAAACCTGATGACAGCTGATCTTCCACATTCTTACGAAGTTCGCCACTCAGTCTGAAACAGTCCACTAACAATAACAGACAACAAGTGTATCACATAATAACAATTAAGGAGTTTGCAGGGTAGAGCCAGTAAACAGTGTATTGATTCAGCATGTTTAAATACGGACCCTCTTGTCTTTTTGGGGCACTTGTACAATATAAAGGACAATGTGACTCAACATCATGCCTATCTAACAGAGCTAAAGAAGAGAGCATCATGTGCATGTGGTGTAGAAGTCCAGGAGAATCCAATAGCAAGTTACACTGCTGACTGGGTGCCACTGATCAGGCAACAGTTTTCATCCTTTGAACTAACAACCTTTTCATGCATTTTCACTACATGTCAGCATGCATGACACACCAAAATTAGTAACAATGGTACTTGTCACCGAACACCCAGTCAGCAGCTGCTATTTAGACAGGATGTTATGATCAAACCACATTCGTTACCCAACTTAAGGGTGTGTTATGATGATTATTGTGCTCCTGATGAGAAATATGCTTTGGAATTTGAAAAAAAACCCAATTATTGCTAATCTAAGTGTCATCTACTGTCCTGATAAAGAGCAATTTGATTTATTGAACTGGGTTCATATGCAGAAAGCCATCTTACTCTTAGTGACAAGATTATTGTAAATGTTATAACTGAAACATGAACATGGAACAGTCTTTGCTTTATGCAAATATCTGAGGTGAGATATACTTTCTTTTAGGGCTTCATAATATCAACAGGTTCATCGGTATTTACCAGTTCAGATATGAAAACGATACATATTGCGATATGCTGATCGAAAAACGGCACATTGATTTAGATTCAGAAAACGCTCGGAAATCTTTGTATATTTCCTTGTTTCATTGGTGCCAAAGATTATTTACATCTATATTTTCTCAAAAGTTGTTATTAAAGGTTAATCGAGCATAGTGATTTTGTTGTGTTTTAGCTTTATAAATCAAGCATAAACTCAGTTGTAAGTAGTTTATGTTTTATGTATTTAAGTAGTTTTATGTTATTTATTTACATTTGTTTATACAGCGCCAATATCCAGATCACCGCCTCAAAGGTGCCTTGTTTTCCCCTCGATCATTGGATGTCAGTCTCAAACGGCACAATTATCAATCTCAACTCTTGCAGCCACTAGGCACACAATGTGAAAATTCTCTGCAATACACACATCTGCTTTCTTTGAACAAAGAAACTAGCATGTAATTGACAGAGAAGTAATTAAAAACACAACCTCACCTTTCATTTTCTGAGAGTAATTCTTCAGTAGTCTGCCTTAGTTTATGCAGCTCAGCCTGAAGAAAAAATAACACAACTAAGGCACCGACTTTCCCCTTCAAGGATCACAGACAACTTCTCAAATCACTGGTGTTCATAAAGGGCTGACAAATATGATATGGAATACATTACCTGAAATGTGTAAAGCACAAAGTAACTTTAACTAGGAAAAGGCAGCATGTAAATGTGTTGTTTTGAACATCTACGTCAGTGTAGAATCAGGTTTATTGATTTTATACCTTTTGATTACTTATTTCAGCTTCTTGTGCATGAATGATTCCATCATACTCGATCAGCAGTGGAGTCAGGAGACTGAAACAAACCAGATTTCAACACCAATATTTCCCATGAAAAGTCAATCACTAAGTCAGGTAACAGAGAGTAATTGAACTGAGTATAATGCCACTTCAGACGGTATTGAGAAGAGTCTGAGATGATGTTGTCCCACAATTATGGATATGGTGCTGAAAACCTAGAAACATCATCAGGGTAAACATAAAATTGGAATCCATGATTCTCCATATCTAGCAATGGCATGTCCACAAAGAAAATCGATAATAAAGGATTTTCTTCCTGGAAACATCATCCCCTCAGCATGCTCAGTAAGCCCTGAAGAAGACACCATTAAGGTAAATGTGTGCCCTAAGAAAAGAGTTATCTGAGAATCAACATGAAACCACAACAAAACAAGCAGCATCCCTTGTCAACATCACATCAAGTCAATGTCAAGATGGAATGACACCTTGTATGCCAATCTTATTGCAGCTGACAAGCTGTAGCCTTAAATATACCATATGGAACCTAAATATTACAAAGTACATTACCTCCTGTTTGTGGTGCTTGGTACAAGAGAACTACCTTGAGCCTGTTGACAGAAGGAAGAAAAAGCAATAACAAGTTTGAAAATGAATGAATGGATCTACAACTAGACTGCAGTGATGATAGTTCTCCAAATGACTTTGAGTCAGTATGAAAGTTTTTGAAACGGATCCCAGAATCTGCACACCATCCAGAGTATGTTAATCACTAGATAGGGTCTGTCGTGACCAATGTGGGTGCTGATATGCTAGATTCTGGTTGGATGAAAGGTTGTCCTGAACTGACCAGTAATGCAATAAATGTCCCAAGATCTCTGTTCAGTGCATGAGCATTAAGATTTAAACTTGATGTACAGATTGTATAGTTATCTTAGAGCTCCCTCACCTCTGGTGTGTATGAAGGATACTTCCTCTGATAGCTGGCCAACAGAGAATTTAGCCGAACAACTGTAAAGTAAAACAAACAATGACAAATAAACAATGAAAACTTACACATATCTCAAACAAACTACAATAATGATTTAATATTCAGTCACTTTATCATCAACTTCATATCATGTCTAATTATCTAGAAACAAAACTTTTAGCAAAAGAACTGTAATGTTATTTCTATATTGTTAGGTGACTGGTGCTCAGAGTTTCAGATAGGTAATTATTCTAAGAAAATGACTGGTCATGTAAACTATGTATTACGTATATGACTAGTGTATAAAGTAGTAGCAGAAACAATCACTGCGTTTATAGGCATGGCTCATAGGATTCACCCTCAAAATTAACCATCAGTCAACGCCATAAATACACATAGAAATTCATAACAGCATCTGGCAACCTCATCCGTAATATGAATTGCTATGCCATCAGGTCTTTGAAATATTTCATGCATCATTGATCCTCTGTCTCATTAGGATCTTGTGCACATCACAAATAGAGGTGCATACTTTCATAAACATGCATGTCATTTTTGCAACGGAATTTCGATAATTTGGATGTAAATATGAAAATGGAAAGGATGCTTAGAACGTGGGGGACAACAAATAATCATGAAATTAGCTGGGGCATGAACATGATGTATGATCTGAAATTGTTGATATAGTCATACCAATAACAAAAAGCATTTTTGTTTATTTCATATGATAGTTACATTATGGACACAGTTTATTTGTACTTTGTAGAGATTAACAAATAATTGACTATTATTTATTGAAACGTTATTCATACTTCATAATAGATAAAGAAGATAAAAATCAGAAATGTGTGTTTTACTCGGCTATGTTAACATGTTGAAACACGAGCAATAATGCTCGTTGGACAAAAACTTGCCTTGATCATTTAAAAATACGAGGTCTTGGTTGGCCATTTTGGTTGCATGTGAATGTGTTTGATGCGACTCGAGGGTGACAAAGTATTAGAAATATCAAAGACAATCGCCAGAATCGTAAACTTGAAAAGTTCTCTCGACATTTACACGACGGTTGTATTTCGCCGCCATATTTGTTTACATGTAAGCCCGCACTTCGAATTTCAAAGTAAACAAATAGACAGTTGCCCCAAAATATGAACATTGCACAGATAAAGATTATATTGTCAAATTCATCTGATACACATTTTGTTCTGTTTTTGTATTATTACCGAGCGAGGTTTTCATCCAATATAAATACACCACATTCTGATTCCGAGCTATAAAAGTCACATGATTGGCCAAGATGGAGGAGGTGGATAACATCATTATCCATTCCTTGAAATCTATTGACTGGTAATTATTGTGAAAGTGATTTTGTGCATATATGATAGGAATCAAATCGTCATTTGAATTCCCTGTAACACCTGTCATTGTTTAATGATATTTTATTTTCAAACGCGCTAACATCTGAAAATGAAAGCCGTAAACTTTCACAAAAAACAGTGCCAGTAAACAAGTGTATACTTTACAAATCAGGTGCAAGATATCTTGTTAATATATACTGGGGAGTAGTGCACTTTACCGGGCGCAATTTTTCCGATTTTTTTTTCGGATGGATATACTCGCACCAAAGGTAAGCCTTTGGTAACCTTTATTCACTAACCCTAAGGATTTAGGGGGGTGCCCAAGGGCAAAGAATCTAGAAGGGGGATGCCCAAGGGCTAAGGATACAGCAGCGCGCTCATTAGCAAGTCCCCAGGTCGCGCACCCGGTAAACTTCACTCTAGCCTATACTGTAAATAATTATTAATTCATTGTCATTTTAATCATATCAGTAGGTACCTTTTGCATGCAAATCGTTACATGCATTCATGTTGTCGCTGTAGACAGTATGACAATGCCGACACCATTAAAACTGCATTGTGACAGTGCATAATCATTTGCTAAAAAGATGAAACAATCTACATCCATCCATGTTTTATAACAGTCGTTGGCATGTGAACTTTAACACCTAGATATGTATCTACTTGAAAACTCTGTCCACATTCATTAACATTTATCATGCCATCATATAAGGTTTATTCTAAAATATCACAGGAATATAATGTCACTGAACAAAAACAGTGCCAAGTGGCATTAATTGAACCCAAACAAGAATGAATATCATTGCAAAGCAAAAACATCATCATTTTATGCAGTTTTTGTAATGGTGACATTTGCCTATGTGTCATTTTGGCCTGTATAATATTTGAATACATTTCTATGTAAAAGTCTGTGTGATTACATATTTCATGTTGTATGTAAAGACCATTTGTACATCTTTTGGAAAATATACTCTACAGAACGACAAACATACATAGCCTATTATGCATTACTTCCTAAATGATTTTATTTACATTTCATATTATATTTTGTAAGTGAGTTAACTGTATCTGATGTTATATATATTATATTTCTGGTTTCAGTGACATTGATGATGACATTGTCAGTCTGAAACAGTTTAACACAGAGCTTATTGTCTCAACCATTGTGAGTTGCATCAAGTTCATCAACAATGAGATTGACTTGCCAAACACACTCCCACCGGGCATGTCTGCTCGCTTCAGAATGGGAGCCAGTCTGGCCAACTGTATTCAGGTCAGTTGCAAGCAATCCAGCAGATAAAGTGAAAGCTGCTTCATGTTCTTTCTCAGTATATGTTCAGGGTTGGTAAATACGTTTGGAAAGAAGGCATCTGTGCAAACAGTATATTGCTGTGTATGCAGCAACTCCATGTACAAGGTAATAACCGTGTACAAACCTTCAAAATCAGTGCTAATACTTACCATGACTGTAACATGACCCTGATTGACATTATCAGAACGTTCGTGATTCCTGAATTTGTTGTAGCATATTTGTGTCTCTACATATATGTAGTATACATTGGCAGGGTGTAGACATAGTGCAACACCATATTGTTGATAGTAAACCATTCTGCTCATTTAAGTACTGAAGTAAGTTTGAGGAAGACATTCTACTTCCTGTAATTTAATATATAACTACATGTATCTGTTTTGTAAGATAGTATCCATTTGTGGGTATTGTGGTGGTCCATGGTTGTCTGTTAGAGGCAACCCTACCTTGAGCGTAGGCTCCTTGATGGGTCCTGCCTCTGGTGGAGTGCTTAATCCAAGCCTCGGCCTCTCCACCAGTATAGCTGCATTTGACCCTTGGTCCTTTGGGTCACGTACCATTGGCATCCGGCACACAAGCTGTGGGTACTTGAAAGTTGGCGCTTCCTGTTACCTTGGTGCTTTCCAGTGTCCTGGGAAATCCTGTTTCGACAGGCACTTCCCTAGGGTCTTGGTGTCTGGGATGGGGCTCAAGGCAAGGGTTGGTTGGGCCAGGAACATCGTCTCTCCTGGATCGGTTTATTTTTTCAAAGTACATTTTGTTATATATAAAAATATTCAGATATACTGTCAAATTGTGTTATTCTTATATAACATTTGAATTGGTGTAATTAGCAAAATAGTGTATGGAAGGACAGCATAAAATTTTGTTGGGTTTGCATTAGCCTTTTAGAGAATGCTGTGTATGTGATCTCTTTATTTTAGTTAAGCATTTCCTTCTGAAGCACTTTAAAATCTGGCTTTATATTATTTCAGCTAATTTCATAAGTTATATACTTGGTAACATTTGTTCGTAACATTTGCATGTTAGTTTTAGATCATTCTAATAAAACAATTACGTGTCTCATCAGGTAAGGAAAGATGTGAACCTACTGTGACCACACATTCCAGTATAGCACTTCAAGCTAAAATACTTAGTCAGAAGGGAAAGAAAATCTAATGTTCATTTTCAACTCTTCTAGCTGACACTCATCTGATTTGTTAATACTGTTTGGCCACATTTTTCAGGACCTTGGGTACCGTGGAGACCTGGGCTACCAAACATTCCTGTATTCCAATGAGAGTGAAATCAGGAAGATATTTATGTTCCTGGTTGAGAAACTGCCCAAAGATACCTTGCAGACAGCTGAGGAACCGCTAGGTAGGAGATTCTGGTCTTCCTTCCAGTTTGAGAGTTGCTAGGATTTGTGTAACTGGATCTGAATTGTAATCACCTGTAACTTAAATAGTCAATTATTACTTGAGGTCTGAACTCCTCCAATTCTATAAATCTGTACTCTGATAGCGAGCATGCCATGTATCAAGCAAACAGTCTCAAAGAGTAAACCAAACCAAATTTGTATTAAAGGCAATGTAATAACAACACACACATAATATAATGAAACAGTTGTTGAAAGCCGGCAAGTTTCACGCAAGGTGAACCGTAAGCCCAAAATTAAGCCTAAATGCTCTTCTGGTACTGAGATCATACAGATGCAGGCCCCACAGGTAAAGCTAGCTTAAAACTACAGCTGTAACTCGCAGCTAATAGAAATTTAAGTATTGCTTGGCCTTTTGAATGCTAAGACATAATACAGGACAATGTACATGCAGTATTCTTAGTCATCGTGTTTGTGTTTTATCCAGGGTCTTCGGTGCTGTTGCAGAGAGCAATCTCAGCTGTTATTTCTCGGCAGATGCAGTCACCATGGACACCTCCATATTTGAAAAATAAAGGTGTTACATGGCGGGGGAAACCTCCTGCTTGGCAGAGAGAGGTATGCCCAACATGGCCATGTTATAATTTGATTTGATGCAGTAGTGATTCTGATAGAATAACTAGTTTTACAGTTGATATTTATTCTCATATTCAGTTTGAAGTTACTAGGAGATAACAATGTAAAACATGTCTACCCAGTTTCCTGACCAGAGTACTGTGTATTTTAAATAATGTCTGTTTATCACAAACACAGTGACCACATACATTTAGGTTGGGATTGCAGCACCTGGCCAAATTTACAAAGAAATGTATGATGTACATGTAATTGCAACTTTGACATGTACTCCACAGGGTGCATGTTGCATGCATAACTTCCATGCATCACACCTGACTGCACCGGAGGGAATAGCTGATCTCAGCAAGAAAGTATCGAAAGGTAGGATATTACATGTTTCTTGTGTCAACTTTGAATTATCACATTCTGAAAGGATTGGAAAAAATGAAATGTTGAAATGTTTGCATTTGAATCATACTGAGCTATTGTTGGTGAGTTCATGTAGTTAACGTATGTGTGATGTGTCTTGTGGCTTGTGACCATCCTTGTCACGGTAATGCTGTGTTCATTATTACTGTCATTTCTGGAACAACCTTTCTTCTATCCAGAGCTGCGAGCCTACTACACTCAGAACCTACCGTTTGTGACAAAGCAGACATTGCACCATTTTGACACTGCACCGTCTGTGATTGAACAGAACTCGTGTGAAGTTGTGGCGCACCAAGAATGGGAGACTGAGTGGAACCAGTCGGGTCTGGCATCCAGGCTGTCCCAGCAGGTAGGTACTAGTCACCATAGCAACAACATTCATCCAGGCTGTACCAACAGGTAGGTACTAGTTGTCACCATAGCAACAACATTCATCCAGGCTGTCCCAGCAGGTAGGTACTAGTTGTCACCATAGCAACAACATTCATCCAGGCTGTCCCAGCAGGTAGGTACTAGTTGTCACCATAGCAACAACATTCATCCAGGCTGACCCAGCAGGTAGGTGCTAGTTGTCGCCATAGCAACAACATTTACCCAGGCTGCACAATCCAGCAGGTGTGAATTATTTCATAGGTGCATTCAAACAGGCTGTTTGAACAGTTGTATGCTTGTTGTTATAGCAACATTTGAAAATTGTCGCAGTGTGTAAGTCATGCAGACAAATCATCATATGAAGACTTCTACTTTTGTTATTATTTTGCATAGAATTTTCTTTGTATAAGAAATGGATTATGAATTTCATTTATGACTCTTTGCTATACAGCTAGGTATGTGAATTAAGAAGAAAAGATGGGTCTCAGTTACTTATGTACCTTCTTTATAGGAATTCCGAGCCAAGAAGAAAATGAAGATACAGCGAATGATATCTGACCGTCTGCGTCAGGATGCACAGAGGCGAGAAGGAGCTCGGGAAACAGACATGCTCCGTGATCTTCAACAAGTCATTTCCTCTATCAGCAATCGAGCCAAGTCGGGGGTCAAGACAAAAGGCTCACGGTTTGCACATACAGAAAAACTTATGTTTGGAAAGGTAAAAATTTTGGTTGAGTGATATTAAGTGAATGTGTCCCAGGACATGGAATAATATACATAGCTGCACTGCTGAATACATCATACAAAATATGTCATCTTTACGCAGTGAATTTGAATTAACATGACTTTTCATTAATTTTCTACCATCATATATATTAATTCTTTGATTACCTATATTTGCTCTTTACAAGAAGAGGCGGTATGCAATATTGCCAGTGTGACTTTAAATCTTCACTCACTCACTCTCACTCTCACTCACTCACTCACTCACTCACTCACTCACTCACTCACTCACTCTCACTCACTCACTCACTCACTCTCACTCTCACTCACTCACTCACTCACTCACTCACTCACTCACTCACTCTCACTCACTCACTCACTCACTCACTCACTCACTCACTCACTCACTCACTCACTCACTCACTCACTCACTCACTCACTCACTCACTCACTCACTCACTCACTCTTTAGAAGTAGATACCATGTATGAACCCAATGTGACATGTATTTTGTTTTGATCAGGATGAGGAAAAGACCATGGCCCAGATTGGCGGAGAAGTACCCACCAAAGATACAGAAGAGGTGAGGTGCTGATAAACAGGGCTAAAGAAATTGCTTGTGCTATTTTGTTTTCATCATAACATTCAACTACCACCTATTGCCAGCCCGTTGTCAAGTGTTCATATGAATAATGAGATGAGTGATGTGAATTGTGGAGAGCTGATGGGTGTATCGCAATTTTTACTCCAGGGCATTTCTAAGGTTACTGATCTCACCCATACTACAGGACTAGGAGTCAATGCATTAGGTTCTTTCTGGCAAGTGACTTGGTTCAAAGCATATCTCTGTTCACCCAGCAGCAAATGGGTAGCCAGTAGGTTGAGACAGTAATGTGTCTCCTGGCACCTTTCACTCAGGGTGAGACAGTAATATGTCTCCTGACACCATTCACTCAGGGTGAGAAAGTAATGTGTCTCCTAGCACCTTTCACTCAGTTAGTGTGAGACAGTAATGTGTCACCTGACACCTTACACTCAGTAAGGGTGAGATAGTCATGTCTCCCCTGGTACCTTTCACTCTGTTAGGGTGAGATAGTAATGTGTCTCCTGGCACCTTTCTCTCCGCTTAAACTCAAGTGCACTCGGATTCATTTTCTGGGATGATAGTGGTCAGTTGGCGTGAGCATGCATTTGGTAGATGATATCTGACACAAAATATTTTGGTTTGCGCCTTTTATTGTAAATGAAAGAAAATCTTTTTATGACCTCCCTAGCTGTGACCTCCATGCTGAAGTTTTGAGCTGTGAACTATAATTGTAACAGCTGTAACCTACCTGATTGTTGCATGTTTCCAGGAGCAGAAACAGAAGCGAGAGGAGGAGGTCGAGTCTTTGCGTGCAGAGTTGGGGGAGCTGGCATCACGACTTGAGCAGCTAGACACAGAGAACCGCAAGTTTGCAGCTAGTCAGCAGCAGATGCAGGATGCAATTAGTACGGAGACTCGCAAGATGGATGACAAGGAACAAGCGTACAGGGTCAAGAAAAGGACACTAGATCTGCTGCCTGATGCTGAGAATAACATAGCCAAATTACAGGTGAGTATCAAGAAAGTACACTGTGCTACCTGATGCTGAAAATAGCTTGAAAATATTTTAACAAAATTGGAAATTTTAACTATAAATTGTATATTTATATACTTATCCTATCTCACGATTTGCACTTTTCTCTCTTGCTTCGACGCTGAGTGGAACGAATTAGAACTTTCCTGTAGGCCTCTCTTGTCCATATGCCCGTGTTCCCCAGGCTGCTCTCCTTACAGGACGGGTCCCTTAGCCCATGCAGAGCATGCAGCATGCTCCCCTATCTACCCACGTGACTACCTCAGAGAGATCATTCTTTCTTGGAGCCCACGTCTAAATCTGTGTAGTGGGGAGGCTGGGTGGGCATACATCGCTTGAGATAGGATAAGTATATAAATATACAATTTATAGTTAAAATTTCCAAATTTTTAAACTTATCCTATCTCACGATTTGCACTTATCCCACGGTTGGACGGCGGGTAGCAGATTACCCTATGTCTCAAAGCACTGACAGTATTACTGTATATGCTAATGACAACCGTAGGTAGCAATGAACAAGAGAGGTCGCATCCAACTAGCATAGAACCTATCCTAGTGGTGGGTTCTCCTGAACCCCTTGGCTTACTAGGCGCCATCGCTCCCAAGGAGTGGGTACTCCTGAGCAATGTGGTGTTCGGCCGCAACCCTCGCATATGCAAGGAGACGAAACTAGGCGAGTCATGTCACTTCGTTGCGATTTATCAGAGTACCCCCGTAATTAAAGTCTTATGACTAGTAATCGGGCCCGTACCTGCTTCGAGACAGCCCCCCAGACCCCATCACAAAGAGGGGGAAAGGAAACTGAATCGGAAAGCTCACAAGTTTAACGTTCAGTACCAAAACAACACCACATGGCTTCCACTACTTACCACAGTAAGACCACAAAGGTGTGCTAAGGAACTTAGGAGCTATGAACACTATGAAATCCGTAAAGGAAATCAGGAAGGACTCACTACACTGACGTGATTGCTCCAAGGAGTAGAGGTCAGCAAGCGAGATTGTTGAACTCTTCTACATCGAAAAAACAGGATCTAGCTACTGTAGATCCGTATGGACACTAATAGCAATCACCCAATAAATTGAGTAAAGAGTTCAATTCCCAGAAGAATTCAGAACAAAACTCAGAAACAAAGTTCAAAATTTTGTTCAGTATGTACACGAGAAAGAAAGCATAAACGCACTCTTCCTCATCTGCGTTGACGGGCCAATGACAGCAGCTGGGCCAAGACAAGGGGTCCGAACTGGTGAAGACCTTGGACATCAATGACCGACAAATCCCTCAGATAATGCGAAGAAAACACTGTATCAGAGCGCCAAAAGCAACCCTCCATGATGGACGTCAAGGAACAGTTGCTGTGTAGAGCCATCGTAGAGGCTGCTGGGGGTGGCAGTGCAGCAAAAGCATATGCCCTCAGTATAGTAGCACGCATCCAAAAAGATAAGGTTGTCCGTGAAACCTCAACCTTGGATGTAGATGACAGCGGTACTAAAGGTTTGTCCATAACAACTACCCTAGAGCCGGCCTGAGACGTTGAGCCAGGTGAAGAATGCGTCCCCAAAAGCTTCCGAACATCTTCCGAAAGGTAAGAATCTCGGAGAGCGGGGATTTCAAACGACGAGGGGTGAGGGTAGGACGATCCTGGCGTGGTTTCTTGGTAGGGGTGGGGCCTTGGTCAGCAGATGCATTCCTAGCTCTGTCTGCAATCCTACGAGCACAAACCCGCTTATAAGCCTTGAAATCTTCTGTTGATAAACCTGCACACATTCTCACAACGTTTCTCCCAAGAACATTGACCCACACAATCAACACACGATATGTGTGGGTCCAAAGTCGAAAACATAGTTTTACACTGAGCGCAAAACTTACGCTTCTTGTTTGGAGGATCTGTTTTCCTCATAATACAAAACAACTCAAACTCTATACAAGAACTAAGATACGTCCACTCTGTCGTGCGACAAGAAGAAGAATGATCTCTCTGAGGTAGTCACGTGGGTAGATAGGGGAGCATGCTGCATGCTCTGCATGGGCTAAGGGACCCGTCCTGTAAGGAGAGCAGCCTGGGGAACACGGGCATATGGACAAGAGAGGCCTACAGGAAAGTTCTAATTCGTTCCACTCAGCGTTGAAGCAAGAGAGAGAAGTGCAAATCGTGAGATAGGATAAGTTTAAAAATTTTATCTGAACATGTTCAGGTGTCCATGCTTTGTTTAATTAAGTTTTGGATATATGTACATCAAAATATCAATGACCAAATTGTGTAGTCCAGTCTTTATGATATATCATTGTCATATGATTTTTTGTATCAAGCACTAAGTAGACACTGATTATAGAGTGTAGCGGTAGTTGTACTGTCAATTATGTTACTGGTGTCACAATGTGTGATGGGAGATGATGGGATTATTCCCACCAACCAGTGCTGTTTATGCAAGTCTGTGTGTGTTGCAGGAACTGGTGGACAACAGTGGCAGGAAGCTGATCCTCCTGGCCAACAAGTGGGAAGAGCACAGAGCGCCACTCATCGACCAGTACCGAGAACTCCGGGACCTCAACTCAAAGAAAGAGGTGGGACAGATTTGTAGCATGGCTTCAGTTGACAAGATATTTCCAAGAGTGACTGCTCCCCACAGTGTTATTGTAAAGGAATGTTGCTGTCACTTTGGGGTATCTGGGTGCATGACAGTGTTAAGTGATCACATTGATAGATATTTAGCAAAGAAGTGACTTTTGTTCCTTATGTTTTCGGGAGGAATGTAGTGATGAATGTATGTATAAAAGAAGGAAGTATTTTTGCCCATGAATAATTTGCTCTTATATTCTAGATGGTAAACATGCCGCTGTACAGATGTATCAAGTCTATCCTTTCTCCGGTGTCTTTTGGTGTATATCATAAACCCATTTGCCTCTTGCCTCATGTTCTTGTTTAGACCAGTTTGTATGACAGTATAGCGCTTTAGTCAAAGTGACATTGTCATATTTGCGATAGGGTTCCTGCCAATGCGGTATATATACCTATTGTTTTCAGTCTGAGGCCCAGAAGAAACTGGAGGAGATCAAGGCATTCCGTGCTCGAATGAAGGAGGTTGCTGATGACACTCGTCACAAAGAGGAGCTTCACAAACAACTGGTCAGTCCTCCCTTATATCAACCAGGGTGTGGTCAGTCGTTCCTAATATCAGCCTTGGTGTGGTCAGTCCTCCTTTGTATCAGCCAGGTTGTAGTCAATCCTCCCTTATATCAACCTGGGTGTGGTCAGTCCTCCTTTATATCAACCAGGTTGTGGTCAATCCTCCCTTATATCAATGTGGGTATGGTCAGTCCTCCCTTATATCAAGCTGGGTGTGGTCAGTCGTCCTTTATATCAACCAGATTGTGGTCAGTCCTCCTTTATATCAAGCAGGTTGTGGTCAGTCCTCCTTTATATCAAGCAGGTTTTTTTCAATTGCATAGAACTTTCAGTTATAAGATTTCTTCATCTTGTACAAGCACAAAAATCTCAATTTGAGTTTACAGTCCAAATTTGGCATTTTTGTAAATGTTCATGAAGGGAACAAATGAAAAGTTTAAAATTTCTGAACATGTTATACATTTGATTTCATCTTACAGCTCTTTAATATCTATTTGAGGGTTTAAATATTCCCCCCTCTTAGAGATGTGACTGTCAAATGTCTTTCTTACAGCCATCAGACAGTGTGTGAGCAATGAAAGCTGCGAATGTGGTGTTTAACTATTGATGTGTGTTTTGTTTCAGCAATCAGAGTATGAAAGGATGACTAAAGATGTAAACAGATCAGCATATACACGGAAAATTATGGAAATTGTAGGGAATATAAAGAAACAAAAACAAGAGATAGACAAGGTTTGTGGTCAGTTTGTTTATTGTTGTGTGCTAAGACTGTTTCACTTAAGTAACCGCTTGTTTGTGTCTTTCAACAGTCCAGTCTCATGTCAGGTTTATGGTGCTAGTCACTCAGACACAATATTCTGATTCTGAGCCTGCTAGTGCACATATGTGCGCCTTTGAATGCAAGTCATACATTATCCTGACTCTGAGGTGGCTTGCCCCCTGTGTAGGGAAACAGCAATTCCAGTATTTCAATATATATATTTATGTATCTGTTCACTATCTGTCAGTCACTATCTATCTCTGGAAAACATAGAGGCAGTCTGTTAGGATTTGAAAGAGGTGCAGTATAGGTTGAGTTTTTATATGTTATCAACCTGTAAATATTCTTTACTCCATTAAGATGTGGTTATGAGTTTTAGTAATTTGTCTTATTCCATTCACAGGTATTAGTGGATACAAGAGAAATCCAAAAGGAAATTAATTCATTATCAGGAAAAATTGATAGAACGTTTATTGTCACCGATGAGTTGATATTTAAGGTACGTAATACTGTAACATTTCTTATGGTTTCATTCCTTGATTCCTTCCCACATTAACACAAACACCATGAAGTATCTGGGATACTGTTTAAAGCAGCTTAAAAAACATCCCTCTCTCTCTCTCTCTTTGTGTCTCTCTGTCTCTCACTCTGTCTCTTTCTCTCTATCCTTTTCCCCCTGTGTCTCTCCCTCCCTCTGTCTCTGGCTCTCTCACTGACTCTCTCTCTCTCTCTCTATCCCTCTCTCTCCCTCTGTGTCTCTCCCTCCCTCTGTGTCTCTGGATCTCTCACTGACTCTGTCTCTCTCTCTATCCCCCTCTCACTCTGTCTCTGGCTCTCTCACTCTGTGTCTCTCTCTCTATCCCTCTCTCTCCCTCTGTGTCTCTGACTGACTCTTTCTCTCTCTCTCTCTCTATCCCTCCTTCCTCTCCCACATCTCTCTCTCAACTCTGCTGATTACCCTAGGGTGGTCAGCTCTGTACCCTTGGAGCTACACAAACATCCTGTAGCACATATTAAGGTGACACACCAGGACACAATTAACACAGTGTTCCAGTACATTCCCAGTGGACTCAACATCTCACTCTCCATTTCAGGATGCCAAGAGGGATGAGGCAGTGAAGAAGGCCTACAGATTTCTAGCTGCTCTCCATGAAGTAAGTGACCCTTGAGTACATGTACTGATTGTCTTACTCCGCAAGAGGTGTATTGGACCATTTACTGGCGTGTGCAGATGTGTGCAGGTGTGTCGTGGCAGTTCAGGTATGTACTTAATCTACGATAATCCGTGATTTGTTATTCCAGAACTGTGACCATCTGATCAAGACTGTGGAGGAGACAGGAGTCATCATGAGGGAAATCCGAGATCTGGAGGACCAGGTGAGTTGAACTCACCAATAAATAACATCTAGTGCAAATCTTGGTCAGAACTCCCAAGCTCTAGCAAACCCAGGTCATTCCAGGACATTCCAGGGTGTCCCTGCTTGTTGTAAGAGGCATCACAGGTTGTTAGGCTCCTGGTAAATTGGTGACATTGGTGTATGTCATCATTCTCAGTCATTATACAGGTTATTGCCTGCTTAATGGCGCTTTACGGAACGATTACACAATGATTAGAAACAGTAATGCTTGAAAAACACAGTAAAAGCTAAGATGCTGAATGTGGGGGCATCAAGGATTCAAAGCCAAAATGTTACATGAAAAGGTGTGTTTTAATTTTTTTCTTGATTCAGCATAAAACAATATTCACTCTCCTCTCAACAGTCACCAAGTCCACAGTGATGCTGACTCTGTGAATCATGGGTGCTTTGACCATTTAGCACTGTTGTTGACTTGTGGAATTGGGTCCAGCTTCTGATAGGGTGTTTTAATGCGATGATGGGACAAGAGAGAATGGAGCGTGAATGTGTTGTCATGGCCACAGTTTAAGTATTGGTCGATGGGTTGGGCAGCAGCTAGCCAATTAATCATTTCCTAAAATTGTCATGATGTAACTTATGGTTGTTGAAGATTTTCTGCTCCTTGATTATTATCAAAACATGTTTTTCTTTTCAGATTGAAAATGAGAGTAAGAATAAGGTGCTAGCTAACTTAGAGAAGATCACAGCTGACTTCCAGCAAATGAAGAAGGAGAACTCTGCCATGATTGCGAAAATAAAACAACAGGCATAATTAATTTCTTCCAAAGATTTGTTCATAATAATTATCTTAAAAATAGCTGATGCTCCTTTCAGGAGGCAAAAGAGGGCTTGATGATTTGCCATGAGGAATGTGTGGGCTAGTTTCAGTTTGAGACTAACTCATGATTCCCTTATGACACTTTATCAATACTCGGTTATGTTCAAATATGCTGTTCATATTCACCAAAGATGATGAACTAGTGGCAGCCAGAGTTTGTGACTTAGATTTGATCTGAAGATGTGTAACATACACTCACGTGTTATAGAGTTGTCTATTAGAATTTGATGGCATTGATGGCATTGATGGCAGGTAAATATATAGATTGTCTTCGGCAGGTTTGACTCAAAATTCATGCTGTGGATATGCCATTCACAAACAAAAATACATTTCTCCAGGAAGTTATTTATACACTGAAAGATATTTGTTGAATACTATTGACATTTCCATACAGGTTCCACTTAGACTCCAAGATACATATATTCGCAGACATTCTAATCTATTAAAGGTCAGGAAAGACAAATCTGGGTCACAAATGTCAGGAATCAGACTTGTGCTTCCATTGACAATATTTCTTGTCAGTAATTTGTATAAAATATTTGTTGTCTATGTCAGTGATCAGGTGCTAATGTTAGGATGTTCTTTGCTAAAGCAGCACCAGCAGATGCCCCTGCTGTAGCCTCAAGCTAATGCTTGACATGTAGAGGTGACACTTTGAGTGGTTCCAGTGGTGCTTTGCAGATTTGGTTTTGCACTTTTAGTCAATGTGCAGTGTAAAAGAAAATGTACATGTATACAGTGGAAGCTGTCTAATTCGGACTCGACTGGGACCGACTTTTGTGTCCAAATTACGAGGAGTCTGAATTGGACTGGTGAGAGTCAAGAGTTAGCTCCCTTGATCAGGAGATGCACAAGCACAGTAGTTTCATGATGAAAGACACAACTAAATGAATAAATGAACAAATGAACAAGTAAACATGTACTGTATTGATTACTTTATATATTCAATGGTTTGATTGACAGCATGGTATGCTTTACTTGCGAAAATAGTCCCTCAGGTCGGTTTGTTTGTGTTGTGCAAACCACCGATTCAGTAGAGAGAAGAGAGAAATTACTGGAGTATCGTCTTTGTATAACAAAATCGCATACCATCAAAATGACACTGAGTGAGTTGTGTTAGCTTGCTGTACTGCTATGTTAATTCCTTTTGTTAATTGGTTATCATCACACCTGATAATCCATTTGAAGTCGGTAATCTTCTAACTACAAAGCACTTCCGCCTCAGGCAGTCCCGCTAGTCTGAGTTAATTAGCGATGTTTTCATAGTAAATTACCTTGAAGGGCGGAGATTTCAGTCCGAAATCCGAGTTACATGAAGTCCGAATTAGCCTATATGTAATGATAACTTAGTTAACTTCTGCTGGGACCAACAATTTGGTCCGAATTATATAGAAAACCGAGTTACTTAGGCTCCGAGTAAGATAGCTTCCACTGTAAATCCATTTGTAGATGCACATGCATGGGAATATTAAGAACGAAAAATCAATACTGATGCATGAGTATTACATCATAAACATGAGTTTTGCATGATAAACATGAGTATTGCATGATAAACCTGAGTAGTGCATGATAAACTTGACAACAAACGTCTCTGCAGATGTGTGATTTGGACAGTAAGTTTATTTCACAATTATAGTCAACTATTTTAGTTGTCTTTCATTCAGAGGACCAGTGAATGATTTTTTTCATGATTACTCCCTATTTAATGTTCATTTGAAGAAACTCTAATTTTATCATTGTATGTTTGCAAAAGGCAAATGTTTTCTCTGATTGTGGTCATTTTTAAAACATTAAGTATATTATATTACAGTGTGGTCTGGATGCATCTATCCTCAATACACCAATGAGGAGTCTCAGTATTTATAGATGTGAAGTAGCACGGATAACAGTAACTGTGGCATTAAACAATATTCACTCACTCTTCTTGGAAATGTAAAACCAGCCAATCGATGAAGTTATCCAAAAGCTGCTGTGTATCAAAGTATCATGATATTTAATATATCTTTTGTTTTTTATCATGTCTTGTTCTCTTTTATATAATGTTTATGTATCGCTTCATGATCCACTGCCAGATACATAATAGACGATGTGATACGTTATACAGTGTTGTCATGGACTGGAAAAGACCATGTGATACGTTATACAGTGTTGTCATGGACTGGGCAAGACCATGTGATATGTTATACAGTGTTGTCATGGACTGGGCAAGACCATGTGATACGTTATACAGTGTTGTCATGGACTGGAAAAGACCATGTGATACGTTATACAGTGTTGTCATGGACCTTTGCAAGACCATGTGATACGTTGTTAAGTGTTATCATGGCCTGGGCAAGACCATGTGATATGTTGTAAAGTGTTGTCGTGAACTGGGCAAGACCATGTGATACGCTATACAGTGTTGTCATGGACTGGAAAAGACCATGTGATACATGTACATTGTACAGTGTTGTCTTGGACTGGGCAAGATCATGTGATACGCTATACAGTGTTGTCATGGACTGGGCAAGACCATGTGATATGTTGTACAGTGTTGTCATGGACTGGGCAAGACCATGTGATTCGCTATACAGCGTTGTCATGGACTGGGCAAGACCATGTGATACGCTATACAGTGTTGTCATGGACAGGGCAAGACCATGTGATACGCTATACAGCGTTGTCATGGACTGGCCAAGATTTACTGTCTGTGAATATTATCCCAGTGCCAGGAAGTGACTGTCTCAGTTATCTCATGGAACAGATTCCACTGGGTGTTGGAGAGGAATATCATATGAAAGGATCATTTAAAATCAATGATGAGAAGGGGAAGATTGTCTACAGTTCAAACTTATTACCCTCACTGGAAAGTAACTGATTGATCTAATGCTAGACAGATTGTTTAACTTTCTTAGATCAACTTCACAAATAGTTACAGGTTAATTGAGGTCATTAACTGACTAGATTTACATGTGATCAAAGGGGAGATGCTAGTCATGAAGATACCAGTGTTCTAACCTCTATAACAGTGTATGAAGGCATGTCTTTATTATTTGTACCTGTGTCATTTAAATGCAGGAGTCGATTCTACAAAGCAGTTTTTGTGCTGTTTTTATCGTAAGACTGTATTTATTTGTATGGGAGTTTTGGTAGTGTGAGCTGCAAGATTGTTTTGCAGAATTATTGCTCAAATCCCAGAGATTAACTGAATGAAGGCTATGACCAAATTTTCAATGAGTTAAAGTATTTCGTTTATGAACTGATGCCGCTTGCCCAAATCTGTTCTGATACCAACCCGATTTCTTTAAGAAACTAAGTTTTTACAAATTTCAAACTGACTTCAAACTGATGTCGGGACCTGAAGTCAACTGAAAGTGGTTGTGAGTTAAAATCCCAATGCTTCTTGATGTGTCTATACTACAGCGCTCGGCTTGTTCAGTTCATTAGTCTACATGCTTATAACCGGTATCACTGTGGCGTTCATGTCACACTGATGTGCAATAACATTTACTGACTATAGCAGAATCAGGAAACTGAACAATTCAATGATTACACGATGCCATTTAGAAAGTGGTCAAATGCAACATATGTCATATTTGGGATTTCACTTTCTTAGTGAAGTACAAATTCTAGTACTTTTTTCGGTTGAGTCCCATCCGGGATTCGAACCCGCACCCTCAGAGTCAGGCACCTAATCTCCAGCACACAAAGTCAGCCGCCTAGCCCGCTCAGCCACCGCGACTTCTGAGGGTGCGGGTTCGAATCCCGGATGGGACTCAACCGAAAAAAGTACTAGAATTTGTACTTCACTAAGAAAGTGAAATCCCAAATATGACATATGTTGAACAATTCAATGTATATTTACATGACAACACTTCAGACAATTATATTTAATGGCCAGTGAACAAGTGTACAAGCTTGCCTATTGATTGTATAAAGATAATCATATGCAAAACACTTGTTTGTTGTCATAAGATCCATTTACAGGACAGGTATACTCCTCAGGGAGTTGAGAATGAAATATGACCACACACTGATACATTGACTTGGATACACCGTTGCACCATCAGCAATCACTTTGTAAATGAAATCACGTACGCCGTAATGGATGGTGTTATTTTCATCTCTGCCAGAGTGATTGATTTCAAACTGTTCACAGCACTCTGTATCATGTTACCATGTTCACCATGATACATTACCAGCATACCAGTCTCTAATTCAATCACCTCCACTCAAGACATGTTTCTCTATGTTGGGCTAGTCAATCATACAGTCAATGCCCGGACTCATCACACCAAAGGCACAGGCTTTACAACAGCACAAGGTGCACATTCATGAAGCCATTTCTAGTGTCACAGGGCCCTGATATTTATAACAGCAACATAAAACCATTCACTCTCTGATAAACTCACCCACTTGATTGGGTTCCTTTCCATGGACTGTAACCACTTGAGGAATCATTTGTGCTTGTATCATTTCTACCAAATGCTTGACAAAGTGCCATCATTTCAGTTCTTTTCTCATTTAGTTCCCCACTCCACATTCATCACTTGATTGTCTGGTCCAGACTTGATTATTTAAGACCACACTATATGCCTGGAATATTGCTGAAGTGCAGCATTAAAGTAAAACTACACTTACTCACTTCACACTGAATGCTTGTGTTGTATATCATTTGCAATAGGCTAAATCCATGACTAGGCATGATGAAAGGTAAGATGGGACAGACCACTTGGTCACTGGAACCTGGCATGGTTAAGGGAGGTGAGTCTGCCTTGAATCACATGCTGATGTATGTGGCTGCACATCTGTCGAGAGAGTCCCAGACACTCAGTTGTATGGCGACCTCACAGTTAAGTACAAATGCTTGTTTAGCACATGAAACAAAAACACTGAAAAATGTGGAAGTTATATAATTATTTATAAGGCAGTATTAGCAAATATTTACAGTGCCATCATTAAACTATATACATGTGTCACTATTTACATCACAATTATCACATAGGTTCACAAGCTATTTACATCACAAATATCACATACTATTAAGATTTTAAAGGAAATAAAGTAATCCTCCAATTTGTAGTCATAACATCATGATATACCTATACAGGCTTTGCGGAGTCTGTTATCAGTATTACAGAAGGTAGTTACAAATGAGCTCAGACCATCACTGTCAGAGGTAGGAATTCTTCAAAAGAATTCTGTGTTTGCATGTGCTCCAAACAGTACAAATATTTACATTAGTAAGTTCCAAATGTCACAGAGAAGAAAGTTCACAATACCCTAGTTTATTCAGCAGGACCTGACTTGCCCTCCACACCAAAATACAAACTGAATATTTTTCCACATTTATGTTCTTCAAGAAACTCGTAGAACTTCCCTAAATCCATATGGTATTCTCTCCCTTTACCCCCTCGAACATCAAACCCGACCTCTTCAAAAGTTGAAAATTTTCGAAAATATGTTATATTTTTTTTCCCCATCTCTTCATCTTCTTTTTCCTTTATTGCAATTTTCTTCCAATTTAATCGTCTAAGTCGATACCAGAACTCATCAACCTCACTACTATAGCCTTCAATACAGATAACACCTGGCTTCCCAGGCATACAGAACCCAGTCACCTTGAGCTCACTAGCCCACGCTAAAATATCCCGACGCTTAAATTTACTGAATATATGGTGACTGTAGATCCAGAGTCGGGTGAACACAGTGTCTTCTTTAGACAGAGCCTTCTTCTCCTGCTGGACTGGCGTGTCTTGTATTTGAGCATAGTGAGGCAGGTTCTCCTGTAACCACTCAATCAGAGAACCAATACATATTTCTCCTCGGTCCAGTGTTGTGAGGAACTCGTTGAGGTCTTCATTAAGTTGTGTGTGGGTTTCTCTGTTCAGATGGTGGGATCGGAGGAACACCTCTGGGGATGCGTGGGGGTAATCGTGAGGGAGGTGACATACCAGTTCTGCTGTTTTCTTCTGGAAAAAGATACATTTGAAATTATACATACCATAGATCAGCATGCACAAGCTCCCAATGTATAACTATCTTACCATAATTAGGAATGTGTCTGTGTGTGAGAGTTAGTGAGTGAGTGTGTTTGAGTATATGGTACAGAACCAAATGACATGTATCTATATTGTTTAAATGCCTATTGTCTCATACAGTGTGTAAAGCCCATTTCTTGTGTTCCCCACCATGATATGGTTGGAAAATTGCAAAAAGCGTTTAGAAACCACGCTTTATCACTCAACTAGAAACACAAAAGATGCTATATGTTGATGACACCCATCCCTCCTCTGTATTGATGTTATTCGTCAGTAATCTACCCACATATGTAAATAGGGGTAAATAGAAGGTAATAGTTTCAGATTAGCCCAAGTAGCCTAAGTAAACTTAGTCTCAGTGTATTTCAATACACATCACCACTGAGTCTAACAAAACCTAGTAGAAGGTCGCGTCAGGTAACCTTTGAGCGACCAATGACCGTCCAATCAAACGCAAGATGGTTAAATAGATTTAACCAATCAGACAACAGCTATTATTTAGGGATCAGAGGGACTTTCAAAATATTCAGGTCACTGACACAGATCTCTCCACAAACAAAAATCCGCATATAACACAGTTATTTGACCTGCAGTATATACGCTTTGGGGTTTCTGTTGATATGGGTACCATTAGCAAATATTTCCGCAAGATGACAGCCTTGAATATTGCCCAAAAAACCATTTTCAGCAACTGTTTACTCACCGATGTCATGGTTGTATGTACGCCATGTTCTCATTGGTCAGTCTCAAAGGCTACCTGACGCGACCTCCTATAAGGTTTTGTTGGACTCAGTAGTGGAGTGTAACGAAAAGCACTGAGGATAAGTTTACTTAGACTGCCCAAGTAGCTGGCCAGGATATGGTATACTATAAAACATTGGATGGTGCAATACTGAAAGTAATGCTGCTACTAACACTAGTTGTGATCTTGACAATGAAGCCAATGCGACTCTCCAGGAACTCAGCTCTCATCTTGTTGTCAAGGAAAGCCTGTATTTCCTCCAGGGATTCAGGTCCGTCTTCCATCTTGAACTCCCCTGGGTTGGGAAACATGCTCTGCAACATCTCCACCTCCGACAACTGCAGCTCCAGGGTTTCCTGATAACGACAACAACAATGCATAGTCTCACCATACACAAAGTCACAGCCTTAGTCACTGTCGGAGTCATAGTCACAGTCAGATCCATAGTCGCAGCCATAGTCACAGTTGGAGCCATAGTCACAGTCGCAGCCACAGTCACAGTCGCAGCCAAAGTCACAGTCAGAGCCATAGTCACAGTCACAGCCATACTTACAGTCGCAGCCAAAGTCACAGTCGCAGCCATAGTCACAGTCAGAGCCATAGTCACAGTCACAACCATACTTAGAGTCGCAGCCAAAGTCACTGTCGCAGTCATAGTCACAGTCGCAGCCAAAGTCACAGTCGCAGCCAACGTCACAGTCGCAGCCAACGTCACAGTCAGAGCCATAGTCACAGCCGCAGCCAAAGTCACAGTCTGAGCCATAGTTACAGTCAGAGCCATAGTCACAATCGCAGCCAAAGTCACAGTCAGAGCCATAGCCACAGTTGGAGTCTTAGGCACAGTCGCAGCCATAGTCACAGACTCTGCTATAGTCACAGTCGGAGCCTAACTCGCAGTCTCTGCCATAGTTACAGTTTCAGCCACAGTCAAGGCAATAGTTCCAGTTACAACAAGAGTGAGTGAGTGAGTTTTGTTTTATACCACACTCAGCAATATTCAGCTATAATACCAAAATTGGCAGGGGTCTGTATGTAATCAAGTCTGGACCAGATAATCTGGTGAGCAACGGCTTGAGTATCATTCTAAGCAACTAGGATAGGATGACATGAGTCAACCAGCTAGCTTAACCACCCGATCCAGTCATTCGTGAGTTGTGACAAGCATGAGTTACTGTTCACAGAGACCATATTAGATGGTCTCTACTGTTCACGACCATTTGTAACCTGAATCTTAGCGGGTAGTCAGAACAAGAAGTATGTGAATTTGAGATAACGGAAAAGCCCCCTGATACGGTGAGCTGGTGCGAGTAAATGGCACCAAAAGAACTAAGCTGGAAGTTATACAGTACAGTATGCATATCTTAAGAAATATGGAAAGAAGAAACAGGAAGTTACCTACCTTCAAATCTACACTGCTGGGATCTTCGTTTTCCATTATTAAGGCCATTGCAATTGGCATTTCTCAGAACTTGGTCACAACTATACCTCGTTTGTGTAGAATGCTCAACAAATTCAGTACAAATACAAACACGTACACTTTCAAAGTGAAACAAAAAGTTGACAACAAAGTATAACAATTGTTTGTTGACAACCGTAGGGAAAATATCTACGTCGGCGTTCCTGTTGATGTAGTAAACTGTATCACCTAAAGCTGATGAAATCCATGAGGACGTTTTCACTTGACAGACACGTGATCTGGAACAATGTCAAAGTCAATTCTTTCAGGCAGCTAACGACAAAGATAAGCATTCGTGTCAGAGTGACAAAATATCTAAGGGAGATAACTCTAACCCATAGTCCTTCATTAAAGCCCACTACAAAATGGTGTTGACTTGGAGTCACTATCGAACCGGAAACAAGCATGAGCATAATGGTATTTAAAAAGACAACAAAAGCTAACGAAATTGAAGGTGAAGTGATTTGTTTGGGCCAAATATACAAATATTCTGGTTTCTCATTACAGTCCGACCCAAAGATTCGACCCGACCCTTGTGTTTTAAATGCTTATCCAACACAAAAACAGTTTTGACGCTCAAAACGTGCCTGATATTTTTCACACTTCTAAGTTTTGATTTTTATCGGAGAAATATTGCAGTAGAAATAAAGTAAAGGTGTTTGGGACATAATATAAAACGTGAAAACAAAAGCCTCTCGCCCAACCCATATTAATGCTTTAGTGATGAGAAACAAGAATATTTCTTAGTCGATACGGAACGTTTTGAAAGCTGTTCAGTTGATAAAAAAAGCTACTAAAGGTTAAACCTGACCCCAATTCAAACTAATAGGTATAAACTAACAGCACAAATCTTTCTGAAGGAATACAGAAAGATTCAACATACTTACCCATCCAAATTTTGAAGGCTTCAAGAACATTCTCTTTTTTTCTTCTAAAATGTACGGAAATATTTGAAAAGGGAAACAGACCGTGTTAAGCAAACTCTACCATTAGTTAATTCCGATACAATTGTACAGCTTATCAAGATTCAAATGGCCGATGTTCTGATTTGGAAATAACAATTTATAGGACATGGCAAATATATATATAATGTATTAACGCTTTGTCTCATATCTACTTCACAAATCATGGGTTATTCTCCAGAAATGAATCTGAAGTTACCTCTACGCGAATATTTGTCGAGATCAGTCAGGCGGATATCTTACTAGATCCGGCCAGAAGCAGGTCGCCGTCAAAGCAGGACTAATTAAATGTTCACCAAATGGATTGTTTTATTCCACAGGAAGATGGTGATTTTATGGCAGTGTCACGCTTTGTACAGCATTTAAAATTCTACAATGTCTTGTAGATGTATACAATGCGTCAATGTTTTCAATCAGTGTCTCGATGTGACAGTGGAAACACGACTTCTTTGAGCAGAATAATTATTTACAGAAAAATTGGAAGCAAGAACAATATTTTGAAAATTAAAGACGCTAAAGCACAAAGAAAACATAAGTATATGAACCACTACTCACGGGAGTAAATATGTCCTTATGTCTACATTCCAGTGAATGAATCTGGTCAACGGGTCCACCTTGCGGGTAGCTCTGTAGGATGAAAATGTTGACAGGATCAAAGCATTTTACATGGTATTTTACATGGCATTTTACATGGAATGTGACATTCAGCCCATTATTCGGAACAGTGAGTCACAATGCACAGACCATTGTGTATGGTGCTCTTTGTCCTGTGTCATAACAGCTAGTACATGTGCAGCGAATCATTGTTGCAGTCCATGCATTACCACATTTGGAGTACAGGTCATATTTTGCTAATATCACCTTCATCGTTCAGAATAATAGAAATGATAGAGATAGAATATGATAGAAATCTCACTTTCTGTTTTATGAGTTTTTCTTCCGAATGCCTACTTCACCCATATTAACATTTTTCACAGTTTACTTTCTCACAAAGCAAAATCAAAACATAATGTAAATTATGACCATCATTTTAGATATATACGAGGATACGTATCTTGCAAACCTATTCATTTCGTTGAAATAACTATACGTGCGTCATTTTGTACCCAGCCTAATTCACACTTTGTGCTCTTAAAATGCTCCAATTCAGCAATCTCACCAGTGTTTTCTGCTGTGCAGATTCTCATACAGTGAGGTCTATGTCCTGTTAATACACCGTTTCACCGACTCTAATCTTTTCAACTTATTATAGGGTTAAGAAGAATCCGCCGGTTCCAAGACATCGTGGAAAACCAATTGTAGGCTTCAGAAATCCTCGACGATATCAACGCCAATCTGGAAATATGGCTTGTCAGACGACCTCCCGAAATATATACAAATGTAGTTATAACTACAGGTTTAACAACTTACTAACATCCTACCGGCGGCGGTGTAGTCTAATGGTTAAAGGGTGTGCTCGTCACGCTGAAGACCCGATTTCGACGGGTGGTATTGAACAATATTTGCTGCCCAGAAAGTTGTAAAAGTTCCCAGTCGATTCCGCATTGTGATGGAATACCGGATAATGCACCCCAGAGTCATTCATGTGGTATTAAAACACGATCTGCGTCGTTTCTATTCTTGTTATCCATTAAAGGACTGTTGCTGAATGATTGCTTTTTACAATAAAACATTTAATGTTACCATATTTTGTTTAAGTTTTGTTTCAGACCAGGAAACATATTTGGTGGCGTTTCTTTTTGGAAGCTCGTTATCCCACCCCTCATCCTGGAGAAGACGGAGCAGACAGGTTAGTGGTCAACAACGTTTTTGGATATTTTATTACACCAAAGACTGACCACACAATTTCATAAAAAATATCTTGCTTTTATTGGTCAGTATATATCTCGCTTTAGATATTCCTTCAAACACAATTCGGATAAAGTACACAATGTGTACAAAGTTATGCTCTAATTAGTAGTGTGTTCCTATCTCACGCTAATCTGAGCAAACGAGTTGTCATATTGTAAACTTCTGTGGGTATGTGTATAATTAACTTTACCATCACCTACGACACAACAAAAACAAATTCTGTTCATGTACTTTTCTTAAGAAAAATGAAAGCACATACACATTCGACCACAGTAGGTTGTACCGTTCGGACTAGTCTTGCTCTAAGACTGAACCGATGGATGTACATGTAATTCTATCCTTTAAAGCTGCAAGTGTAGATAAGCGGACGGCAAAAGGACGCCAGTTATTTGGAGGGATAGTTACATACTCTATAAATTATTATTTAAACTATTGGAGACTAAGTTATATGTCTGTATCATGTATTCACGAATCAATCCCATATAGGGACCGTTCATAATTTATGGCTAGGGGTGGTGGTGATGATTTTAAGAGGGTAGGGTGAGGGTATCACCCATTAGAATTGGTGACATAAATTTTGTACACTTATTTTGGAGTGTGTGTGTGTGTGTGTGTGTGTGTGTGTGTGTGTGTGTGTGTGTGTGTGTGTGTGTGTGTGTGTGTGTGTGTGTGTGTGTGTGTGTGTGTGTGTGTGTGTGTGTGTGTCGGGGGAGTCATTGATATTGTGCACGACAAGCATGGGGTGGGGGGGTGGTGGGGGGGTGTCATTCAAAATTGTACATTGTAAATTATGAACGGTCCCTAGTGTTGCCAGATGTGAACGGGAAAGGGAAGCGTATCTTGCCGTACCGATGAAACCCGTCACATACACATTGAAACTCCTCATAAACACACGCAAGAGCGTGTAAAAACCCTCCAAACATCCATGAAATTAGAAAATCACCGACACATATTGTAACACAATCGTGAAAAATAGGAAAGTATATAATACTATTCACAAATGTTTCACTGTGATATAATAAAGAACACTGAGAACGTACAAAACACCTGCACAAAGTTTCCCAATTGTTTCACTGACATAACCGTTGTTATTTAGAAATTATTATAAACTGTGTTAAGCGTATATGAGACACTTGCTAAATCCAAATGAACGGTACAACTTCATGACTCCGACTCTGTAACAACAATAAATCTGATTAGTCGCATTAGTACTTTACTTAGTATAACAATACTCGTAATTCACGTGCCCACTTAACGCTATGGAGCCACGGTGCCATCCAGTAACTAACAAAGTATCAGAGGATTAGGATTAATATCCTAGAGACCAGTTTCAGTCTCAGTGCGAGGTGTACGCAAAAATCAACATGGCTGCTAGCGAGGTGCGGAGCAGACGGCAGTAGCGGCAGCGCGGAAAACGCTGCTACAACAAATTTTTTCGGTGTAAACAGTAATGACATAAACGATATCTATATATATATAAAGAACGTTGTCTGATGTCATGTTACAGACGTGTTGGGAAAATGTATATTTCAATGAAAATATTTCTCTCTGTATCCACGTTTCTGGTTCTCGCCAACAAATCAGGTAAGTTTTTCTATTTATATTCATTCATATACCGTCATACTATGATTAATGTCGGAGATATTTGTATTCATCAATGTTGATGTTACGTTGTTGCAATAAATCGTATTTTCAATTGGTACAGCCAAACATATACAAAATGAATTAACGGTCGGTTTAATGTCAAGTGTCGATGCCATATGTTTCATATGTAGTATAACATTGATGAATGCCGTAAGAAATTTCTAGAGAGGAAAAGAATTGCATGTAACGTAGACACAAAAATGTTTGTTAAACCTTTTACACGATAAATATCTGCTGCTGTCACAAGGATATACGGGGCGGTGGGGTAGCCTAATGGTCAAAGCGTCCACTCGTCACGCTGTAGACCCGGGTTCGATTCCCCACTTGGGTACAACTTGTGAAGCCCATTTGTGGTGTTCCCCGCCGTGATATTGCTGGAATATTGCTAAAAGCGGCGTAAAACCAGGCTCACACACACACTCACTCACCCACTAGGATACACAGACATCCCCTCTTCCCTTCTTGACAGTGATTAGAGAATGACTGAGGTACCACTCTATATAAATACTAACGTGTAGGGGACAATGGTCGTTAATATAGGGGACAATGGCCGATGCATCTATGGATGTCCTTAGCCGATGTCCTACTAGCACATAACTAGCTAGCCAGACATAATAATACTGTAATGCTATAATACTATATATAATACAACCTATACTAGCTTGCTTCGTATATAATGACTTAAAACACCAAATAAAACGTAACAATAATGTACAAGGTACATATATTCTTCCTAATATGCGAAGCACATTTCCTAATTCAGATGAGTTAATCAACGTTTATTGATTAATGTAAGTTTGTATATCTTTTACATGGGGACTAGCCATGAGATCAGTCTAAATCAATCAGCACCGCTTACGCCATAGTCAAAGGGCGGTATATCTTGACTGTTTAGCACGTTTCATTATGGCAAACATCCCAACACTTATACTGATGATTCTACTTCACTGTAAGAAAAATGAGTGTATATATTAAGTGTTTCACATAAGGATAAACAAAATGTATTCGTATCCAATTTTGACACAAACTTATTTTCGCGAGTGCTTTAAGCGCCCACGTGAAGTAACGATGTACATGTAATTCTTAACATTTCAATATGCTTCCACTTAAGCATGAATAGGCTTCGTTGGTTCAGTTTGGATTAACGCTACTGTCAGCCTTTTGTCTGCTATACCACTGACCATCCTCGATACGAAAAATGTAATGATTATGTATTTTAATCATACACCCTTCAGATGGCTGCACTTTCCCCTCTGACCTCACTGGCAATTGGGTCACAAGTAGCCGGAGTACCTTGACCTTTACTTCAACGACCTTCACACCGTGGACCCTGCCCTCTCTGGGGACCTTCACCTTCACCTGTCTGCAGAATAATGGTTCAATCTACATAAGCAAGTACGCCCAACCGGAAGGACAAACGCAAATCATTCTGATCTTAACTCAGATTCATTAAACACTTATGTGATTCGTAACCGAGGCCACGGTTCATGAGCATTAAATAAAGTCTGTGTATGCATGATATAGGGAGGACCGGCAAAACTGAGACACGGTTTCACTTTCCTATGGCCGTACAATGTTCGCTATATTCCAGTTATGTGATCTCAGTAATTACCATCCAGTAGAATGTCATGTGACAAGGAGGTGGAGAGGTATAAAATATCTGACGCATCAGTAAAAAATATGATGTCCGATGCAATACCTATTTCGACATTTACTATACCTTCGTGAATGGCGGGTGGATGTGTGCATGACGGGTTCTTCTACGTTTCCGTTTGGCGTATACTTAGCATGTCACCACGTGCCCATTGCTCGTTGCTCATGCGTTCAGTCACTGGTTTGCCTGGTCCTGTGTTATTTATAGTAGTGTTATTGACTGATTTGCATATTGCGGTGCGAAACCTCACACACTCACTCCGCTAGCGTATAGCTGCAGTTTTGTCGTTTATTTGTCTTCAGATCGGGGAGTTACTCCTATGTCGGCCTTACCTGGTATGCCTATCTATGCATGGACCTCAACGCTATCAACTCCAACGCCTTCTACTACAACCTGTGGTCAAGTAAGACGTTTACTTTGTGTTCACACTAATGTGTTTATGACTAGAGATAATGTGGATAATTCAGCACTAAAACCACGGTAAATTCCCCACATTTCAATGTCGTTTAGGTAGTGCGGATTCATTCCTAATCTAAACTGTTCCAAATAATTACAGCAAGTTTATTGGCAAGTGGGTGCTGGTTGAACCAAATACTTTTACGATAGAAATTTGTGTGTTTATGAATAACGACTATTATTCTGATCTAGCTCCGGAGGCAGGTGCGGGTAATAACAAGGTGAAGATCTTCGCCGATGGGACAACAATCACACAAGACCTGATCTGTGACGACGTCAGCAACACTGCCGGCACATACGACGTCATGGTCAAAAGCGGTATGTATTTTTTCAGGTGCTTTTGAAAACTGCCCAATTCATCAATCGTGTTGGGCTGGGAGTTCTATGTTCTTACACTTAAAGTGCATGCATGCATGGATCTGCACGTGCGTGCGTGTGTAAATGTTACAGCAGACATCATGGTGACTCGAAGACAAGCAGTTGTTTTATTTCATCAATGCTGGGAACCACGACGGGGATTGGTCCACCGATGGTACTCTCTATAGACAGGTGCTCTAACCTCTAGACCATGCAGGCGGTGATTGTATCTTCCATCAGCCATGAGTATATATTATTCTGACTCATAGTCTAACATTTCTTAAAGAATACTTTAATGAATCGCTAATGTCCTTCAGAGGCTGTGTTTAGTTCTTAGAGGACAGCGTGTCTCTGTTAGAGAAGAGGGCGGGTGACCCCATAAATTAATATCAAGTATCAACAGGAGTAGATCCAGGCCAGTTTAGAATAGCGACGAGTCACTCTAATCATAACATGAGTGAATGATGGATGGATGGAATTTGGGAGGAGGAAGGGTTGATTTGACATTGCTGATGGTTCCGGTGAGAGTACCTTTGGGGCTCATCGTGAATATAAGACCCGTGAAGATGATGGGGTAAACCTGCACTCCAGCGACCCATCGTTCTTGAAAAAGGTGACTTCCGATGGCCTAGTTGATGATTGCCATTGTAACCCAAATGCGTCGATCGATGCCTCACGAAGCTAATCATAGGATTGTCTGTTATCTGACTGAATACTTACTCCATACAGCTGCGGTGTTTCATAAAAAGGCACACATTCTTCTTTCTGATCTGCTTTCCCCACGGTGTCCCTGCACTTGTACCTTCACAAAACCTCACAATGCACCATAATGACATGATACTGTTTCTAGGTGCGGCCTCTAGCGCCGCCAGCACCTGCCCAACAGCCCTGCAGTCCAAGTGGATGTATTCATTCGATGCTGGAAGTGGTGACACGTGCGCATCCGGGTCCTACCTAGACGTGTGCACTGACACCAAAGCGATGACCTTTAACTACACTTCCTGTAGCACAAACGTCGCTCACTCGGGTCAGTGCAATGTAACTTGTGAAATATAGCTTTGTAATAACTGACAATATGCAAGCCACATTTATTTCGGAATGGTTAACGGTATGTGACATATCTGATAATGTTCATGTGATGTTTTGCTATCGTTCCTTTCCTCCTGGGTATTGTTAATTATGAATTGGTGTGTACGAGACCCACAGTTTGTCTGTGACTAGTCTGGCATATTTGACAATTGTTTGAGACAGTATTCTGTGTCGGTCATTGCCTTCACGAACGTTGGAGCCATACAAAATCTACAGTGGCTTAAATAAGGAAATCTGCTGTGGCAAGACTAAGACAAAATATGTATCTTTTTTGCTAATTATCCCCGCTGCACCATGTTCTGTAGTGGCTTCGCATAATTGTACACTATCCGTTTCAAACCTGTCGCGTCTTATGACACCATTGTTGTCTGGTTATAGCTGGAGGCAGTCTCTACTGCATATACAGCACCACAAGCGGCAACAACACATACCTCACCCTCTATAACAACGACGCCACGACTGATGAGTCAACGACGTACAGATTCACATGCATGGTAGTATGGAGCACACTTCACGGTTATTCCGCCAGTTACTACGTCAGTTATTGACGGTGGTGGTGGTGATGATGATGATGATGATGATGATGATGATGCAGCTGATGATGGCCTTCGAAAATGATATTGTACCATATCATGTATATTGTACCATATCATGTTTTGACCAATTCAAAACAGAACGTTTACTTGTTTTCGTCTAAATATCATGTAATGGAGTTCGGTCTGATTTCAGTAGTGGCTTAAAGATGGTTGTATTCAATGGACTACTTCGACAATCGGTTGTCTACTGTGTCGGAAGCCTACACCTGTTGTCTGGTGAATGTTTCAGGTTCTGAGTACTTCCGGCAGCCAGGTGTACATGACGCAGTACCCACAACAATGTTTGTCCAACCAGACGTCTACATCAGTTGTCTCCCCTGGCGCCATTCTCGTTCTCGAGAATTCCAGTACGTATGCACATACACAGATATAGAAGGGACGGTATTCTAGACTAAATGTTTTAGGTGTCATCTTATCTAAGGTGTTTCATGCGATTGTTGTTTGAAGCATATTGTTCTTTCCATCCCATCCACCATCTTCGTTGATGCAGGGTATTTTATCTCCATTTTGTTATTATAAATACTCTGTACCGTTTGAGCTAGTTACCTTACTTCCGGAACGAAGCTTTTGATGGCGGTTTGTTCCAGGTTATTTAAAGAAAACACATGCACGAGGATGCGTCTTCTAATTAGACTTTTGCAACTTTCCAGTCTAAACTATGTAAAGTAGTAAACGAAAAAAACCCTCGACATTTGTATTAAATACGACAAATATGTGAATGTTTAACACAACTATTGATATATCATACTGTCCTGTTTCAGCATCCTGCAACCGTAAGTATTCAGATTAATCACGTGGTACATATCAAGATACTTAATGTGTGAATTATTTATGGAGAATCAAGAAGATACTGATGCATGCCCGTATTTTATCACCGGTATTATGGGGAATTGTATGTAAAGTCTCCAGTCAACAGTCTCTGATGTAAATATACTACGCTTAATATCCATATATTTGCTAAGAATATCTGGAATTTCTTCTTGACATAATTTGGCCATGTGACAACGATTGTATGCCTCATACATACTAGTACTTAGTAACAAGGTGTTGCTTCCTCGTAATACCCTGTTTAGCAGCCACGAAATACAATGGGTAAATACTAAGACATAAGCGTTCACATATATAATTATGGCCCACAGCTACCACCGCAGCACCAGAGACCAGTACGGCTACACCTGTGTCATCTGCTCTCGCCGTCGGACTGGGCGTGTTCTTTGCTCTGCTGCTAATCCTGGCGGCTGCTATCGTCATCATCTGGTGTTTCTGGAACAAGAACAAGCAGAATTCAAAGATACGGGGAGATAAGGATGTTGAGAGTGCACCACAGGAGGGGGAGAAGGGACTGGACAAGCAGGACGGAGACGTTCCTCCGGATGTCCTTCCAACTGTTCCAGACAAACCGCAGAGTCCAGTCCAGGAAAATGGACGCCCAACAACCAGCGGATCCATCCACGTGTCCTTGGGCTCTGTTGACGAGGGAGAGCGGGATAGTAAACTGTCTGATTTAATCATAGAGGAGCACAATTCTCCCCCAACAGGGTACAATGTAGTGGGGGTGCATCCAGCTCTAGAGGACGAAGTGACCGTATTGGATCCTACGCCAGTGAAGACATTTGCTCCTCAGAAAGGCGTGGTGCCAAAAGGGGCCGTGTCTTTGAGTAATGGCAACAAGCCTCGGCCAAAGGTTGGGAAGCGTACGAAGCTACCCCCGGTCGAAGGGAAGCCCTTGCCTCCGATCAAAGAAGACATCACTCCCAGGGGGACCCGTAGATCAAGTCAAACCAGTTTACGGAGGAAGTTTGGCCAGAAGGGCACAGTCGGGGTAGAGGAGCTTAGTACGGAGAGCGGGGTAAGAGTTGTTGGGAGAGAGAGAGAGAGAGAGAGAGAGAGAGAGAGAGAGAGAGAGAGAGAGAGAGAGAGAGAGAGAGAGAGAGAGAGAGAGAGAGAGAGAGAGAGAGAGAGAGAGAGAGAGAGAGAGAGAGAGAGAGAGAGAGAGAGAGAGAGAGAGAGAGAGAGAGAGAGAGAGAGAGAGAGAGAGGTTTGCTGGATAGCTCACAGAGAACAGCCTTGCACAAAACGAACGTGTTTCATATTCGTAATGAGCAAAGTTACTAACCTCTAGGCTAACCTTTAATGCTCGGACATTTTGGTCAAGTCATCACTGACAGTGCCTATCTGACAAGTGCCCGTTTGGGTCCACTGAATCAGTCACTTTTAGGAATAGACTGTTCAACAGCATATGTATAAAAATATACAACCACGACGGTAAAATGTAAAGGTATGGTTATCATGCATTAAACATCGATAGCGGCTTTAGAAAAGAATCTTTGTGGAGAGTAAGTGACCACTCTTCTGTTTTAGCACATATAGACGAAAACAGAGTGATGTATAAGGTATAAACATCTTTTTCGTTCACGATTCTCTTTTCTCTTGGTCAGTTTAAAGTCTAGATCCCATCTAAAGTATTTTATTGTAATCAGTCAATTTACTATGATAGTAATAATCTTAGTTGAATTTAGAATGGCTCAGAGCAGGTAACCTGCTTTGTTATTTATTATTTGGAAGCAGTTGTCAAGAAACTGATTTGATACGTGGAATACCACTACCAGATTTGATGAGAGAAAAATCTTGTCACGCAGTATCTCGTGATGCGGCGATGCATGAGTCAACCCAGGAGAAACAAGCGGTTTGGGGTTAAACGTGGTGAAACAGTCTATGGATGTACTGTATATATTAGTGTGATATACACAAGGGCACTTCTTCTTGAAGGAGGAGTTGCCTGGTCAGCCTCAGACTCGCGCGGCGGTCAAACTCCGGCCGGTCAAGATGCAGCGAGGAGGAAAGAAACCTGCCCCAGAGAAACCAGAGAAGAAGGTTCGAACCCGGAGCTTCAGGGACCCGAAAGATTCCGTAAGTTTTTGATATGTAGTCGTGTTGTAGTATATACTAGTGTTAACTGAACTAACAGAATCGGGTTGTCACTCACGCTGAGTTGGTTAGAGGATGTTACCATATCCTAATTCGAATGTCGATGCTTAATCACTAGACAATCTGGTCCAGATTCGACCATAACTGAGTGCGGCGTTAAACAAATAAGCAAACGAGTGTATAAATCGAGGTCGTTTGGACCTTTTCAATTACACCGTTAACCTTTGTAACGTTCAAGCCCTAACCCATTTTTCGAGGTCTGCCCGTATGACGTCTTAGGCTGTTATCAGCGTTGTGCCCCTTGTGGTTATAGTACGAAAGACAGATTCGGTCTGGTAATGGTCCTTTTTGATACCATTCCCCTTCCTGTGAAAGGTGTACCTGTTGACAAATGTTTCACACATCCGTCTTCCCATTGAACGTATACTAGTTATGTAACTGAAACTCACACTCAACCTTCTCTCTTTCCCACAGTCTGTTGACGATGATGAGTACGTCCCGCCATCCACACCAATCAAAGTGACCAGAGTGGACATCCCAAGTCTGTCCAGAGAGGATTCGAAGAAGACCAGGAGCAACAAATCTGACCTGAAAATTGTCGACATGGATGACGAAGGTGAAAAGCATGTAAGTAAGGATGACATACGAGGAATGTCTCCTGAACCGAGTTACAATCCTTCATCACTGTACCTCAGAGGGTTTCCCCCAGACATACAGAGCGTTGCCCACGCAGCTCCCATCGGTATGGAAGTGGGTCCTGATAGAGGCAGGAGGATGTTGAGAGATAAGCCCATGTCCTCCACAGAGAGATCTAGATCTTTCAGGGAGGATGTTATCGACAGGAGGTCACCAGAACAACGTGCTGAGTTAGCAAGGTCGGCGTCTTATAGAGATGGCAGGTACAGTGGGGAAGTAAATCGAGACGGGTCTTTCTCGCCTATTTCGTCAAGTGACGTCTTAAGAAGAACCTCTGTTTCTCCTGACCATGACGCTCGCTCGAGGAGCAGGTCAAGGTCAGCGGGGCGAGGTCGAAAGAAGAAAGGTAAACATTTAGTGAGATCGCAGAGCGAAATAAGGCCAGCTTCAGCGCCTGCATACGCCCCCCGTTCGATAATGCTAGATGTTGAGGAACTGCCACAAGATGGCAGTTCGGAAGATAAGGTACTGGCGGCCAGGTCGCTCGCTATAGATATGGAACAAGTTAATGTCAACCAAAATGGTCAGCCAGTGGAAAAGGATGGCACAAAGAGGGGTAGGGATGTCAGGCCCAAATCCAGGACCAGGGCAAAGACTGCTTTGAGCAGAACAACCTCATCCGCTGTCGACAACACATTGAGGTTTTGGGTGTTCTTCAGCAAACCCATCATCCTTCTAACCCGACAGTTTCGACCCAGCGCCTTTATGCGCAGACGGCAGGAGGCTATAGCAGACGACACAGTCGAAGACTGGAGTCTTAGGAGCCCCCGTTCTCCCAGACGCGTGTCAACTGTGTCATCTCAACTTAGAAGAAACCCAGTCAAAATCGAGTTCGGCACTGCAGATATGTCCCGAATGAGGGACTTAAACTAAGGATTGGATGGTATTGTTTGTGCATGGAACAATTGTCATAGCTTCTTTGTCCAATTTACAATTTCTATCTGGTTTGCTGTGTTGAAGTGCAGTTTAACGGACGGGTACAATCGAAGTCACATTCACGTACCAATGTGTTTGTATATTACGCCCATCGAGTCTACAAGGAAATCTGTTTCAAAATTCAAACCAGACCAATTGTAAATTTGATAAAAAGCCGTTATTGTAATTGAGACATTTAATGGAACCAGTTTTATCCGGAAAACCCTCCAGTAACGTCTTCCAATTTCCTTGTAGGTTCTCCCGGGCGCAACCCTAGAAGAAAACCCAGACTATCCTTTCACGTCCCCTCGCAAGCGCTCGTGGCTTCAAGACTCAATCCCAGACGACCAGCTGGAGGTGTGGGGAAGGGTGTCTACCCTGTGGAAACTGGGCCAGGTGTGGTCGGACAAGGTGCACATGTGAAGCAAAGGTCACGCGTCAAGCAGAAGTCATCTGAAGTCACACGTGACGAAAAGACCATCAAG
Source organism: Haliotis asinina (assembly GCF_037392515.1). Taxonomy (NCBI): domain Eukaryota; kingdom Metazoa; phylum Mollusca; class Gastropoda; order Lepetellida; family Haliotidae; genus Haliotis; species Haliotis asinina. Next base: position 93,407,866 of record NC_090281.1, read on the forward strand.
TCTATCGTGAGGCAAAGCTCATCTACGATCACATATGTATCAGAGGCCAACTAATGTTACACTTTCGGAACCTTTCGTTGAAAAGTATGCTACGCTGCCTCGAATATGATGGCGATAAAATTGATTTTGTATTTACAAGTGTAACTAAAGAAGACTCATAGTGTGGTTTATGTTATGTTCACTGGAGGTACAAGATGACTGATATTAGTACATGTACGAACCATTTACAAAGTTGGCCACCTGGCAATGTAGAGATTAACAATGTTTCGTGAAGAGCCTGGCACCATAAGTTGTTAACGTCCTGCTATTGGTGTACTCGTAGTTTTTCGATGACATAACTGTCAACCATTTGCATAGCATCACACTGCCTTTGCTGCAGTTGAGGTTTAACAAATATTTTCAGTGATCATGAAACTGCTGCAGATACATTTCAGCATGCAAAATTCTAGAGAACGTCTAGAAGACTTAAGAAACTTAACAGAGAAATCTGTTGACTCTAGTAGCCAGTTGGGAGCGATGAGTCAAAACTTCCGGTATCAACAGAATTTCTTCATAGTATTTCCGTTACGGATGTACAGAGAAACCTAGTTTAAGTTATTTGTCTCTGGGCATTGGAACAGAACAAAGACGGAAGTGTTCAGTCATTTCAGCGTTCAGTTGGTCCCTTGAAGAGGTCATGACTACAGCATGACAGCACAGGGACACACCTAATGCACATATATGTTGTATAGTGATGAGAATTTGTGTTAGACGAACCGCAAGGCAGGAAAAATAGATCAATCATGAGCTAGCGGAACATTGCAAATGACCCCAAGGGATCGTCCACCACCCCGATTTTGCAACGAAGGTCACATTTGCTTAGAAATTATAGTACCTCGTACAAATTTTCGTAAGTTACATATATACGAGTGTATAATGTATTTGAATGGGTTTACCGTTACTTACTACATTTTGCTTAACTCCATCGATACAGATTGTATGCTTTTCGGCATGTTATATTTTCGTAAAACTTCTAATAATTTATGTATTTCTAATAATTATAACATTATTTATTTATTGTATGATGTGCTAGTTTATGTCTTGAGTCGACTACAATGCATGTTGAAAGCATTGCCCTATCCCTTTCTTAAGTAAAAGCCAGTGCAGGGGAGCGTCTGTTTGTTTATTTTGTGAGCACTACAATATCTTCGGACCTAGGGCTATGTAAAAATGTGCGCATTGAACATATTGACCAAGGTTTACAAGATCAATGATGTTATGTTTGTGTGAATCTTTTCGCATGTGATGTTTTGAAATAAAATTTATCGTAATGTCAATGTTGTGTTTTATGTAACACGGACAGGTGCCTGAAGAACTTCTCTGAGTATCGTTTTAATCTCTTGCGATTGTTTACCTTATTTAGTCACAATTTCCTGGTCTTGAAGTTCTCTTTTAGAACATGTTTATTCACCGCAGATTTAGCAATCCGTAGGTAAATCAGGAGCCGCTGCTACGGGTTCGAATCTAATTTCGGACCCGGTTATGATCCTTGGATTAAACACCTACTATGTCTCTACGAAATTACTTTGTATCCAGCATGTCGCATCGCTTTGATAATTCTTAAAGGTCACATGCAACGTAAAACACAACTCTACAGATTCTGGTACATTTCGGTATGCACTTACCGAAACAAATCATAAAAAAATGCCAATTCAACCTATAAAGTTGAAAAAAAGCGATGAAAGAAAGTCCGCGAAATCGGAGTTGAAACGTTTCACTAAATTTCCCCCAGCGCTGAGGGGAAAACTGGTTTCAACAGCTGTGCTGCGGTGCGTCCATAACGCATGCGCAGTGAATAGGTTCGCGGAGCTTGAAACAGTATGCATGCCCAGAGTCTGAGGTCGTGAGCAGTAGTCAAATCTTGGTTGTGTACACAAACAAGTAAATAATCTACTCGTTACGTAAAAACGAGTAGATTGATTGTGGTAAGCAGTCTCTGTCTCAGAGAAAGCTCAGTGTCTGGTTTATTCACGCCTATATGTCTTCCTGTCTGTTTGCTAAATGCAGTACACAACTTCAATTATTGACCACGTGCAATTTGAACGTAACACCTATCAGACTATACGACATAAAGAAAATAAATTGATTTATGACTCGTGCACCCGAGTCCCGTCTCTGCCACATTATGTAATTAGGCAGGTGTAATACAGATTTGTTTGATTGGCATTACTAGAAGCTGGTAAGCGATAAGAGAGTAAGATTCTTTATGGATAACAACTTCTTTATTGCATATGATGCAATAAAGAAGTTGTTATCCATAAAGAATCTTACCCTCTTAAGCGTAATACACATGGCATGTTTTTATGTCTGTGGTTTGCAAACATTAATTCTTTTCGGATGAGTGGATCTGACAGAAACTGGTGCAAACTCTTGTCAGTTTGTACTTGTCCTGCTTTGTACTTGGACGAATGACAGATTCCAGCCACGCAGTAGTTTACCATCTCTACTGAGATGATTTTTGATTGGATCAATTCAAAGAACATGTATTTTCAAAATCTAACATCTCTATATACATTCTTCATGGATAACAGCTTCTTTTAGTGTATATGATTTTTTGTTTGACAACAGTATATGAATCCATACTGAAACGACGCATCAAGTACACAAAAAGAAGTTGTTATCCATAAAGAATCTTACTTTCTTGTGATTCACCATACTTCTAAAATGTCCATGAAACAGAGCATCTTTCTGTACACACAATGAACCCTCAGCATATCAACAAATGAAACAGCCAATCGGAAGCCGTCGTTACACTTGAATGCAGATCCAGCCGCTACGACTGGGTTCGGTCTCCCGAGGGCTTCGTTTCGAGGGAAGTAAGCCCAAGTACAAAATATTGCACTTTTGAATCGCGATTGTACGCTTATAATTTTGTTTATTTGCTTTTGTTTTATAGCAGCAATGTATATTATATGTCATGAATAAGTGATAAATGTGTTTTAGGTATGTTTGATTTTTTGGTTGCATGTGACCTTTAAATAATGATCAAAGAGCCACAAACATATGTTTTTCGAGAAATAGGGAGTCGTTCTACCATATAATCTAAGTTCTGGGGGATCGTAACTCCCACACGTTATCACAAACCTACGAACGTGGTGCTGGTATGTAAGAATGTGGAGATGATAAAGAACATGACTTCTCATCCTCATTCAGCTTAATTGACTCCCGTCCCTTCTAAGTAGTAAATCTCACTGGATTCGTGATTATATTGTTAACTTTGTACATCCACGCATCCCGTGTTGAACACATACGCACGCACGCACGCACGCACACACACACATGGGGTACGTATTCCCTGTACCTGTATCGACAGCACCTCTCCGACAGTATTGAATACCTTTACTGATCCCAGTTTTCGTCTGTTCAAGACGAAACCCCAGACGGTTTCGAAATCTTGGGTTGTAACATCAGTCATGTTTTGTTAATTCTTACCAAATAAGAACAGCTGATGATTCGATTTCGTGTTTTCCTCACAAGGTAGAGCGGTGAATTAACACTGAATGTCACATCTTTCATCGCTAGGAACGCGGTCCGCATTCAGCCCATGGTTGCGGCACTATCGGGCTCAGGGAAATAAGCTTAAACGGTTTTCAAATAGGCCAGTGGAAACTCTTGCCTCACGAAAATAATCCGATGCGGGAAACATTACAAAAATATTTTGACAAAATTTTTGTCTTTAAATATGCAAATTGAATAGATCAAATCATATGCTATGCCTTAAAAAATAGAACATAACCATAATGCTGAATTTGTAAGGAGTAGTAAAACAAGAGTCATCCCCTGCAAATCATTGCTATATACGGGCTTTTCATGTACGATTCTCTCACCCAGACTGCAGGTCGTGTATCTAATTTGAGAAGGGTATCGGACAACAGTCCGTCTGGGTAAAAACGGACAAAACTGATAACATAAAATACTCAGTGAAGCGTTGGCCACAATCAAAACATCTGATCAACTTTGCGGATTTTTTGCGGAATTTTTGTCCTAAACATTAAAACGTTTGTGGTAAACAACAAACGTTATTTAGCTAATCATCATTAAAATATTGACACAGTTCACTATTTGTTACGAGGGAGGATTGCAGAGAAAAGGACATGCACTCAATGAGCACGTGCACAAGTGTCGACAAAGTCATTGATGTATTAACTCGTGGTGTGCAGTCTCCATCCTGTCTCGCACACCTGGCTGTCCCATTCGTTGCACTACTCCCAGGTAACAAATAGTGAACTTTGCCAACACTTCAATGACAGTCTGTTAAACAACTTTTTTCATTTTCAAGGCTTAAAGCCCAAAGAGTTAGTCTGATGTTTTGCTTATCAGCGTTTAATCGAGTAACATGTGTTTTATTAGTTTTCGAGATAGACTGTAATTCATCAGTCTGCTTTTGAAGCAAACGGACTGAAGACAATCAGGGATCGTCTGTGAGAGGTCAGAAATTAGACCGGAAGACTGGTATGAACCGTTATTATTGTATCAAGGGCAATGTATGCGTCACAGCAACACCGTTCAGTCATGGCATCTGAGAAAATCAACTGTGGCTCTAGTTCAGTGGTGAGTTACGATTTTTTCTCATATGCCAATGGAAGCCATGTCCTGTCTATCGGCGCCCGAAAGTTGCGTTCGACAAGTCAGCAGATTTGCAGGCGAAAGTGTGATGGTACGGGAAGACCTATCCTGCACTCTGAGATCTGACTTTGTGGTGCTTCAGGGGAGTCTGACAGTAAATCGGTACAATGCGCTAAACGGTCATCTTCAACGGTCCAGTTTTCAACAGAGAGTTGATTCTACATGACAAGGCCACTCTACACCCAACTGATGATTTTCTTACTAAATATTACATCAATGTTTAGCTATGACCTTTCAGGTGTCCGCATCTGAATCTGACAAAGCATTTGTGGGATGAATTCAACAGAATTCAACAGAGACACGTGGCATGATTCGAGGTTGCCGGATTCATCCATTCCGACCCTCCACTGGAACATGTAATCATGAGGACCATAACTATTAGCGACACTCAGCGTGATTTACTGTCAGGATCCACTGAAAATACATGTATGTCTTATCATTAGTTGCAAATTCCCTTTATATTCAGAGATTGTACATATTTACGGAAACCCAGTAGGGCCGCGATGTAATTTGTTTTAGTCTCATTATCTCCTACATAGGTCAGTGAGACCAGATAGTTTTCACCTTGGCCCTACCACGCTCCCGTACATATTCCATAGTCTGGGAACATTTCGTTGACTTTTCTTTGGCTGGATGGGTACTGATAGAGTGAGTGAGTTAATGAGTGAATTTAACGCTGCTTTGAACAGGGTTTAAGATATCATGGTGTGTACAGCTAATTTGGGGGACGGTTCGAAATATGGAAGTCTCGGATTTTAGTTATCCACTGTGGAGAAACCCCGTTTTCGGCTATGAATGCTGATAAACAGCATGATGAACCCTGTTGTGATTGCACAAAAAAGACTTGTGGTGTATGAAAGGAAAAAAAGAAGCTGCGTCCAAGATCGGAGGTTTTATAATATATGTAAAAATATCCAGGTTCTGCTTGGAACGTTCAGTAGAGAATTCCTTCGTCATGGTTAACTGCTAAAGGTGATCTGTTGCCCAAAATATCTTTCTTTGTTATGAGCGAGGAATACTGCAGACAGTGGCACTAAACAACAACTTATTGGAGACGTAGGGAAGGGGTAGGGGGACACGGTCTATGTGTGGTGTTTCTTCGAGGGAGATGGCGTATGTGTTGTTTGCACAATCCCGCATTCTCCCCCTGGATCCGTCCTTGAACTTCCACACATAATCAAAATATATTTGGTCATTGTCCTAACGTTCCTTTTTATTCGACCTCGACACAGCACGCCTACTTAAATATTAAATATGTACAAACAGCAGCAAAATAAGGTTAAATATGATTATAACATGTCACATGTACATCGTCATTACCAGTACATTAATACTGTACAGAATAATTAATATTAAATAAGAGGAGTATATATAGTGGACATACATTATACTGACAGGGATCAATGCACATATACAACACTGAAACATCATCTGCCAGAGACGTTCCAATATTTGTGGGAAACTTCAGAAAAAATTACAACATACGAATGCACTCCTGCTGCAGGAAGGCAAATGTCTTAGTATTTCCGTCAAAAATATGTAGGACTCGTTTAGTTCAGTTTCACCATCAGGAAGGCTCATCGACACCTTAACAAACATTCTAAATTAACGAAACTGCATACAGACAATTTCATTCAACTTACAAAAAGACTATATCAAACATGGAGGCAACAGAGTGATGTATTACTCCCATCCATAGTCCACAGTCGACAATGACACTGTGCTCGACATATTTTCGGTACTGGTAGAATAGAGACGTCACGAATCACTCAGAGAATTTGCCCGAAATCATTTTAATAAAGTATCTATTGAGCTATTTAGACTGTTCTCCGCAGTCATTTTGTTGAAGGTCATGAAGCTAGTCATGAGACGGAGACTTATTTCATGTTTTCCACGAGCCAGTCGCCCATTTCGACTTTATCAAAACCTGTCCATATTAATGAAAAGCGGACCAGTATACGTTGGCACCATCATGACAGTTCAATACAGCTATCTGTCATTTCACAAAGTTGTATCTCTGTATATAGTTGGGCTGAGCAGGCTCCTTGACCTTGACACTTGGGCGCTGTTTGCACTTCGACCCTTCTTACGCATGGAGCGTGACCTCTTGGCAGGCGTGTTTGGTCTGACGAGTGGTTCTGTCTTCTTCCAGTAGAGCGCTCGGTCATACAGATAGTCCAACCCATCGTCTGCTTTATGCCGCAGCGTGCTCTCAGTTCTCGTGCTTGTGGCTGTCAGAAACGAGAGAGAAACAAAGGTGAAATCATTTATAGAGATACAGTAAGCGAGAAATAAACATAGTGTAGAATGCTGTGCATCAATCCTGCCATCAAACACAGTGTGCCCACAACTACACTCTGAGACACTGGCTATGGAATCCTCTTGGAATCTACCAGTAAATGGGCATGGCGGATTATTTTGTCTATTCTACCCCGCTCATTAATATTCCAGGCGATTGTTTCTAAATATTCAAGACCGAACACGATAATCCAGTGATTCGTTTCACACGCATCAGCGAAGAGCCTAAGTCACATTGTGCATAGTTCAAAGGCTACCTTAAGTCTATGTTAAGGAAAGGGCCCCCGGGGTTACTGTGCCCATAACCCTAATATCGCGTTGTACAACAGGACCCTGACGCAAGTTGCCCCTTACGACAAACACATGGGCTAAGTACTAGTTGTTGCCCAAACCATCACGGGTTACGCTGTTTCTGAACAGACATCACAGACTGTTTCTAAAATACAGGTTCATCCAGGTTTATATATCTACGAGAACTCGGAACTCTTAGTGATATGTTTGGGGGGAAAGATAGGAGATGGTGTCATTGGCAGTAAATGGTTTAGGCAATGCAACCATTGTGCTGGCTGACAGTATAACATCATCTGTTCCTCACGCTCAATATAGATGGCATTTACGTTACGGAACAGTCGTCATCGTGGTGAACATCTAACACGGACTGTCCGTACACTGACACTAATTCTTAGATAAACAAATACAAAAGACACTTTAAGAAACAATGACAACCTTTCCTAAGACCCGGACGTTTAGGCGCCTGTCTGTTCCTATTTGTTATGCATACAGTATGACAGCTGAAAAACGTGTTCTTGTGACATATACCTTTTGCATAGTCGAAGTAGAGTTTGTCTGGGTATATCTCTTCCAGATACTTTCCCCAGTCTTCATCCCCGGCACTGCGTCTCAGGCCACCAGTCGTCACCCTCGCTGTCTCGATGTCCGGCATCGCCAGGCTGGCAGGTGGCTTACGGTGTATCCGGCCCAGATAACTCTTGCTGTGCCGGACCTTGGTGCTCACGGGCTCCCGACGGAACTTCATGTTAGGAGTTACCTCCCTTCCACTCACAGTGTACACCTTAGCTGCATCCTAAAGCAGAAGATGTTGTGAGAATAGGTTTTTATTTGTTTCCATTTGCTGACTGCGGTGATATGTGTAAGACAAGCCACTGAATCAAACAAATGCTTTGAAACCCAGTCCCACCGAAAGCATTTCTGGACACGTGCAAAAGGCGTGAGAACGTTCTGATTTACAATCCATGAAAGACGTTCAACAAGTCACCCACGTATGCATCGTTAATCAGTGATTCGATACTTGTTGTCGTATAAAGTGATACACGGTGTTAGTTCTTCTTACAGACCAAAAAGCAGGGCTGGGAGGAGTTGGAGAAAAAGTTAGCACGCGTGTTAGAATAACCTGCCCTTGTCATTACAGACTTCTCTCACTTTCCGGGTAATCGATTCCTTGAAATATGACTCTATTCCAGCTGTACCCGACCCGGATTCGAGTACCCGTGCCAACCCTACCCCACAGCATATCCACCCACATCAACGTTCAGCACCTTACCCCCTGACTTACCCAGCAGTCTGTTGTCACTCCTGCTGTTGAAGCTCCTTGCACTATGTGGTTAAGGCTTTAGCAAATTCCAACAATGGCTTAGGCGGTCAGTAGAAGCTGGCTTCACACAAAGTACCCAGGAGGGTAATGAGTTGGCCCCGGGTAAAATATTTAATATGTCTTTATTACAAAGGGTTGTATTGTTTTTGACGATTTTAACATAATTATGCAATCACCTGTTTTGAATATAATACATGATAAGATATTGAAAACCTCGAAATTGTAGCTTCCGAGCTGAGGAATATACTGAAAGTTCTTACAAATTTGATGTCAGGAATTAACATAATGGGTATCCGGGTAGGGTAGGGTAATAGTGGGGTGGGGTAACCGGGTAGAAAATTTGGACCCTCCCCAGCCCTACAAGAGGGGAATCGTGCCCATGTGCTCCGAGTGGCGAGAAAATCTGTTAAGCAATTGCTAATATACAGCGTATAATATTGCAGACATGGAGAGAACACTCCTAAACTTGATACATCAGTGATCAAAAAGGTTTCCTTACTCTGACTTATTGTTTGATCGACATTCGCGTTGGTGAGTCACAAAGCCTACAGCTTTATGGATGACAGTTTCTTTCTTTTGCTTTTTTGTTTATAGGGTCTATAGCTTGGTTAATTCTTCACAGGCTGATGGTATGTAGCTCTTTGCAATTAACAAGACGCTGTCATTCATAAAGTTCCATGCTTCATTTTCCATTGTGAATTTCTTCACATGCTCGCGTGTGTCTTCATGTAGGTGCTTGTGTTTCCAGTGCACAGTGCATATGTTTGTGATATGTGATATCGTCACGATGTTGCGAACTCATAACGGCCCTATACATATACGTAAAAGGTGACCTGCCACGACATGTCCTCGGATCTTTATTTAGGTGCGAGAACTAGCATCTGATTTAAAAAGATTGTAGATGCCTCTACCTCGGCTCTTTCAGGACTCCCCATGGCGCTGGTGTGTTCAAGGTCCTCCACGACCACGTCGTCCTTGACCTTCCCACCATCGGCGATCGTCACAGCCTTGAACATACAAAAGAAATAACATGCTTGGTTTTCATTCAGTTCGTTCTCAGGAAACCTTACATGAGCATATTAGGATACTGGAATGAACTGTACATATGACATATGATAAATGGCATATACCTCTGAACCACATGCACGTCTCTACTGTCGGCCAATGAGTCCATAGTTACACATAACGTACACATACAATTAAACATTCTACACTGTACATTAAAAACACGCTGTTTACCAGAAATAGTTCAACTCACATTAGTGCCTCCATCGTGCATTCGGCTTTCCAGAACAGTAATACACAAATTAGAACTTGGGGATACACTTTAAATACAAACACATAATCATTTATTCTGAATAATGTAAACCCACGGGCGACTTGAGTCGCCAACAGTATTGTTTCCGCTGCTGTCGCGTCACCGGGTTTGTAGATACGAACGCGCACGTTATCAAAACATACCACCAAAACACAGCACGTTTGGAATGAAGGCGCCCCTGGAGTACGGAGTCTCAGTCAAGATACCAATACACAGAATACTGTACGGGAGTGGTAAAACAATATGGCGACCAGTCCGAAAACGTCATCCTGATTTTTTACATTTTAGGATCTAACGGAACATACGTACTCTGAGGAAATTGATCAAGGAAGGGTGTCTTATAAGTTATAATTAATTGGAGATGAAGATGTGCAATGTAACTACTACTGGAACACCACTTATTGCGCTGTACAACAACATGTATTTTCAACATACCCCATGTTCTGCCGCCTATTACAACTTGGATGGTGTCACAAAATACCTGTGAGTGTGTCTACGTGCATGCGTAGTGTTTTACCTTGGGTCTCCGATCATCTCCGCGGGTTGTCTCGGTGGCAAAAGGGGGTAGGGCTGTGTAGGCAAGGAGCTGTGATACGTCCAGTTGTGTGGGGACACCCTCATCACTAGCTTGCGATCCCATGTCCTCGTCCTTTTCCACCAATTCATTAGCCTCGTTCTGGTTTGCTTCATTTGTCTTTCCAGGATCAATGGCGCTGCTCTGAACCGCGCCAGACGTCCTTCGTCGTTTTCGCGCCATTTTCTTGATCTTACCTACAAGGTTTATTCCAGCTGAGCTCATCAAGGCTTTTTCATCTTTGAATCCCTTTCGGCCGTGAATTTTCATGAATCGTTTCTCCTCCGGCTGAAATGATTAACACAAACACATAAGTTATTATATTTTCGATATGTTTATTAGATCCAGGTTAGACCTGATCTACAGTAGCCCATGTTGGTTGTGAGAGGCGACTAACGGGATCGGGTGGTAAGGCCCGCTGACTTGGTTGATACATCGTCATCGTATCCCGACTGCCTCCGTTATCACGCTGTTGATCACTGGATTGTCTGGTCCAGACTCGATTATTTACGGACCGCCACCATATAGCTGGAATATTACTGAATAGGCGTAAAACTACACTCACTCACTCATTACAAAGACCCAAACTCATCAAAATGTCCTGAGATTATGCTGACTTAGAAATGAATTTCTGAATCAAAGCAAATACAACATCAAATATTTTGCTATACAATTTTACATTTATTCCAGTATAAGTCAAACATAAAGTTGAGATCATGTTAAAGTGAACAGTTTTAACACAACTGACAGAGTATATACCATAGAGCCGTAATAGAGTTGTCGCAATACTTATATTTCCTCACAATTTTAGCCCTCTCCTTCTCCTTCTCGCGCTGTTCGTCGTGGAGGGTGATGAGTCTCTTCATAAAGTCGCTCACCTAGGACAACAAACAAACAGGTCACCAGCTAATTTCCACTTGTTCGAAATTATTCTCAATTCTAACGAAATCTATATCCAAATCCTCAGACAGTTCAGGGTATCTGATTGATGTTATACTTTATTCGAACTATTCGACAGACACACACATACTCCATCAGGTGGAAGATTCTCAGGCCTGAAGAATATGTGAAATGAAAGCAGTTCATTATTTTAATGTTAGAGCTAGTGAGACGGCGTTTCTATATGTTTAATATCTTGGTTATATGACGGCGGGTGAAAAAATCGGTCTTTAACGTTTAAGCCATTTATGTGGAATCCGGAAGAATGGCAAATGGCGAGCACCGTTGTGTCGAACTCTGATAACTCGATATCTCGGTTGTCTCGATACAGCGAATTCCTTCATAAATTATTAGTTAGTTTCTTTTAACTCGATACGGACATCTTGATATTTTTTCTTGGTTCCATGAATATCGAGACAACGGTGCCCGACTGTATATGGACTCATGTACTGCAGTTGTTAACGTACCGGTCTTGCTCTCTGTGACCTCAACATTGGATAACCGTCATCTTCCTAAAAGAATGAAAAGGAACAATTTACAGTAGACCCATTTCACTGTTGACAAGCTACAGATGACTCAGAACCTTGTCCGCACAAGGGCCATGAGACCACACACACACACTATCAAGTGTACAAGTCGTCAGTATTTCACGGGTTGGTGTGCAACCTTCCTACATCATCGGGCCATGGAAGAACGTGGCGCATATTTACGGTGGCGTAACCTCGGTGTTTTTAACTGGTTGTCTGTGTTCATGCCTTGTGCCACATATAGTAAAGCAGGGATATAAGAGTATAACTGGAATTTCTATATCCTTGTTTGACAAAGTCAGTTCAGTGACACGATAATTCTACTATTTTTTTTACACAGAGCTACGAGGATGTTGGGGTAGCCTAATGTTCGCTCGCACGCCGAAGAACCCGGTTGATTCTCCACATGGGTACAATGTATGAAGCCCATTTCTGGTGTCCCCTCGCCATGATGTTGCTGGAATAGTGCTAAAGGCGGCGTAAGATACAGTCACTGACATAGAGCTATGTTAGATATGACAGAAAGATGGTGTAAAGCATATGATGTGTATTCCACTTTAGTTTCATTACTTACATCCATTCCAAGGGCACTGTCGGGTGATTCTGTCTCCCTGACGGAAATACCCGAAGGTGATAGAGGTCTGTCGTCATCATCCTTGACAAGTCTGGTTCTGTCGCCTTTGTGCTTCCGGATGTTGAGAAGTATGCGACGAGTGTAGTCTGGGAAGGTGAACTTGACGCTAGGTGGCGCTTGACCTCTCTCCTCATACTTCTCATCAGTTGCTCGATGTTCGTCATCAGCCGCGCGGCAGTCGATGATCTTCCGCTGTTGGGCGTCCATTACTTTCTTGTAGTTGTAACAGCAATAGACATATGCGGCGATGACGAGGCCGAGGAAGACGAGGATGCCGATGACCACTCCCGCAACCCAGTCTAACGAAGCGCTTGCTGTCCCCGGTGCAGAAGTTGTTGATGTCGTAGTGCTGGTGGTCGACTCATCTATATACAGAACACGGTGCATTTCCATAAGTAATGTCAATGAGAGGCTGGCCACACCATTTTAGGTATACTTTGCATACGTTCGCTCAGGCACGCACACACATATCCGCACGGCGCACGGCGTCGCACGCACACGCACACGCACACGCACACGCACACGCACACTTCTTGATATATGAATAAACACAAAGTCCTCGCTGAGATTTGAAGGATTTAAGTCTCGAGGCGTTATTTTGCCACCAACAGATGATATAATGATTCGCATCTTGTCCAAGCAGGACTCACCACTATAATGACTTACGTTTAGTTTACACTAGTCAGCTGTACTAGGAACGAATTTCGATGCCTGGTATCTCTTTGCACATTTGCCGTAATTGGCTTAAAAATGTTTTCATATAACTAATTGGCGGATGAATTATCTCCCTTTACAATATTCAAGAGGCAGGATACTTACAGCAGCTGGCTGAAATATGAAGAGAAAAATACATTAATTCCTGTTATATGCGTGCTGTCTATACTGGGGTACATGCATATTTAATATTTTGATAAAGCATACAACAACGTATTGACGGAGTAATTAGGCACAATGTATTTGTTTTGCAGGTACTGCACAATATTTATGCATACATAAAGAAACACCCAAGACCCCAAAACAGGTTAAACCTAACCTGAAAATATTAAATCAGTAAGAAGAATAAGATGTATTTGTTAGCTTTCCGTTGACCTGGCTTGACAATGTGAAGTCAATGTGTAAGAGCAGTAAGCGTGTAGCATCTCACCCAGTTGAGTTGGTCAACGTCTTTCAAATGGTGACGGAATGAATTGACCGTAAACACGTATGCCACAGAATGATTAAAGAAATTAAATTGCTGAAATGACTATATAACATCAAAACAATCTAATTGTGCAGGAATAACACCTCAGTGTGAGTGTGTGCGTTGAATTTAGTTTTCTTTGATAATCTTAACATGGCACTGGAAGATTGGTGTGTTTGGAATGCATTATTGTTGTAAAATATGAGGCCATACTCTTCACACTGACTTAACACACACTTTAGATCTGTGGCCAAACTCTTCAGTCGATAAATGTGAAAAAGTGTGGCGTTTGATAAATTTCTTAAGTGAAAATTTAAATAATTTCTACACACTGACTTAACATACACATTAGATCTGTTAGTGTTAGACATTATCAGTTCTTGCATTTTTCCGTAACCACGAATGCAGGTCGGCTAGTATCGGAACTTTTCGAGCTGGTCACCCATGAGAGTGGAACTCACCGTTGAAAGTGAAGACGAGGAGATTGCCAGGAGATTGGACGGATGTGGAAGTCTGGTTGACTTGACATGTCCTAGGGTACTGACTGGCGGAGATGGCCGTGGAACTGCTCAGATCCAGGACCTGGAAGATTAATGGTGACAACATACAGGCAAATCAATTAGTCAATCTTTAATCAGGTACTGTAGGCACTACACTCATTCTTCATACCGATAAATAACTTCGACCGAGTTGTTTCTATGCCCGTTTGACGTCTTCGACTTCAATCAAAACATCCAAATGCACAAATGTGATGTTCTTTATTCATTACATACCCTCGTATCTTGCCTTAATCTGTTCTAATGATCTTTGAAGAAAGTAGAACCGGAGGAGTTCAGTCTAGGGTGCAATACTAAATTTGACCAAGTCATCCTCATTGCAGCCCTGGCTGTACTACTAGTCTAAGTTTACATGGGTATATGATAATGTACGCGAAAGTGACATGTGCGGTAATTGGAACTATAACTTGCTCACTGGGTAAACTAGTCACCCTGAAAGAAGTTGAACCCTTACCGTATATTTCCATATGAAAGCGCAGCTTTCTGAAAACGTTTACTGTATAATATCTATCAGTACAAAGTGACATGGATCTATACAAATTATATTATTTCCCGGAAATGATTGAAAATATGATGTATATGCTTCAGACTAAAGACATATCGTTTGCCACAAACATTAAACTATCCCATGAACATTTATTTTTACAGTCCAGGTTGAATCCTGTAATAGTTCCTGTGTAAAGACAGTATTGTTTGTCTTTAGACATGTCAAACACGGTCTTTCACTTACCAGGCACGTGAACCTGTAGGTACTGGTACCGTCGACACTGTAGTCAGCGTTGTACGTCGTCAGATAGGTCGTGGACCCGGACGTCTGGTTGTACAGACAATTGACGGAACCACCACCTGCAACGGTAAGTGCGTTAGTGAGTTTGGTTTCACCAGTTTTAGACATTATATAACATATTACAACCTGTCAATATGATGTGTTATACACGTTTACCCTTGTTATTCACCCCACGAGTGTAACGGTAATGTTCTAACACAAGGATCCTGGAAGGAGTGAAACAAAAATTCAAATGCGGAACCGCCGATCCTAATACGGTTAAGAGACGTAGGTCTCACTTCACTCGTGACTCTTAAACAACGGTTAACGTGGAGCACATGTACCGGAACTGTGAAAAGAAACGCCTCTGCAAACGAATTGCAGCCACCTTGCAGCAACCATTAGCACATTAGTTTCTGATAGATCATCTGACGTTATCGGACAATCAATTTCAGACGAGGTACAATCCAGCTGACGTGGATACTTGCGGCCTTTTCAGGATCCCACAATCCACACATTCCAACTATTGTTTTTTCCAATCTTTAACGTGCGGAGATGTAGCCTAGTTGTTAAAGCGATCGCTCGTCTCACAAAAGACCCGATTTCGATTCCCCTAATTAGTACAATGTGTGAAGAGCATTTCTGGTATCTGGGTATCATTTCAAAGGGATATCCGTTTTGCAAATCTGCGTACTTGAATACATGACGTAAGAGCTACAGAGGGTGTAGTTGAAGGTGAAGGCCGTGGTGTCGAGGCAACCGTTGAGCTGCGTCTCATTGGAGGAACACGTGTCTGCGCTGCCGTTGCTGATGCTGTAAGTCCAGTAGTTTTCGAACTGATAGGGACAGGCCACCTTGGAGCTCGAAATAGTGTCTAAGAAACAGGAGGGACAAATACAAAGGGTGAGATAAAATGGTGTGTCCGCGTGTGCACATGTTTAGGGAGGTTAGAACGAGTTTCACGTGTATACAGAATACAGACACACCCGTCCTTGGGTAATCATTTAAGTCATGGGCACCAGCAAGAGCAACAACAAATAACACCCTTTAACGCCTTTTCATTTTATGGCATTTAGGGCGTGAAAGGACATCAGGAAAAACTTACAGGGTGTGGTTCAGACATAAACTAGAAAGACATTGATCACTGGGATCTCTCTTTGTTAGTCCTTGGTAAACATCCGGATAATCTGACAAGGGACACGTTTAGGGTTTACACATGCAGTTAACATAGGTATTAATAATCAAGCAAGGAAGACGTTGACGCATCAATGCGATGTCGAATATCACATCATTTCAATACATTAAAGTCTCTCTGTGTTGTTTAACTCCTGCATAATCTCACCATTCCTCATGAGGAACCTGTACGTCCCAGTGTCGTAGGAGGTCGTAGTACAGATGTCGCTGTAGACGGGGGAGGCGCCACTGATGTACATCTTCACATTCTCCCCGCCAGCATCCGATAACGCAGCTGTGGAAACAGACAAAATAGTAGTTCTCGAAATCGCAAAATAGATCTCCAATATATATCTCCTTTCACTTTAGGTGAGTGAAAAATCTCGAGAAAAGAAAATGAGATACACATTTGACTTGGCTAATTATTAGAATGCCAGTTTTCACGTTTGTATGACGCGTGACAGTTGACAAGTGTCTTTGAGGCAAAAACACACATCGACGCGCATGATTTTGTACTGAAATATCTAGGGGTAAATAAGATTGCGGACTCATTTCATGTTATGAATTTAACAGACCTGTGGATTCGTAGAAGTAGAACTTGTCTGAGGAGATCTCTGTCAGGTCCCAGCACATGTAGGCGTCCCAGTTAAGACTGAAGTAGGAGAAGCTGGTGGCCGACCTGGGGGCGGATATACGGTCATGGATATACTGGATATATGTCAACGTGTCGTCAGTCATAGATATACTGGACATATGGGAACGTGTCGTCAGGGACAGATATACTGGCTATATGTCAACGTGTCTTCAAGCACAGATATACTGAACATATGTTAACGAGTCGGCATTTAGAAATATACTGGAAATATGTCAACCTGTCGTCAGGCACAGACATACTGGAGTCGTCTTAGGATCATGATCCTGCCACAGCTTGCGGACCATGATGCAGGCACCAAGACTAGTTACAACTGCCCCTTTCGCTTCCCCTCCGCATGCCGAGAAGCAGAGCCTAATATTTAATCATTGCAGGAATAAAGTGTGGCATCTCTGTGCAGTAAAACACGAGAAACTATGGGTGTTCCAAGTTAAATGTGTGTCTAAAGTGTAATTGTAGTCTATGGCGATATTGACCTACTTTAGAATGTACTGTGTTGAGGAGTATTTGTGTTCGCAGTTGAAGTCAAGAGTGCCGAACGTGTGCAGGGCGTAGGACGTCATCTGACCGGAAGTGAAGGACAGTACCCCTTTAACACTCTCGTCGAACGTCCCGGATAGATGACTCGGAAACGTGCAAGCTCCATCTGAAAATTGGGAGGTGTGTCTTTAAATGTTGCCTGGAAACACTACGAAAGTTAACTCGGTCAGGATGTCATCATTATTACAGCGTATGAGGTCGAGTCACCATCAGCACGATTTACTGTAGCACCACGTCTTGTCTGCCATTTGCAAATGACGAGGCGATTAAAAACTGGTCAAGTGTGAAAGCTGTATGATTTGTTTCTATGAAATAAAAAGTTTTGGGACTTGTGTCAACCCTCATATTTTCATGTGTCCTATTTCGACCAAACTGTCTGGAACATAAAGTATACACTTGAAAGTTTGATTTGATCACAAAGTTACAAACTGTTTCCAAACAAAGGGGAAATGAGTCACCGAGACACTGACGTTTTCGCTGTATCAAATATAGCAACAGCAAATAACACGTACGTGTTTGTTTACAACTACCAAACTTCTTACATGTTTATGTTTTGAACTTCATACTTTAAGTCCGTCTTCTGAAAGGATTTCTACTTAAAGACAGTCAATGTCATGAAACTTTGCTCCATGTTACATTCCCTCCCTCATTGTATGGTGCATTGTGTGGCCTTCACTGGTAATTAATCAGTAATAACATTAGATTCTCATTTCGCCAGTAATTGATAACAATCAACGTGACTGTGTGTATAGATTTGATTAAATCTGATTTATAGATGAAAACTCTTCCAAAATGCATGACACATTATTCTGTCAGTCAGTCAAAGTAAACTCTGTATTATTCGTTACGATTCGTTGCTGTAATGGAGCTGTGTAACGAATAATACCGAGCCTACGTTTACTCAGACTGTATGTCCATCGATGTGATATTAGAAATGACAGGGATACCTCTATGTTATACTGTCATATTACTGACACTGCTACAGCCGTCAACTGGTTTGTCGTTCACTGTGGCGTTAAATAACACCCGAACAATAAATACATAAAGCACGGAAAATGGAACGGTCCTATTTAGAGGTGTCTGCGCTGATACCCATTGAGCATAAATAGGCGACTTCACAGGTAGATAGAATTTCCGGACAGACAAGATAGACTAATTTTATATTTGAAAATGAAATATACTGCTTTAGATAAATAGTGACCGAAAATATGCCTGCATTGAGTCCAAAAGTGATACAGTAACAACAGAAATCTCGTTAAGAAATATATTACTTGCTTGGTAGTAAATATTGTTAAATAATGTAGATCCTGTAATTTTAGGGTATATACAATTTTCAATTTCAAATGAATACTTACTGAAACTGTTGCCATATGTTTTACCATCGGTCAAACACTTACCTTGTCCAGGTATAATCACACCAATTGCTGTGCAGATCAACATCACTACCTTCAGCTCCATTTCTTATATTCGCTTATGTCACTCAGGTTAAAATTTGTCCATTACTAATTCCTTGTATAGTTTTAACTAGTGTTGCTCGAACGTCTTGTACAGCACCAGTTTCAATTTACGTCTTAAGTCGAATAAATCTGTCTATGCACTTCCATCGTATTCAGTTCCAGATCTCCAGGATATCGGAATCACTTTTTTACGGTGCGATACTATCTGTATCACACTTTTGCTGATATTGTCTATATCACACTGGTCATCCTGGGGTCAGCTGTTGCCCATGTCACTGCCCCCTGAGGCAAACAGTTTGTTTCTAAGGGTGTCCTCCCAATCCTTCACCCTAGTCAAGTCGATTAAAGACTGGCCGCTCTGCAGCTTGGACGGAAGCCCAGACTCCGCCTAATCCGTAACACTGGTTTTAACGTAATCTGATTGGGCTCATACCAGCGCTATATTGTTAAGGTGATTGTATTAGCACTCTGAAAATGGCAGATTTGGGACACTTATACGTAGGTGCACTTAAACTACTCAGAAACCGATTGAGTATGGTATTCGAAATGGTTGCATAATTATGTGCAACCCTTGTAATTATTGATAACATATTTGCAAGGGATTATGGTGGGAAATGAAACCATTGGACTTGTCTTTGTTATTAATGTTGTTTATCAAACACATGAATTAAAAGCCATTTGAAATTTGGATTTGAAAAACCCCACACCCATTAGGAACTGTCCCTGAACTACTGTAAACATACATTACAAACACTATGATTTCAGCATGAAATATTTCACCTTGTAATAAACATTCCCCGGTGGTATTATCTTTAGCCATCGTTTAACTAAGGTGTGTATAGTCCTCGACCCGGCAGACTACGTGTCCTGTCGTATTTTCAATGATATCAAATGATTATGAAACGAGCCTCTTCCTCTCTGTTCCTAAATAGTTTGTGCATATAATAAAAAGTATTGTGTTTCATCAGTCGAGCAATGATACTTTGTAGCCTTGTTAACTGGAGACACAGAGACCGTCCATTGTGTGTGGAGTCATCCGTATTTCGACACAGACGGAGTAACGATATAGTAAGTAGCTCATGTCAGTAAGGATGCTGAGTGACTGGAGCTCAGTGTTCTTAAATAACACATTGTTTGTTTGTTTGTTTAACGAAGCACTCAGCAATAAATTACGACCTCCTGTAAATAGTCGAGTCTGGACCAGACATTCTAATGATTAATAAGATATAGAGTTACTAAGGCTGGTGTTAAAGACTAGTATGACGATTCATGTTTTCAGCTACCAAAACAACTCCATGAAAACAGAATTTACACTTTCGTACAACTTCATATTGCACAGACTTATTATTTATATTATTCATTGATTGTTTGCTCAAGAGTTCTTATGATCATGGACTAACATCAGCAATCGATACCATTTATTGATGTTATGCAAGACGATCTAAAATTCTAAGCTCTAAGACGTATCAGCATCCACAAGAAACTTGGGTGTAGAATGAACAATTATTTTCTACCCATGAATCACCACTGAATCAGTACCAGGTGTATCCACCCCATTAACGTGTGACATTCGTCAAGAATACCCTTATACAGCTGATCGGACCGAGCTTTACGTCATGACGAGGAAGGAGCGACTTTACACAAACACGATCGCTCAGTCCAAACATATTTCATAAAAAATGTGTCATATTTGAAGCCAAACCAAAAAAGGACTTTTATCTATTTTAGTTTTGAAAGATAATAAATGTCATCACTTAGACCTTTATGAAAACTTGTCGATATCGGTAGTGTTGAATGACCCAACATGACAACAAATATGGAACTGCTTACCTCCCGGACAACCGGGTGTTGTGTAAGCAAATCACGGCTTAGGGAATCAGAAACAATGACTTGGACTGTGTACACCCCGGGTGGAACGAACCAGCCATGAACATAAGCCTGAAAAGCGATTACGATGACCGACTTTGGAACCAAGGATTACCGTGGGATTGGTCGTTGCATAGTTTGCGTTAGCGCGCACTAGTAGCGACGCCATTTTCCTTTCTGGAGTTGAAAGAAAACAACAGAAACATTTGTACAGGAAACTGCAAAACAGGAAAAAAAACGGAAGTAATAGAAACAGAAGTTCAATAATCGTTATCTGAAATTTGACAAGAAACTGAGCGTGAAGTTTTTACTTTGTTTCGGCGCATAGAAGATGGAGTAAAGCGCGAATAAACACTTCACGATAGTTCAGAGGGTGTATCTGGTTGTAAGATGTCAAGCAACACGAGGACTGTGAGGAGAAGCAATGTACTGGCTGTTATTGCCATTGTTGTTGTAGCTGCACTACAAGGTGAGTTGTCATTGTTCCCGTGTTCCTGTGTTTCTGTGTTCCTGTGGTGTGTTTGTGAATAGAAAATGTCGAAATCTTTTTATAAGAGACAAACGCATTTTGAAAACGCAGGATAAACAATCTATGATATCGAAGCGTGACAGTTTCAAATAAATCTCCAACTTCAATTTCCAAAACAATCTGCTGGGCCTAACAATATGTACAGGATGTATACAAACTATGAAACAAACTTGCTTAAGGTGGTTATTCGAGAATGATGTGTTCCATAGAGGCCTTGACACTTACGACTGCCTTGTGTTGCTTTTAGGAAAGTATGGTTTGATAAGAGTGTATTTCAAATCCTATTTTCAAGTGTGATCGGCATTTAAATCTTTGAAACAGATATAATTCACCTGTTCTTATTTCATTCTTGAAAATATGTTTTTTAGGTTTGTTAATTTCAAGATAATCATGTTTGTAGTTAAAATGTTTAAAATTATGTTAATTGTTGACGTTTTGCTCTGTGATGTATACTGAGCTACACACAAGATACTGTTGTCAGTGCCTGAAAGAAACCAAATTTCGGTTCCATCGTTTTTGCGTTAATTCGATCTGAACTGTTTCACAATGTCTGTTACTATTGCTGTGTTTATATTTTGTTATTTGTGAAATGCACTCACTTTTACCTGTTTGATATGTAATTTGTGTGTGTAAATATACTTTGATTGTAATTTTGTTCTCGACAAGTGAATATTCTTGTTAGTAGTAGTAAACTAGGAAGTGTATATTTACTGTTATTCTTAACGCAGACTGTGACGGCTCTTGTACCTACCCCAGCGCTCTCGACGGCGTCTTCTACAGCTCTCATGACGGCTACATTACGTGGAACTCCACGGCATTCGGCACATATACAGTGGTCACCTTCAGCCAGACCTTTTCTGACCTCGAGTACGAGTGTCACCTGAATGACGGCAATTACTACGTCGGCAGGTACGTGTTCAGCTGTAACGACATTCACGGCGTTACAGCTATGATGCTCGTTACACCATACGGTACCAAGGCAGTAAACCTCTACGGCCTGAGCCCACTTGCACAAAGCGATCTCAGCAACACAAGGATTGTAATTGCCATTCTCCAATATACGCTTAAAATAGTCGTAGACCAAGATCGCTTTGTACATGTAGGCTCTGCCTAACACGGTTGGATACCAGATGAAGTTGAAATGTTATCTAAAGCGCCACTAAAACAAAGTCACTCACCCACTCACTGGTTGTTCGTTATCCTTGTGGTATTATGGCGATAGTGTAGAGAGCTCCTGGATGTGGGGTTGAGGGGTGGGCCGCACACATGGGCCATCGACATCTATATCCACACACATACCGAGAATTACTGAATCCTGTACTGACTGGGGAGCCACCTGAGATACGGGGTACATGCTTCCTCAAGGGAGACACGTGGGGACATACAGGTGAGACTTAGTCTAGATCTACCTTGAAAAGGGAGAGATACATGGGGTATGGAAGTTCTGCTCTGCCCATTAAGGCAACATAGGACACTGTGTCCGATCACTCTGTACAGTATCTACTGACTATGGTGACCTTGTTCTTCAGGTCTGAGGCGTTCACCATCTTCACTGGCCCCTTCTACGCCTACATGTGCTTGGAGCTGCACAAGGTCTCGGACAACCTTTTCTATTACTACTATGCCACTAGTAAGTCCAGCAAACAAGGTTCTATATTAATGAACGCAACAACTAAACACAGCTTCTCGGCAACATTCAAGGTCAGAAATAACGCTGAGGTGACGTCCACGTAAAAAATGTATTTCATGTTAATTTTATACGTAGCTTTTTATTTTTCATGATTGCATATTTGTTGTTATAAAAATGTCGATATGTGACTATCATTTGTCAAATATGAATACTGTGATGTCAAATTCAACTGTAATCAAATATAACAGTCAAATAAACAGCTGGACAAAAGAGACAATTGAAAACTGGATTTGCCCCCAAATGAACTACCCACTTGTTGAAAAATAAATCATACTGTGCTTTAGTGCAGGTATACTCTGTACCTTCAGAGCTGAGAGTCACACTGCAATAAATTATGGACGGTGTTTCAATGCATTCCGGTCGTACACTATATTACTATCCTGTGCTGTAGTGAAGGTACGTCATACTCCATTGCTTCCCCAGCTGAACTGAGTGGCGCTGGGGGTGCCCGTGTGAAGATCCTGCCAACAAGCACCAGCGTTACATCTGTCTCCACCATCTGTGACGAACCAACTCCCTACGCCGACGGCACTTTTAGCATCCTATACAGAAATGGTGAGGTGCTTTGTGGGTATTAGTAAGAGGTTCAAAACAAAAGCCTGAATTCGATTCCCACATTCAGTGTGGTTACTTTTTCATTTTGGCCAACATCAAGTCCACATTCATGGGTTCCATCAAAGTTGAACGTCAGAAGAACGTCAAATATTTTCCTTCAGCATAAAGCTAACTATACACTAAAATACTAAATCAAACTGACTTTTAACGACCATCCTATTGCCACAAAAGAGGTTCAAATTACGTTTTTGTTCACTTTTTGTATGCAGGTTGGAAAGAGCATTCGTACCATGAGTTAACGACATGTGTAGTATCTCGGCAA
Source organism: Haliotis asinina (assembly GCF_037392515.1). Classification (NCBI taxonomy): domain Eukaryota; kingdom Metazoa; phylum Mollusca; class Gastropoda; order Lepetellida; family Haliotidae; genus Haliotis; species Haliotis asinina. The sequence continues at coordinate 93,431,720 of NC_090281.1, forward strand.
GACTGCAAGTCATATTTATCAAGATTATTGTATTTGTTAAAGATTACCGTGGTATATTATTGATAAAGAAACACTCCATAAACTCGGGGGTAACTAGCAGTTGAACAAATGTTTGATTAAGTTCCCAACTGTCACAAAACATGTTTCAATGTGTAAGTGTAGTTTGTAATACTTGATCTGACATCTAACTTTGCAACGGCACTCTTACAAATAACATATCTGGTCGACTATGAAGCATCACAATTATGATTGTATGAAGCTAATGTCGAACACAGGCACCAGCATATCGACAGAGGCAAGTACGTGTCCAACTGACCTACAAGGCTACTTTTTATACACCCTGAACGACGGCACTACGACTCACTGTAGCGGGAGCAGCTACCTCGACGTGTGTACTAACACGAAGCTTCTCTCTTTCAACTACACCCTGTGCAACAGCACCAACGCATTGTATTCTGGTGAGCTAAATAGAACTATTCTTATGAAAATTTTATGAAAATTTGTCAGATGGTTATTAAGGTGATACGTTTCATATCCTGTGTGAGTGGGTATGCGGTTACAATATTCCTGCAAAATCACGGCAGTTGACAAAAGAAGTGGGTTTCGCACATTGTACCTATTTGGGGAATCGAACCCGGATCTTCAGCGTGACGAGCAAACACTTTGACCACAAGGCTACCAATCTGATATTGCTGTTGCTGATATAACGATTGACACAAAAACGGTTGCCACTGATATGTCTGGGACATCGTTCACAAGCCACGCCAACACCAGCCAGTAAATAAACAAAAGTCATCGTGTGGGTGTGGCCTAAGGTTATAGATCTATGGAAACATTAATGAACAAAACGTAGATTTATAAGTGTGATTAGAAAAGTAACCATTCATAATATATTTTTTAGGTTTGATCATTGTCCTATATCTTGTCACTTTCCAGAATTGCGTCTCTAAGCTTACAATTTCTGTGGTTTCTTGGTAGCCGATCGATACAGTCTAAGTAAACTTAGTCTCCACTACTGAGTGGTGGAGTGTAACAAAAAGTACTTTGGATAAGTTTACTTAGACTGCCGATCAATACATCGAAATCGTGATGTGCGCATCTTCCATCACTCACATTGTTCTGTCGCTCCTGTTGTAGCCGGCGGGCAACTGTACTGTCTGTACAGTCAGAACACAAGCTCCACACACTACACGATCCTGTACAACGCTGACGCGAGTGTTGATGGCAGCACAACCTACCAGACTGTCTGCATGGTGAGACTGGTGTTATTATAATTAACAACTAAAACAGGACGAGCCGGTGTCTTGGTGGGCCTCAGGTTGGCTCATGCTATCAACCTTGCATGGTGGCAATAATATTGTTACAGGTTCAGGGATATATTCGCGCCAAACACACTCAGTAGTACTTACACCAAAACACTATACTGAGACATCAGGGGGGAAAAATTCATTTGGCCTTGTACCCAAATGTATATCAATAATAGTAACGTGCCATTTATATACCGCCGAACTCCACACAAGGTATTGTCATAGTATTAACAATCAAAGCACAGCACATTATTACCCAGGATACCTCAGGCTGCTTGTTAGACCTTAGACGGTTAAAGTCACATGATTTATTCTACCGAGTACTATTTTTTTCTGGGGAACAGACACGATTCTGAACAAATTCGCGTGCCTAGGGTGAAACCACGTGTACTTTTGTGGGCAGGACTGAAGTCTCAGGGGTCAAGCTACTCAACACGGTCACCCATCCAAGTACCCAAAGTTGGGTAACTTCACTTGATGGTGACCTGAGGCATATGAACGGGACCACACACCACCAATAATTTGGCTATCATCAGCTTCAAGTACAATAGTACTAACTGTGAACTTGCGAGCCCTTGAACTCTAATGTTATTATCCACAGAACATTTAGCAAAGTAGCGCTCAGGTGGTGACTTCCAACACCTTTAGAAACGAACGCTCTAAGCATGCCACAATTGCTCACAACATATCGATGATGATTTCGATGTAAACAATTTCAAAATCTGTACGGTTCTATCGATAGAATCGATAATAATGTAAGAACAAAAGGAATTAATTGACCTGTGAGTTCGACCTACTGACACAAGTTATACAGAAACAATTTGACCAGTTGTATCATTCATTACTGAACTGAGAGCAAAAACTGGTAAGACTGAATTATAAGTGATGCACTTCAAAATTGGATTTAGTCAGGAAGTTACGTAACAAGCGGTTTGAATATTTAAGAAAGCCATAAAGGATCGCCAGATCAATATCAATTTCGCAAAATTAATTTGAAAATGTCAAGAAAATGTACATATTTCTGAGACCCCTGCTTGTCGTATGTGCTGCCAGACACATACTGAGAGTGGATTGGTTTGGCCGCTCGGTGGTGTCCCAGTCGCATGACACTGACACTGAACTAATGAAGCAAAGTAGAGTGTTAATGACATAGCAAACGCAATTCAGCAGAGGGGTTTGTATCACGTAGTTTCATGTGATTCCTGTAGGTCCTGGAGAAATCCAGCAGCGGTACCGTGTACGCCACCCAATATCCCAAAGAATGTGAGAACGCCACCGTCATGAATTCCACAGCAGTTGCCTCCCCTGGCGCAAGTTTGGTCCTAACGCTCAATGGTAATTCAGTTATTTGTGTGTTCGTGTATGTGTGCTTAATGCGTCGCGAAGTTGATAATTAGTCTTCAGCAACTATGCTTGTTGTTAGAGGCGACTGACAGGGTCGGGTGGTCAGGCTCATTTATTTGGTTGACACGTTGTAACCCAAATGTGAAGGTTGATGCTCACTGGATTGTCTGGTCCAGACTCGGTTATTCACAGACCCACGCCATATAGCCGGAATATTGCTGGTTGCAAGAGAACAAGAGAAACTAAAGCATCTGTGCTAAGAGTGGCAGAACGATTCTGAGCCTGCCTCTGACGAATGGCGATGATAGAGTTGGTTGCTTGTTAAGTATTCTTTACGCAAATCTGGGAAGTATCAGTAGACGATGCCATCACTTTTTTCCACCTTTGGGACTTATGAATTTAGTTTGCTTTGAACTGCTACAAACAACATATGTAGTTGTACTGATTTGGTTCTATTCTTGTCTTTTCAGATTCCTGTCGTAAGTAAACCCATCTCGAATTATAGACGTTACGATGAGCGGTGCATCTCACACCAGATCGCCAAAGTGCAATATCCTTGGCCTAGATAGCCGCAATGTTAATGTATGGCACTTATGGCTATCTTAGCCTTAGGAGAGCTTTGGTATGTGGTACTGATACTAGTCTGTGGTACAGACCCTGAAGTATATATATCCAAGAAAGAGCACGCTAGTCTAGAAAATGTGGCAAGTCTAGATTTCCATAGCTTCAAATGAAAAAGGTCTCAGGGCTTCATTTCATTATATTATTTGATTTCAAGTGAACGTTTTTTCAGTAAAATATGTTCATTTCAGAGACTAGTTGTTAGTCTATACTGATACTTGATGTAGCCGATGTCGGGTAAAGTATTGTCTTTGGCCAGTGTAAACGTATGTGATCTAGCAAGTCTTTTGGTGAGGTAAATGTCAGAAATACACAATGGGTTTAGCGAACCTTGGTCACAGTAATAACGAAATACCACTTTGATCATACTGACGTGCCGATTTTTGCTTTCATTAGAATACATATCGGCATTTAATCGCAAAACTAATAGTGGAAGGAATTGTGTAGAAAAGGTAGCCCAGCTTGTCGTAAGAGGCGATGCATGTCAAAGTATCCTAATTGCGTGGATGTGTGGATACTCACAGTGTTGATCACTGGATTGTCTGGTCCAGGCTCGATTATTTACAGACCACCACCACATAGCTTGAATATTGCCGAGTTCCGGGACAAACAACAAACAAACATGTTGACTGACATTTTTCCCTAGCTGTCACCGTCACGGCTGCGACTCAACAAACAAACACAGCCTCTGTAATCGGGGGAACTCTCGGGACGATTATCATCATCGCTGCCGGTGTCGTTATCCTCCTAGGCGTCTTGTGGTGGTTGAAGAATAGGAAGTCGTCGTCAAAGGTGGACAAGAAGGAGGAAGACAAAGAAGTCATCATACCTCAAGGTAAAGGCGACATCAACTCAAGGACGTTGTTCACACCGACTAACAAGATCCCACTTCAAAACGAGAGCGAGGTCCTTTCACAACGTCAGATCCGCACCAGCTTCGACGACACAGACGGCACGACTGGGGGAGAGGGAGAAAGCATTACAAACGAGTACGGCGAGATCCAAGCTGACGAGATCATGATCGTTTCTGAAGGCAGGACTATGAGCAACGACCAGCTGACAGAAGCCAGTCTTCCAGTGTCTAGCGAGGGAGGGGAGACACCTCAGCCCACCGAGGTCACACCACCCGGAGTGGTCAACGACAACGTTGAGAGTGCCCCGACCACCGCACGTACTCCCCGGACTTGAACGTCATGACTAGCGTTAACGCTGAATCATAGATGCATAAGACTGATTAGACACCTGGAACAACAGATAGTGTTTTCGGAAATAAATCATGCTTCAGGGGGAATGGGTGTGTTTCCACCAGGTATCTCAATGCCAGGACCATAGTAAATCACGTGTCTTCTTTTCTTCGAGGACGGTGAAGTAGCCGAGTTGTAATTGCTTTCGCTCACTATATATAAGGCTTTGTTCGATTCCGCTCATTAGTACAATGTGTGTAGCCCGTTTCTGTTGTTCCCGGTACTATGTTGCTTATAGCGATGTGAAAATATACTCATTCTCCAACTCGTGTATAAACCTTTTTCATATTTCCTACAAGTCAACCTGTTAGTCGTTTTCACAGTGCTTCGTTCGAATAGTTTTAGACGTTGAAGGGAAGCACACATAAAATAGTTATACATGTGACATTTGTGAGACATTTACAGTGTAAATGGATTATTTGTTGACTGGTATATTGATATACAAGATGTTGATACATGCTGGCAAACAGGTTTAAGATAGACTGGCGTAGAGAACGAGTTTTACCGCAATGAGCCAACCCCTCTGGTTTTTGGAAGGGAGATGTACACAGATGTAGTCTAGTGTACGTGCAGTGCATGGTGATGAAATGATTTCAGCGCATATATGCACACGCCTTGCTGATAAAACTCTCACGTGGTCTGGGTGGCAAGTAAGTAATACTATAATCTGTAGCCCCTTTGCTCACAATGGCAAGCGCCACTGGGTGGTATTCAAATATATTAACACGGGTCAGTTGTCAAGTCGGTGCTCAACTTATCTTTGTTTGCCAGTAAATACCTTTGCATCACCAGACTCAAAAGATAAGTAGCAGTCTAGTCCACAATAAAGATGTCATATGTTATACTGATAGACACAAGTACGGGAACACATGAAAGTGCAAATGTTGAATATATATTCTTTTCTATGTTTCTTCACATATTACACATGGAAACATATTTCCATTACTAGATATGGTGAAAGGTGAAGGTCACCAGACCAGCCGTCAGTCGTTTATAATGGCTACTTTTTAAAAAACAATGAGTCATGACACTAGTATGTTCTGCTTATATGTGCAACTATTACATTCAAGTATAGATGATCCTGCACATCATTGAATACCTACTAATGCTGCGATGATAAACATTTGTTTCTGTGGTATTCCAAAACATTGACATGCACATATTTTGCATATTACCGTTTTATTTTTCACAGTGTTCATGTCATGACTGGTTACACAGTTGTATTGAATTATAGTTGATTTGTCTATGCTTTAGTAATCAAAATGTGTCTTCACGTTTCATGAGAACTGATATGTACTACAGTGGAAACTGTCTACACTGGCACTCATTGGGACTGAAGAAACAGTCCGGTTTGGACAATGTGCTGGATTGTAGAGCTGATAATAAATGTACAAGCCATGGATGGGACTGAGATTTTATGCCTGTGTTGTCAAATACGGGTTTTGACAGCTTCCACTGTATTGTATAATGTCATGTATACGTATTATGTAGGATATGATTCTTCACATTCCAGAATGATCTGCTGAGATCTGCTGCCTTTCAATAAACAAAAGATCTCACTCAGAAGTTGTTGATTGTGATATTCTGCTTCACTTTTTCTCAAGCATAAACAGCTAGCTTATGGGATCTTAAAGCTCACTGTTGCTATCCAAAATTTCACAGTGAGTTTAGTTTTACGCCACTTCTAGCACTGTTCCAGCAATATCATGATGAGAGACACCAGAAATTGGCTTCACACATTAAACCCATGTGGGGAATCGAACCCCAGTCTTCGGCATGATCAGCAGACACCTTCACCACTAGGCTACCCTGTTATGCAATGCCTCACAGTAGTAACTGAGATCTTATTTGACGAAGCTTTTATCATCAGTTGCCTGATGTTAATGTGAAGTTTCACAAAGAGTCCTGAACTGAGTGATGACGCGTTCTCAATCCTACCTCATCTAACTTGATTCAGTTTTAACATGCAATTGTCCAGTTAGTGTGAATATGTTCTTTTTTCAAAATATTTTGTATTTTGAAAACCAATCACCTCATCTGGCTCTATGCATACCACATGTTGCCTGGTGCACTCCAACTATACATCTGTAGGGAAGATCTGAGTTAGAACTGGTCCTCTGAAGCCCATGGTTGTGACCAGAGGCAACTGCTGGGATCGAATGACTCATACGATTGATTATGTTATCATACCCCAACTGTACAGACCAATGTTCAAGGTGTCAATCACTGGATTGACTAGTCAGGACTTAATTATTTGTAGACTGTAATACTGATGATTGGGGATACGGCATCTATACAACAAATTACACTATTCATGAAACTTGCTCATCTTTCCCTTGCAACAACAAAGTTAATAAAGCCAGCTTTAATCCACTTCACCAATATTCTGGCAATTCTGGGGCCGCCAAAATTGGGCTTCACACACTGCCCCAATGTGGGGAATCTAACCTGGTCTTTGGCATGATGAGTGAACCACCAGGCAACCCCACCACCCTGGCAATAACAAAGAAAACTCATTTCCACATACAAGCTTTAATCCAGTGACCAGAATACAGATAACATGCCATGGCAACAATCGCAGGAGATTCACAATCAACAATATATGACATGGATTCATATAGCAGTATGACATATGACACTTCATTTGGTGGAGAAAACTAACTCTGATATCAGCATAAGAATCCTATTTTCAACTAAGGAAGTAAGTTAAATGGTCTGCATTAGCTGCTAAAGAATGAAATAAAAAGGTACAATACAAATATCATTCATAATAATACCAACAGAATACCTACAAATATACTCTTTGTTTTTGAAAAATATCACATTCTGAAAAATCAAGATGATTACAATCAACAATACATATTTTCATGACCTAACAATGTCCTACCTGGTACAAACTGACTAAATAAGGCTCCTGTTATACCCACTCCTTTCCAGAAACGTTGGTGGACACATGAAGACGTTTTAATCCTAGTTTTTTCTTTTTGTAGGAACTTGTCATGGATGAAGAGACAAGTCATATGACTTGGACTTCACACAATTGTGAGTCAGTATTATATGCAGTCGTATTTATGGAAACGGATGTATGTTTACCATTTTGGCAAACATTGTTTTTCACTGAAAGTACATTTTCTGTGCCTGATTCATTTGCATGATCCTGACATAACTAAGGGAAGTAACTCAAACTCCACAGCAGACAGTGGGGTTTAGATCCTGTCACAGCTAAGGGAAGGAACTCAAGCTCCACAACAGACTGTGTGGCTTAGCTGATTTAACCACCCATGCATTCTGGTACGAGGGAGATGAGGAAACGAAATGGACATTAACAAAAGAGTGTACCATGTAGTGGAGTGAGTCACTATGTTTTAAGGTCATGAAATACATGCATTAATGACAACTGATCTCACTATTGTTCTCAGCACAACAGGATGCAAAAAATATTTGTGCATCGAAATGTAATGAAAACAATGCATGGCAAGACCGCACAAAAATGCACCTGGCTATGAACAGTTTGTTGCTGACAAGCAGAAGCATGCTGCACGTAACCCAACAACAAAACCATAACAGGCAATATGACATAAAATACAATACAGGGATCAAATATGTTCAAAATCAGTGAATAAATTAATACTGTCCAAACCCCAAATCTCAGCACACAGGGGAACAGAAGAAAGCTGATATTCCCACAACACAGATGGATTGATCCAGAATGCAGGTGGGTTGATCCAGGAAGACAATCAGGATGAACTCGCACCCATCTATGGTGCCAGTGAACCCCTTATTGACAGAGAATGGGGTAGCATTCATATGGATATTGCTAAAAGTGTATTAAACAATTAGCATTCTTCCATATTTGTCACAGAGCTTACTCTGGAAGCACACAAACTTATATCCTATGTAAATCCCATCACCCATGTGAAATTGTGTAAACACACCTGTAATCATACATGTTTCCAACAAACTTAAAAAATATCACATGACTCTTCATAAGATAACAAATAGACAAATGAATCAAAATCTGCACCAGAATTCACTTTCAAATATTACTTCAAAACTTAACAGCCAATAATAGATATTATTTATGTACTTACAGTCACTAATAAGACTTGAACAAAATTGAACATTATGCCAAGAGAGCCAAAGCCATGCTCTAAATACATAGATTTCTCAAACAAATAAAGTAGTTTAGATAATAAATATTTCGTGACGTCTGAGGTAGCAACTACACATATGTTTTCAAGATGAGGATCAGCTGTAAGACACTTTTTAAAAGAATAACACATAAATAGTTGGGAAACATATTAGTAAGAACATAACTACACAAATTACCATGGTATTCCAGGCAATTTTTATTCCTTTTCATATCACCTCAGGAGTCTTGATTGTTATGCGTAAAAGTGTTATATGATTATTAAATCTTCTTTGGAAATGATGTATAAACATGATCAAAATAGGTGACACTCAAAATTGTGAAAATAGGAAAGGTAATTGAGCATGACAACTGATATAGAACAATTTTCGAGTATTTCTGTAACATTATCTTGAGCATAACTGTTTCATTTATTTGGTGAATACCTACATAAAGTCATAAACTCCTAGATAAGTGAGGACATTTTTGTCCCCACAAAGTCTGTTAACTAATGTTTACAGGGAAATACTGTGATGACACACAATGGGATAAAAACAAACCAAACAACAAAACAGTTCAAACAGGGTCTTGAGCACCAGTTAGTACGGATTTAAGAGTACAGGAGGATGTTACGCTCCGATATCTAGTGGCTACATCATATGAAATATATCTTCTAAACACCAAATCCAAAACTTGATATCAAGCCTGCCCCACAAACGCAGGCATTCCGACACACTTCAAGCAAAAATGTGCATTACATGAGAGATTCCATTTTTCCTTACTTTAATAAGACTGATGCAACCTCACGGTTTTCCAACACATTAAAAAAGGACTATGAAAGAAACAGGAAAGGTGTAATTATTTTGGCATAGTATTGTTGCTTATCTACCATTTCCTACCATCTGATTGTCGCACACATTAGTGTATATAATTTACAAAGCACCCACAATATCACACTATCAGGAAAACACAAACAGGTTGTTATCTTTGCTCCTGAAGAGATTCCAAAACAAACATCTGAATACGTCATTGCTACATCATGTTTCATCAAAGTGGTATGATCTGACTGCAAATGAAGCGTTTGAAAATGGTCAATGTTCATAACCTTCTAGCAATTTGCAAGAAACAAATAAAATCAACATAAATGAGTTGAAAGTCAAATACATTTGCATAAATATTTGCATTTATGTTGTTGCATCTACACATGGTAACATGGTAAAAACCTGGAATGCTTTGTGACAAACTTTGGTACATATAAAGGCCTCGTGTATTGTCCAGTTAAAACTTGGTACATAAACTTGGGGGGTGGGGGAATTCAAATTGTACATCAGCATCCCATCTTGCCATAACTAATGAACGGTCCCCTAGCCCAAAATACAAACCTTGTCTTACAATATTTTGCATCAATTTGGTTGCCAATTATCAACACTTTTCTGCAAAATAAAACTGAATAAATTGTGGAGAAGTATGAATGCCACAATCCTGTCAGTCCTTGACCTTGCTGATGACCAAGGATGGGCTAGCGGGATTCTCCCACACCAGCTCTCCAGCAATGTAGGTGGCCAGGGGTTCCAGGTTGTCGTTGATGACAATAAAGTCAGCATCTGTGTTGAACTCAAGTGTCCCTTTCTGTGCTGTAATCCCCATCATCTTTGCAGGGTGCAGAGAGGCAGCTTCCAGTGCCAGGACTTGGCCGCAATCTGTCAGAGCAGAATGATTACTATCACTCTTGTTTATATTTCTTAAACTCATAGCACTTATGAAGAAACAATAAAAAATTAAAAAACACATTTCAAGGAAGTAAGAAAAAATATGTAACTTCATCTTTCAGTGACTTACTTGTAGATTTGATGAAGTGCCTCACACAGTTGTCCAGAGTTGATATACTGAAACAGAAAAGACAAACTAACATAAGATCTTGTGATATGTCTTGTTACCAAAAGCACCATAAATGTATTACAGGGTTGACAGACAGTGGTGGTATGATGGCCTTGATGTTAAGGGATGCCTCCTCTTGGATTGGACAATCCCAGCCGGCAACAATTTAACAGAGACATGCCATCTCAGTCTCCCACATAACAGTGACAATCTCATCAAAGCAGATTTTAGTTTTCTAGCTCCTGCTCAACAAAGACATGCAAACATCCCATATTCTATCACATCAGAATGACTTTTAATCCACCTGATCACAGCTTTGCTGACCAGACTGAGAAAGTGATGGCAATCTAACCACACAAAAGTTAACATAGGCTATACCGCACAACAGCTCATCACTGTCTGTCATTTGTTTCAGTGGGATAAACATCTGAAATGGAGTGAGGGAATTTGGTTTTACGCTCCTTTTAGCAATATTCCAGCAATATCATGGTGGGGGACACCAGAAATGGGCTTCACACATTGTACCCATATGGGCAATCAAACCGGAGTGTTCGGCTTGATGAACAAACACTTTAAGTACTACACTACCCCACCACACCCAGAACAGACTTTTGATAACTTGTAGGAAGTACCGCCACACCATCTTGGTGATCTGTTAGGCAATAGGATAACTTTGTGGATAACAACTTCTATTATTTAGTGAGTACAATGTAGTGTTGTACAGGTTCTTGTAGTGTTGTAAAGTAGATTCACAATGGCACAAGAATTTGTATCTCAGTATGCTCAGAACCACTACTTGGAAGTGGTACTAATGGTTAACTAACTCATTTCATTCCCTTCCACACTCACTCACCTTCCACAAAGTGTATCTGTCCCAGCCAACACTGCTCTCTTTCCTTTGATTTCAATCTCCTGCTCCCCAAACACATAGAAGCCCTCTGGTAGACCCATCGCCTGGATCGCATCCGTAACCAGCACTAATCCTGTACAACACAAGCACAACAGGGATATCACATGGTCCAGTACAACACAGGTATACCTGGGATATTACATGATCCTGTTCCACACGGGTGTAACAGGGATATCACATGGTCCAGTACAACACAGGTATACCTGGGATATTACATGATCCTGTTCCACACGGGTGTAACAGGGATATCACATGGTCCAGTACAACACAGGTATACCTGGGATATTACATGATCCTGTTCCACACGGGTGTAACAGGGATATCACATGGTCCAGTACAACACAGATATACCTGGGATAATACATGATCCTGTTCCACACGGGTGTAACAGTGATATCACATGGTCCAGTACAACACAGATATACCTGGGATATTACATGATCCTGTTCCACACAGGTGTAACAGGGATATCACATGGTCCAGTACAACACAGATATACCTGGGATATTACATGATCCTGTTCCACACGGGTGTAACAGGGATATCACATGGTCCAGTACAACACAGGTATACCTGGGATATTACATGATCCTGTTCCACACGGGTGTAACAGGGATATCACATGGTCCAGTACAACAGATATACCTGGGATATTACATGATCCTGTTCCACACGGGTGTAACAGGGATATCACATGGTCCAGTACAACACAGATATACCTGGGATATTACATGATCCTGTTCCACACAGGTGTAACAGGGATATCACATGGTCCAGTACAACACAGATATACCTGGGATATTACATGATCCTGTTCCACACGGGTGTAACAGGGATATCACATGGTCCAGTACAACACAGGTATACCTGGGATATTACATGATCCTGTTCCACACAGGTGTAACAGGGATATCACATGGTCCAGTACAACACAAGTATAACAGGGATATCACAGGTACCTGTACAATACAAGCATAAGAGGGATATCACAGCTGCCTATGCAACACAAGTATAACAGGGATATCACAGGTCTCTGTTCAACACAAGTATAACAGGGATATCACAGGTCCCTGTTCAACACAAGCTTAACTGGGATGTCACAGGTCCCTGTTCAACACAAGCTTAACTGGGATGTCACAGGTCCCTGTTCAACACAAGCTTAACTGGGATGTCACAGGTCCCTGTTCAACACAAGTATAACAGGGATATCACAGGTCCCTGTTCAACACAAGCTTAACTGGGATGTCACAGGTCCCTGTTCAACACAAGCTTAACTGGGATGTCACAGGTCCCTGTTCAACACAAGCTTAACTGGGATGTCACAGGTGCCTGTTCAACACAAGTATAAAAGGGGTACCACATGGCCCTGTACAACACAAGTATAACTGGGATATCACAGCTGCCTGTACAACACAATTTTAGCAGGGATATCACAGGTACCTGTTCAACATGAGTATAAAAGGGGTATCACAGGTACCTGTTCAATGCAGACTTACCAGGGATATCACAGGTGCCTGTTCAACATGAGTATAAAAGGGGTATCACATGGCCCAGTACAAAACACACATATAAGAGGGATATCATAGGTCTCAGTACATAACAGTAGGTTAAGGGTGTATCTACTGACCTTGAGGGTGTACTCTGTGAGCAATACGGAGTGCTGCTGGATGGGTATGGATGCCATCAGAGATAAGGCCATAATATATCGTCCTGTCTTTGGGTAGCCTCTCACTGGCCAGGAGACCCACAAGGTGAGGGTCACGGTGATGGAACTGTGGGTAGAACCAACTTCATGAAACATACAACCACAAACAGTTTTCAGTAACAAACTGATGGTTCACACATGGTGTCAGGGAGGGGCAGTTCACACATGGTGACAGGGAGTGGCAGTTCACACATGGTGTCAGGGAGAGGCAGTTCACACATACGTTCTTTCTAAGAATTGACAACTGGTTGATAAAGAGGGACAATATGTATTCACTCTCGTGGTCAGTGTAGGACTCGGTGATGGCCATAATCTGAGCTGCACCAAATGGACACCTCGAAAATATTGTGGCCCTAGTGGCACGAATAGAGTGATTTTTGTACACTGTGGATAGATTGCTCTTGCTTAGTCACGGCATGAGTTTCTGGAAAGTATTCACTCCAACAGGAACATTTCAACACCAAACTGCATGGTCTAGTGTTGTTTCCAAACTAGGGAGATAACTCTTGACAACATGATGTTACTAGGGATGCGTGTAGTCCAGTTTAACATAAAAAAAATATACCTTTGGCAAATTACTGGTTTTGTCCAATGGGTAGCCAACACTGGTGTGTAAGTAGGGATAAAACCTTGTAACCTGGCCTTAATATTATCCAGCTAGTCTGCAGGCTCATGGCTACTGACTTGTGCTCTGGGCAGGTCAGTGAGTGAGTTAAGTTTACGCTGGACTCGGCAATATTTCATCAGTATTTTCAGCGCTTGGGGCGAGTAGAATCCAATTATGGTAGTCATTGGTGATTTGTAGTATCTGAGAGCTGTAATTTTGTAACCAACATCACATAGACGAGTGACATAATCATGGTAACTTACTGGCAACATGGCATTGAAGAGGTGAGTGACGTAATCACGGTAACTTACTGGCAACATGGCATTGAAGAGGTGAGTGACGTAATCACGGTAACTTACTGGCAACATGGCGTTGAAGAGGTGAGTGATGTAATCATGGTAACTTACTGCCAACATGGCGTTGAAGAGCTGAGTGACGTAATCACGGTAACTTACTGGCAACATGGCATTGAAGAGGTGAGTAATGTAATCATGGTAACTTACTGGCAACATGGCGTTGAAGAGCTGAGTGATGTAATCATGGTAACTTACTGCCAACATGGCGTTGAAGAGGTGAGTGATGTAATCACGGTAACTTACTGGCAACATGGCGTTGAAGAGGTGAGTGATATAACAAGCCCCTTGGTTCACAGCCTCCTCGCCTTGGACCAGATTACTTTGTGAATGGCCTGCAGACACAGATGAAGGTACAGATGAGCCATCACTGCTACATCATCATCTACCCATGTTATACATGGGGATTCTGAAGAAACTGATGCACATTTAGGACAACATGAAATGAGTGAGTTTAGTTTTACGCCGTACTCTGCAATATTCCAGCTATATGGCAGCGGTCTGTAAATAATCAAGTATGGACCAGACAATCCGGTGACCAACAACATGAGCATCAATCTGCGCAATTGGGAACCAATGACATGTGTCAACTATGTCAGCGAATCTGACCACCCGATCCCGTTAGTCGCCTCATACGACAAGTCGCCTTTTATGGCAAGCATGGGTTGCTGAAGGCCTATTCTACCCCGTGACTTTCACGGGTCTCACAACATGAAATGTTCATATGACTTAATAAATTTAATAAAATCATCTTTACCTAGACTGACCACGATTCCTCTTTTGATGAACTCCTCAATGACCATTTTAGAATTCTTCAACTCAGGTGCTAGTGTAACTATGGCAACATCACTAACTGAGCCAAATGTTTCTATGACATCTTGGAAGCCATTGTCAAAGGTGCGGATGTGTTCAGGTGGATGGGCTCCCTTCTTCTCCGGACTGATGAACGGCCCCTCCACATGGGCACCTGTACACATGGAAGCATGAGATGACAGACACAGTCAGGGTCATCTGTGTTGATGTAGCTGTTGTTTGCGTGGCTGGACCCAGTAATAGACCATAAGGACCAATTTCCAGAGGAGGTAAAGTGAGATGAAACAACACAATTTATATCAAATCCAAATGGTGATGCAACATCCTTTACTGTCAAGCACCGGCTAAATATTCAAAAGTCTAAACTGCAATCCCTAGGACGTCAGTTTTATATTTGGAAGGCAACATATATTAATATTCAAGTTTATCATGTCTGAGGCAACAAAATATAGATATTCCATCGAAAAGCTTCAGTTTGTCAACTCACCTAAAACACCAGCTCCTTCTTTTGTGCCTGGGGACTTCTTGATGTGAGGCAGGATCTGCAGGTAGTAACACATTCTTGTTTCTACAGGTTACCATAAAACCACATTCATATCAAGAAACACTGAATAACTTTCTATGGTGGAAATTTCACCTGATAAAGGGGCAAGAAGAGGCCAGGAATGTTGTGTTTCAAATATGAAAGAAGTGTAATGTCACACCATTTGTTGTAATGTTACATTTCAACTTCTAAATGCCAATCAAGCATCTGACGTTTTGTACATATACCCGAAAAAACAAAAGTGCAGTTTTTTTCTAAATCTGGTACAAATCTTTAGATTCAAATTCATGATACTGTTTATGGTAATTATTATGTCTTATTGCGAAAGGTTTAGAAATATTGACCGATTTCACTGTTATTTACAGACTGGTTCTGGGATAAAACACTAATTCCAGGCTGTCTCCATCCTCAATATCTCCAGGGCATACATTCCGATGAATCTCTCCACTATACCCTGGAAGCATCTATAGGTCAGGTAATTTTATTACGTCTCTTTGCAGGCTCTGCAGTCTCACAGTAGCAAATCAGCTAGGCCACCGCTACAACCAAGCTTGCCAGTGTCAACAAAGAAAGCGGTCAGCGCTCCGAAAGTGTTTTCGCAGTGCGACTCAAATATTGGGAAAATCATACAAACTGACAGGTCCGAAACGTTAAAAACATGTATGCAAGAATCACTTGTACCTCTTTCAGAGAACCTCTGCATGGCTTGTGTTGCCAAGAGTAATCAGCTAGATAATTTAAAAAACGAAAGTGAGTTGTTATTGCTACGCTCATCTTCCCAGTGTAGACACCCGACTGACTAAAAAGGAAACCAAGGGAGGTAACAAATTCATCCTTAGATGCCTACAGGGTATAGATTGGAACGTCTACCCTGGAGATATTGTGGGATAAGCTGTCTCCTGCTGAAGCAAGTAGCATACTAATAAATGACAGTCAACTTAACAACTGTATTGTATATTTATGGTTACAATATCACTACAACTTACTACAGACCAGTAGACACCCTGAATGCTTAATCCTGCTGTGACACCAGTGATTTCATATAAAGTTTTGGGGTGTCATTCACATTGTACATGTTTCTTCATAAAAATCATCACCCACTTTGCCATATATAATTTATGGTCTTTAAATTGGAACTTTAAGAGAACCATATAACGGACTGTTCATATGGCTTGGAGGGTGTCTAGGTAAGGGAGGGTCATCAATTTTGTACAGATGTTCTGGAGGGGGTATTCATTGATTTTGTACATGATAAGCAGAGGGAGTCAATTACTTTGCACATAAATTTAAGGAGGGTGGGTCATTCCTATTGTAAATGCAACGCCACTAAAATCATTATCACAATGACAACCTCCCTCCCCCACCGCCCAGCCATAAATTATGCCCGGTCCCCAAACAGATATACATGCAACCGAACTCTTAAGCAGACAAATCATTGCTGAATAGCCTCAAATTCCTTAACACCACATCCTGAATCACTGAATCAAATCATTTTCTAAAGACAGGATGAAAGTGAAACAGACAAAACAATGACTGTAACCTTGTGATATGTGCTTGGAGGGGAGGTAATCACAGTTGGGCAAAATGATGTCACTCCGTGAGCTAGAAGGCCTTTGGCTACTTTGAGCACACCTTCTTCTATTGTTCCCTTGTCAGGCACCTGGGAGAAGTCTACACCAAATGCACCTGCGTAACACAAACTCATTGTAACACAGAATAGGATATCAAGTACAATTTTGTATGTCCTAATACCAATTAGACCATGGATCTTGGCATGACACATTTCCAAAGTCATTTCTTATCTTTGACTACCAGACAATTTCCAATAATGAGTGAAACAGATGAACTGAATGCCTAGAGTTGTGCTTCTAGAGTTGAAGTTAAACAAAATTATAATTTGACCTAAGCACATGTGAAACAAAACACATCCAGAAAATGTGGAGTTGTTACTACAAAATTAATTGCCTCCTGCTTGTAAACCATGGAAGTATTGTACAGAATATGGCTGGGAGAAATACTGGAAAATACCTGTGATTTCTTTGTTTTTCAAAATGTGACATCAATGAAGAGTGATCATGACAGCAGTATTATTCCATTTGTAACTCAAGATATATAACAAAATTATTGAATGACCTAAGAACAAGAGTCAGCTGAAACTTTTTCACAATTATCAAGCATTTCTAGCATTCCATGAATGAAGACTGTGAACACCATGTTTTGTCTATAAATCAACAAGCCACAAATACATACCAGCATCTAACACTGTGTCATATAATTTGATCTTGGCTGGATGGAAGGTGATTAATTGTTATTGTTGTGAAATGAACAAATTCTGTCACCACGTTAACATGTGGATGCAAAACTCAAAATATTACATGGACAATGAAGGTTCAACATGCTGAATATCACTGAAACAACTGATGAATATATGAAAAGAAAGAAAAGTTTAATTTAACACCATTGATCTGTGTCTCGATGAACCCTGCACAGATAATAGCTCCATTACAGTCAATCTGAATGTCAGCATAGGATTTTTCCTCAAAGAACAGTATCTCAGGGTTGACAATCTTGCCATCTCGGACCCACAGGTCATCCTTGTAAATGCTGTGGTTCCTTAGAAGTCGGCAATTTCGGTACTGATACAGTACCCCATGTGAGGACTTGGAGGGCATACTTCTCAACTGTCCTGAAAAAAACATATTCATGTAAACATACTCACAGCAGAATCATGTAATTTAGTACTTTTAATGTGCTATAATTAGGATAAGAAAAATAACATAATGTTGGAGACCAGAAAAAAAAAAATACATTAAAATTTCAAATTTCAGATCAATTTCCTTACTAACTACATTGTTGGATATATGTTTTCAAGCATCAAATATTTTATGACATCATCTTTTCCTCCTGCTATAACCTTAACACACTGTGGTCAGTCTCACTAACATTGTAAAAACGTAGATGTCTTGTTCTGATTTTGATCAATTTTCATAACATCTAATTTTCCTCTAACCAATGATGGAACATGACTGTATAATTACATAGGACTGCACTGCAGCTCTGCATGTACAACTGTATCTTAGTCAAACATTTTTTTAAAATAGATTTCTTAAAATCATTATTTCTAATAATGATACATTGCACTTAATATTTCAAAGATAATACATATAACACAAAGCATGTTACAGTTGACGAATTATTGATGCCATTATTAATATGTAACTTGTAATGAGGATGGGGCAAGAGACAGACAAGGGGGTTAGTCAACATACAAAAATTTAGGCCTCTGCTCATTGCAATGACATTTTTATGCACATACTGGTCATGCATACAAAACCGCATGAATGAGGACGTGAGTGTATTTGTAATCAGCTATGGTACTAATCGCCTGATAAGTTTGTCATGTCGTTTTTACCATTGTCAGATTAAATGTCGCTATATCGTTTACTTAGTCTGAAGGATTTAATGGAAGCTTTTTATTGAAGTGATTTGATAATATCAAGAATAAAAGCTTGTACTGAATGATTGCTCGAAATACGACATAAGATGGCTGACAAGAGGTTATATCGATCATACATTCTGTTGTGTAAAAGACGTCAGTCGGAGTCCGGCAACTGCTACGTAAAAAGTTTGCTACTTTTTCTCAAACTAAAAATAATGTCACTGCCTGTATACCAGTAGATGTGAAAATGCATTATCAAGGACATGTGTTAAACATGAAGTTATACTTGGCAAGGTTTGCCATACTTACGCAGTTGTCTCAACTGTATGTAGGAAACAGCTGATTGTTGTCTTGTGACCTCAGAAATGAGGACATGCCCGGTCATAAATATTTTATGGGCGCTGCCATGTTTGTTTTGGTTTGATCCAAACGACTGTTCATTGGTCCGTTTTTCATGTCATTAATCCAATAGACGTAAGGTTTACATTTTCACAGAACTGAAACTTGATTGGTTAATTAATATCCCGGACAATTTTAATAGAATTGTGTAATAAGGGAACAAATATGTCGTGGTAAATCACATGGACGTGCTAAGTCTTCTACAACCGTATTTTATTCAAATAAGAGGCATATATTTATCATGAGCGTTTAATGCCAACCTAAGAGCATCATTTCGGCCTTGAGTGTATTTATATGGTAGTGTCCGGCGCGGTTTTATCTTCAAGGTGAAGGTCAATCAGTATTGGCTCCGGTCAGAAGTTGGAGAAATTTGTGTGGCTGTATCAGAAACCAAAATCGCCTATGTGTCGAACTTGAACAATGACATCCAGATATTACAGATTTCCTATTTTATTTGGTGGTGTAGTGGGTGTACTCTATTTCGGGTTCTCAATGAGGTAATCGGTGTCCGCAGTGCTGCAAACTAACTTCAGTCTGAATTGTAGGGCCAGTGATTTCTATTAAAACTCAGGTAAAACAAGTGAGAACAAGAAAACTCCAAAACCCTATTGCAGTTAGTCAAAGGCGTTGATATAATCGAACTTATTGTTATGTAATAAATGGCGCGACATATTTGAAGTAATCACGTGTGAGCGAGTGTCGTGATTTCACTAGGACGTCTGAACGCCCTAACATTAATAAACTAGAAGGGTAATACCTACGCCCCTAACCCCCAAAAATTTAAGAATGAGGAAAAATTTCTTTGAATGGCATATTTTACAGGTCGAGTATGTTTCAGAATGTTCAGGTACAAGTAAAATATAACTCTTAAAACTCTTCCGTACAAGATGAGGAATACGTACTCTAGTGACATGATTTGACTAGAATGAAAGTGAAGTCTTTCCATTTCACAAATAAGATTCCTTGAAAATGTGGTGAAACATGATGTCTTAAATAGAAAATACTAAAACACTTAGGACAGGAATTGGAACATGTATGCTATTCAGGGCATTTCATTTTTTTATAAATGCTTGTGTTATTTTAGGAAGCGAATATTTGCCGATGGAGTCGAAGCTGCAAGAAGAAAGAATTATGAGGACACTCATTTCAGTGAAGAAGCAAAGGCTTTGGGGAAGACAATACAAGAGGTAGAGAAGAGGGCAAAACCTAGGACTTGAACTTGTTTGTGTGTGATTGTGAACTGTTACACTGCAGTGGTGACGTACATAGATGTTGAATGACAATGGTACATAATCAAGTCATGGATTACTGTGATCAGGATTTAATTCAGTATTCTACCCTTTCTTTTGAAAACTGGAATTCCTTGGGTTTCTTTTATTTTAAAGGATTAAGACATATTTAAACCATACCTTTGGTGCAATGAAATAAAGGTCCTTTCACCACCTTTCTTTTTGGGGTGTGTGAGAAAAACAAGTAACCTCTACAAAGTGAAACTATAATTACATGAGCTTGGAGGTGTTAAGGACCAAAGTTGGAATTATTGACATTTGCTGGAGATCAGAGCTGAATATCAGCCTTAGTGGAGATAGATATCATGTAATGTATTACTGTGATTACAATGTGTATGATGCCAGATATGTCAAGACTCTTGCCTCTATAATGTATCGATATAGTGTCTTATCAGAATTGTAGCTGTGTGCTGCAAAAATATTTATGTTGTCATATGGTTGTTCATGTGTGCTGTGCATTGTTTAGTATTAGAAATCATGTCATATTTATGATATAAGATAGTAAAGTACCCCCCACTGGAGGAGATCTCACATTATTTGAAGTGCAAGTTTAAGAAATTCTAGAAATCAGTCTAAGTAAACTTAGTCTCAGTGTATTTAGTTACACTCCACCACTGAGTCTAACAAAATCTAGTAGAAGGTCGCGTTGGGTAACGTTTGAGCGACCAATGACCATCCAATCAAATGCGAGACCGTTAAATAGATTTAAGCAGTCAGACAATGGCTACTATTTAGGAATCAGAGGGACTTTCAAAATATTCAGCTCACTGACACAGATCTCGCCACAAACAAAAATCCGCATATAAAACAGTTATTTGACCTGCCGTATTTACGCTTTTGGGGTTTCTGTTGACATGGTTACCATTAGCTAATATTTCCGCAAGATTACATCCTTGGATATTGCCAAAAACACTATTTTCAGTGACTGTTTACTCACTGTTGTCATGGTATGCATGCCGTGTGCATCACCCAGAAGCAAGTGTATGCTAAATAGCATTCGGAATCGTTTGGGTATGAACCTTTTCAAGATAAAAAGTTCAAAAGGTATGTGCGAATGTCCACTTTCACAATTTGGTAAGCTGTGTTCTGATTGGTCAATCTCAAAGGTTACCTGATGTGACCTCCCATAATGTTTTGTTAGACTCACTACTGGAGCGTAACAAAAAGTACTGAGGATAAGTTTACTTAGACTGTTCTAGAAATAGGATTGATGGTGGATAGCACAATAGTCTCAGTAATGAGAGTTTGAATCACAAATGGAATTCAACCCCATAACAGTACGAGAATCTGTACTTTACTGAGAAATTCAATCCCAAAGGTTTCATATTACACAAGCCTGTCTCTCTGAGCCACACTTTTTTCCTTACTGCCTAGCCCTCCCTAAATGAAGCAAGTCTAGAATCTTCCTTTTCAACTTAAAATTGTTCATTTGTTACTCTCAAAATTATATATACTGATTATATATGTATATATATATATTATATATGTATTCAGTGACTAAGTGTTAGTCTACATGTCTAGAATGTGAAGTCTGTATATGGTCTTTCATGCAAGGGTGAAACTAATGATCTTCGGACAATTGCTGTTCATGATAATGTTGATGACGTATGATGTAAGAGCCTCTTTTCATAGTCTAAATTCCATCCAGAATATTCTGTACTGTGCTGGATAGTCAGGTTACACTTGATGCCAACAGTATCTCAATAAACATGAATTTCTTTACCACTGCTTACATTAGATAGTAATACATTCCTGGCAACTATAGTGTTTGTATGACAGTAAAATATGTTAAAAATATAAGCTACATATACCAGCACTGGCATGGCATGGGGCTATTTCCAGCTCCAACATGTTTAAATCATTTTGTTTTGAACATTCTTTGTTTGACTGCTAACACAAACCTATATTCTACTCACAAAGTATGCCAAGATAATTTCTGAAGTTCCTGCATATCATCAAGATCAGAGAAGGTCATGAAATAGGGACTATACTGCTGAGAATTATCTCCCCTCCTACCATTCAAACAATGCATTTATCATTTACATTTTTGATACATGTCAAGAGTTTATGCTGACATTTTTTATGCCATGTAAGTCAGAATATGTTATATCTGACCAGCAATTGTCGTGGATATTAAGGCCTCCATTTTGAAAAGTATTGTTTTGATGAGCAAACATCCAAAGTAATATAGAGTAATAAAATTATCGGGTCGACCCGGAGATGCCTCCAGGGTATAGTGGAGACTTATTGGAAGGTATGCCCTGGAGATATCGAGGATGGATGATATACTGTTTAAATCTAAATTTATATGTTTTCACAAAGATGACAAAGCTTCAGTGTGTTTATGCACTGGTAAACAAGACAATGTTATGATCTTTGTTGCTGTATGTTTGTCTTCATGCTATTTATTGTATCAGGGATAATATCAGTTTTGCCTGATGCTGTGTATATCATATTCTTTATAATATTTGTGAAAATAAACATATGAGCAGGGGTTCAAAAATCCCATCGCCCGATGCCCGGGACAAGGCAGATTTCATTTCGGGCGTATAAATAATGATATCTTACTTGCCCGTGGGCTACCTGATAATTACTGCAATGCTTACGGTTCCAACAGGTAAATGTGAGACGATACGAGAGCAAAATGAGGGAACTTTCGCAATGATAATAAACTAGAGTTATCTTTCTTTGCTGTTTATCCCTCCCCGATCGGGGCCTCGCAGTAAAGCTATTGGAAACCGAAGCGAGCATTTTTATAAATAACTGACCAATCACTGACAAGAGAGCCGGCAGGCACGTTTGAGTGAACTGTCAGACCGCGGCTGAATAGCAGACGACTGCCTCGTGTTTTAAGGGGAAAAAACATGTCACAGAAACTGATGGACAGTTTTTTACAATCGGACACAGGGGTGAAAAGGAAGGCCTTGGGTGATGACACCGAAGCCGAGGTTTGCACCAAACAATCTAAAGATAAAAAGTACGACAACGAGAAACGGTGTAGACAGTTTCAGAAGTCTTGGTGTTCAAAATGGCCGTGGTTACTTTACAACGAAGAAAAAGACATTATGGCTTGTGAATATTGTGCGCGATTTCCGTCTGTATCCACGAGACATGGGGTAAAGAACACTTTTGTCAGTGGGTGTTCAAAATTCAGAGTAGAATATCTGAAAATCCATGACAGTTCAGCTGTTCATGCCGAGTGTTTGTCATATTATATTCATAGCGGTGAAACCGGTGATTTGGAGGTTGGGGCAAGCTGCGAGCAAGTTTATTCAAGCAGTTTCACATAGTTTGAAAAAAGACTTCCAATCAGATATTAATGAAGCAAACTATGTATCCATTCTTAGTGATGGGAGTACTGACTCGGCAATTCTTGAACAGGAAACTGTGTTTATTCGTTATGTAAGCCATGGTGTTCCAGTTTCATTCCATGATGCAGTTGTAACTCTAGATCATGCTACTGCTGATGGGGTGTTGGATGGAATAAAAACTGCTCTTGAAATGAATGATATTAGTTATGAAAAGCTTGTATCACATGACTGTGAGGGGCCCAAACTAGTGTCTGCAAACTTTGATGGTGCATCTGTTATGATTGGTAGCCGTTCTGGAGTTGCAGGAAAGATCACACGAGAAGCTCCTTACGTTGTACCTGTTCATTGTGTAGCACACAAGCTGGAATTGTCAGTGTTGGATGTAGTAAAGGGCCTGTTGCCATTGAAAAATTTTGAAGAGGTATTGAAACAGATATTTAAAATCTACCATAATAGCCCCAAAATGAGAAGAGAACTTAAAACTATTTCTCAGATCTTTGAAACAGATTTGGTTCATTTGAGTGATGTGAAAAATGTGAGATGGTTGGCTAGGAAAGAGAGAGCTGTAAGGGCTCTGATCACAAGTCTTCATTCAGTGATACAACACTTTGAAACTGTTGCTACTGGGCGAACTGAACAGAGCTCTAAAGCAAAGGGCTGGCTTGCAAAAATAAAAACTGTGACTTTCATTAAGACTTTGTTTATTCTGTTGGATGTGCTCCCTTTACTCACTGAAGTATCTCTTGTGTTCCAAAAGGAGGACCTTCTTGTCACTACAGTGTCCCAGGAAATTGAAGGTGTTATGTTGAAACTTACCCAACTAAAGATACAGCCAGAAACAGGAGAAAACCTGAAAGCCTTCATGGATCTCTACTCACCCCAAGATGGTACTTTTGATGGTGTGATTTAACTGATTGGACAATCAAAACATGTAAACTTCAAACAGGACATGTTCTTCAATTCACTCATTGATGGAATTGTGAAATATATTGACAAAAGGTTTGAATGTTTCAGTCAAGCTCCACTGAAATACTTCAAAGTACTAGACTACACAGAGTGGCCCACTGATAGGTGCAGTCTTTCAGTGTATGGGTGTGAGGAGATAGATGCCTTACTTGAACATTACCATCCACTATTCACAGATGAGGAGAAGACAAGAATCAAAGAAGAGTTCACCACTCTTAAAGGATACTTAAAGAACTGTAAAAAAACAGTGTATGATTGCTACTCAAACCTGCTGTTTAGTAGACCCCAGTGTTTCAAGGTTTTCTTGAAAATTGTTGAACTTATGTTTACAATCAGCCCCTGCACCGCAATTTGTGAGAGGCTGTTCTCATCTATGAATCTTGTCAAATCCTCTCACAGATCAGTTCTCAGTCAAGATAACCTCAACAATATCCTGACAATTATGACACATGGGCCCAAGTCCCTCAAAGACTTCGACCCCAGGTCAGCAATCAAAGAGTGGACGACAGGCTGTAAAGGTACAAGACATGTCAAGGGGCATGGTCTTCACGAGCAAGCAGGCATATCTTTGCCATATCCACACTGTTTCAAGTCCGCCACCAGTCCAGAGATGCATAAAGCCTTGGAGTAATCATACTGGTATTGATTTAAATTACGTTTCAACAATATGAGAGTCAGAGACTGTTCTGTATAAAAACAGTGCCAATTATTACCTGTAAAGAGAGAAAAAAGACGTCCAAACAGTAAACAATAACATCAAATACCATGTTGATTTATTCTTTCACAATATCATCACAATTATGTCATAAAAATCAGGGCAAGTGGAAAATTAGTCAGGGCAAGTTACTTTCTTGAAGTCACTTGCCCTGTGGCAAGTGGCTTTTAAAAAAATTTTTGAATCCCTGATGAGTCAGTTGACTATTGAAATAATTAATTTTACACTGGCACCAAGTGAGTGTGCTCCTTGATACACAATGTTGTGAATGCTGCCAAATGGAGTCTAGAAAACTAGCAAAATAAAGAAATATTAGCCAGACAAATGCTTGTTGAGTCTTAACTTACACAGATAGTTTATTGAATGCCATAAACCCATTGGATATTCATTGCATGTCATGTAGTATCAGGGAGACTCGGTGTTAAAAATTGGCACCTGTCTGTATGACCAAGCTGCTGAGCTTATAGTTTCATGCTGTATGGGTGGGCTGAAGTTTGTTTATGTATTTAGTTTACGCAGTACAGTGCAGTTTTTGTAAAGATGCTGAAGCGTTTCATTAAGATCTACAATTTCCTCAGGGCCCTAATGGTAACTTTCTGTTTCAAAACACTGAGTCACCAGCACACAATTCACTGGGTTTTTGAACAAGTATGAACTGTAACCACTGTGCTGGACAAAGTTTTACGCAATGAAATTATATTATTACTGAAAGTTTATCATTCATTGAAAAAGAACCACTTTTGTATTGACACAAGCCTTCAGCACCATCGTTTATGATTGAGTGATGGGTACGTAAGAGGAGAGATTCTGACTGGTTTTCCTTGCACCAGCTGCTACTATTAATTACATCATAACATGGCTCTATCGTTTTCCTTATAGTCGCATACCTCATTATTTATCTCATTTAAAAACTGGAACTCTTTGCTTGAAAAGGAGTGCGTCGTCAGTCACATACAAACCAGCATAATCATTTTACAACGAAAACGTGCACAAGAGTTAACTAGGCGTAGCCAGTGAAAGCCACCGGAAGCACGTGTATTTGTTTACACCGAAAAGAACTGCTGCACTTACATAAACAATTTTCATTGGCTGCTGTGGTGAACTTTGCCCAATGGTCGTCCGCGATACGTTTAACCTAGGTAGTTTGCACTCGCACTGACGAAGGCGGTGAAGCAATGTAACTCGAGAGGCATTCAGAAGTGTGAACGATGTCTAAACGAAGATCTCCAAATCCGGGTTTGGTGAGAGGCTTGAAACTGGTTGTTGGAGGGATAGTCGGATTTCACCTGACGTTTATGTGCTACACGTATCTCAGGTACTGGGAACAAAAGTCACAGACAGGTTGAGGATACGTATATAGTAGTTCGACAGGGGCACGTGAGTTGTTGCTACAATGTGAGACAACATACAACAAGAGACCATATCGTGGTCTCTGATTTATAACTTTGGGTATGAGTTCCGCCCGTACCTCCGGACCCCACCCAAACCCAAAATTACAAACTCTCATGTGTACCTTATCCTAGATATACATTCAATAAACTAGAACAGGTATAAATAAACAATTAATGAACTTATTTCATTGTTGGAATGTTACATCGGGGAAGGATTCCCCTGGTGTAAATGTACTATGTAAAAAGAGGGGGTTACTGGCGGAACTCTTTCTCAACTTTGTAGTTGAACTTGATCGGCTGTTGTGGATAAATGCTCCTGGTTTAGGGTTTATTGCGACTTTTCAGGGTAGGTTTTCACACCGTATAAATTGTATCAGCAACCTTGACTGACCACAACCAAGAGATAACGTTTGTAACAGGGTTATTATGCATCATATACTGTGTACCATTGATGTCTGTTGAAAGGTTTGTGTAGCTGTGGTCGAAACGTCGGGTTATGTCTCGATGAGCTTCCAGTCATTTCCCCATCCGACTATTTCCCCACCCAGTCACTTTTCTACCTGGACAGTACCCCACCCATATATATTTCTGGATGGTCATTTCCCCACCAAGTCAATTCCCCACCTACTATTTACCCAGCGGGACAGTACCCCACCCAGGTATATTTCTGGTCACTCATTTCCCCATCAAGTCAATTCCCCACCTACTATTTCCCCACCTGGACAGTACCCCACCCAGATATATTTCATGTCGGTTATTTCCCAATCAAGTCAATTCCTCACCTACGATTTCATCACCCAGACAGTACCCCACCCAGATATATTTCTGGTCAGTCATTTCCCTATCAAGTCAATTCCTCACCTACTATTTCCCCACCTGGACAGTACCCCACCCAGATATATTTCATGTCGGTTATTTCCCAATCAAGTCAATTCCTCACCTACAATTTCATCACCCAGACAGTACCCCACCCAGATATATTTCTGGTCAGTCATTTCCCTATCAAGTCAATTCCTCACCTACTATTTCCCCACCTGGACAGTACCCCACCCAGATGTATTTCTTGTAGGTTGTTTCCCCACCAAGTCAATTCACCACCAACTATTTCCCCACCTGGAGAGTACCCCACCCAGATATATACTTTTGGTCAGTCATTTCCCCATCAAGTCAATTCCTCACCTACTATTTCATCACCCGGACAATACCCCAGTCAAATATATAAATTGGAGACAGATGTCATGTTGGTTTTTAGACCAGATGCTCAGACGGGGACACCTACAGTTGTTTTGGCAGCTGACTACAAACTGAATGGTAGTTAAGTATATACCCTGACAGTGTGGATAATTACTCACAGTAGACATCATTGGCTTGTCTTATCTAAGCTTGATTTTGACTATAATAGCTGAAAAAATAATGTTGAAGTGTTAAGCACTTGATTATTTACAGGGTGATGTCTTAACTTCTGTTGACTGTCATGCATGGTGGTTGGTTTATGTTAAACAATGTAAGGCCCGACCAATTTTATTTCTTGTTTTACGGATATTTGTCCCCTGAAAACTTAAAGGCAGAGGGGAAAATGAATAAAAATAAAATTTCCAATCAAAGTAATATTCCTTGTAAATACTCAAAGTATTTTACTTTTGGCAATTTATGAAGTGAATATGGGTGAGAAAACAACCTAAAAAGTATTTTCTTGTGTGTTCACATTTTTAGCCAATGAAAACATTAGGATTTGAGCAGGGAAAATTAATTTTTCTTATTCTTGAAAAAATAAGGTAGGCTAATCCATAAAACAAGAAATAAAATTGGTCTGGCCTAAACAAAGAAAAAAACTCACTTTGGATATAAAACACGGTGACTGAGATAGCATTAACATGACACTTACTAAACTATCAGTACCTTCTTCTTCCACAGAGGGTCGGGTAGCTTAGTGGCTAAAGCGTTTGATCATCATGCTGAAAACCCGGGTATATTGTGTGAAGCCCATTTCTGGTGTCCCCTGCTGTGATATTGCTAAAAGTGGAGTAAAACTATACTCACTCACTCATTCTTCTTCCGCAGGAGGACATACTATGAGACCCCCCTGGAGAGGAAAATCCGAGAATCTAATGTGTCAGTTTCCCAAGACTGATGAGGTGCCATTTAGATATGTGAACCATGGATTAATATTAGGACTGTTGCATGATGAACAGAGCCAGCTGTTCACTTCCTGCAAACATTTCCAGTCTGTGCCTGACAGACATCAGATACTGAAGGTGTCGTATGCAGGGTGTTGGTGTCGCACTGAGTGGGATTTCTTAGTCTGTACAACTAGTAACACATATGTGTTCTTGTACATAAATTTGTTATTGTTTCAAATATATATAACCAAATATATGTACAAAACGTATGCCAATCAATTGTTTGTTTTATTTCCTTGTTTGGGATGAAACTCACACTTGTAATCAAGTCAGATTTGGTGACAGTGGCCATCAGTGAGATGCAGAAGGGTCCCTTGGAAAATACTTAAGTGAGGAAAATATCAGCAATTTCATTAGAAACTAAAAACTCAAGGATTCATGATTGAATTGCGGCTTATTGAATTGATACTTTCTGTTAATTGGTTATGACAGACATACATGGAAAAAGCATTGTAGATTTCTTTGAAAAAGATTGTAGATTTGGTTTTGTAGTATTTGTCAAATTTTACTATATAAAATCCTTACGTGACTGATAGTTTTAACACAAATGACAGATTGAAGATCTCTCTAAACAGGACTTTTCCACTTGATGATCTGTGTTTACAGGGTCCATTTGTTCTCTGAACCTGTGATGATATGGGTTAGAATTGATCTTCAGTAACCCATGCATGCCATAAGAGGCAACTAAGGCGGTCACACAAGTGTCATATCCCAACTGCATAGATCGATGCTCATGCTGTTGATCACTGGATATTCTGGTCCAGACTTGATTATTTACGCAAGCTTTCACTCTTTAGACACCAAACCATTCACTCGTTTCATAAATATGGTATTACATGGGACATATTTAATGTTCTCTTTTATTACTCACCCCTTGAAAATATTGCTGTTTAATAATTTTACAGTGTGATGCTGTACATATGACATCAAACTTATGATGTCACAGTGCTAATACCTCGATCACAATAGTATTATACCTTGTTTGAGTCACCACACTCGTTGAATTCTTGATTAGAAAGTGCTTTGCTTGATATTATTTTGCTAATGTAGGGTGAGTAATGAAAAAAATACTAAACTATGTCCCCTTTAACAGCATATTTGTGAAAATCGTGTATGGTATCTAACTTGCTGTCGTTCCTTAGATTCCAAACCATTCACTCGTTTCATAAATATGGTATTACACTGGGCAAAGTTTAGTATTCTCTAATTACTCACTCGTTGAAGGTTTAATAATTTTACAAAGTTGTTACACATCGTGTATTATGAGATGCTTCGGTGAAAGATCAAAGGCGCCGACAATACTTTATTGGACGATAATGTGCACTCTTTGCATTACGTCACAATGTGTTGACGTCACTGCGCCATTCCAGTCTGCCCCCTCGTAATCGAAGTTTTTGCATTACGTCACAATGTACCGATGTCACGATGGATGTCAGTTGCCATCGCCTGGTACAGCCTCCCACAGTAAACTGCTTCGTCGCATGCCGTTTCTTGGTTTGCAGTTGCATCACACAGCTAACATCACCGGTGGAAACATTACATTTATGTTTTCTGAAGGATAAAATGCCTCATAGTTCGACTCAAAATTTTACAGAGACACGGTAATGTTTGCAAGACTAGCGTCCTCGTGCTTTAACTATAATTGCTCACGGCGAAAGTGTGCTTTATTACACTATACATGGTGGTAGGACGAACTGTATTTCTTTAAATAACATGGCGTGATGCCGCACGTATGACGTCAAAGTGTCTTTTCGATTATGACGTCACAATGCTAATACCCGTGTCAGCAGAGTATTAGACCTTGCTTGACTCGCGGAAAGCTGAGTGTCACCACACTCGTTGAATTCTTAGGAAAGAAGTACAGTATGGTTCAAAATTATTGAGAATAGCTAAAGCATTTCATATTATTAAACGAGAACAAATCAGATAAAATTGAATGTATTGTGAAAGTGAACTGACCTTTTCATGTTGTGTAGGTAACAATTTAATATATTATCAAGTCTCCTTGAGCTTCACGGCACAGTCTAAGACGGGTAGGCATACTTCCTATCAGAGAGGTTAGTGTCTCGTGAGTTATGCTGTCCCAGTATCGGACCACTTCTCTCTTCATGTCTTCAATTTTTGTCAACCCCTTTTGATTCACACATTCCTTCATCATCCCCCAAATGTTCTCAATGGGATTTAAGTCAGGACTATATGCAGGAAATGGTAATGCAGTCACATTTTTCTACTGAAACCACTGCTTGGCATGTTTTGCGGTGTGTTTAGGATCATTATCTTGCTGCAAAATCCAGTCATTTCCATAAAACACATGTGCACTTGGAAGGAGAAAATTATCTAATATGTTAGTGTAGCGTTGACTTGTCATCTTTCCCTCAAACACACACAGCGGGGTCGTTCCTAATAAGGATATCCCTCCCCATACATGAAACTTTGGGCTGTATTTAGGTCGTCGATACAACGGTGCTGACGCAGACTTTGTCCATATTTTCACATTATTGGGATATACCCATATTGAGCTTTCATCAGTAAAAATCACATTTTCCCAGTCAAAGTTTTCATGTGCCAAACACCACTCAACACGCCTGTCTTTATGTTCTTGTTTCAAGAGAGGAGAAGGAATTCCAGTCTTTTTCTCCCATCCAAGATCAATCAAATTTCTTCTAACTGTAGATTTTGATACAACTGTTGATCCCCTTTCTATCATTTCATACCTGATGTTGGAGATGCTTGCCCTTTGCTTTTTAGACGCTAAAATTCCCAGCCGGACGCGATCTGAGAAGTCCAATTTTCTGGGTCTCCCTGCTCCTTTCTGGTGCCCAAAATCCTTTCCCTCTTTACAATTCTTCCTAATCCTATACACAGTAGAAAGAGGAGTTCCTGTTCTCTCTGCCAATGTATTTACATCATCAATTCCTTGATTACACAACTCAAAAATCAACCTTCTTTTATCTTCAGCAGACATTGTTGACAGTGCTGAGGAAAATGACGTCTGCTACAAATTCAGGGGAGGTAACTGTAATTGTACTATACTCAGTAGGCCAAGATGAGTTACCTCCCTTATACCATTACTTAGTTTTAAGTATCAGTGAATCAGTTGAGGTGTTAGGATAGCTCAAAGTAAGAAGAAAAATTCTCAATAATTATGAACCAGACTATACTTAGCTCCATATTATTTGGCTAATGTGGGGTGAGTAATAAATAAAATACTAAACCATGTTCCGTGTAACACCATATTTATGAAACTCATTAATGGTATGGGTATCCCATAAAGGTTTGTGTGCCCAATATCTTTAATATTTATTTTTGGATTTAATTTCTTGTTCAGTCTTAAATGCAACCGGTTTATGACATGGTTGTCACTGTAAAATTTAAAGCCTCTCAATTTCATTCGGCATGTCTGACTGTCAAGTGTCACAGACCTAGATCACCATGGCAGGATTGTGCTGTGCAGCACCAGGCTCTAAGAACTTACATCTGTATGCAAATTGTGTTATCGGTATAGTATTGCAGGACATCTTGTTATTTCCATTTTTACTCCCACTCTACAACGTATATAGTACAATGATATGCATATATTCACTCATATACACACACATATACATACATACATACATACATACATACATACATACATATACATATGCACATATATATTATGATTAATACCCTCTTCAGCGGAAGTGGATTTACATACAGGAATACATTCTTAATTCCGGCACTCTACACATGACCAATACAATCGCATGTATACAAGTATACATAATTTTGGTCTCCATTGTCCATTGAAACAGACATTTTGTATCGTTTCAACTTTTGGAGGACCAAGGTCAAGGCGATTGGAGGTCAGACTTTATGTACTGGCTCAAATTTTATGTACTTCATGAAATATGAAGATTGAGCAGACGACTCGTTTTTCTATTTCGAAGTGAAGGGAGGTCTCTTTGGCGGCGAAGTGATGCGTTTCAAGGCAAGCACAAAGTGATGCTTTTCGAGGCAATGCCAAGTGATGGAAGTAAAATCACCTGCTATATGTTAGCTATTTGAACAATTTATATCAACAACGTACATCAAAAGGCACAGAATTCCCCATATCTCAAAAGAGGTCATTGTGGTGAAATACATGCATATTAAAAATATGGAATGCTATATAAATAATGACTATGTTGTGTTGGTTTCCCCAAAGCGGAGTAAGGTCTGTATGTAACCAACATTGTCCAATGCAGGATTCATTCTGCCTCCTCTCAGTCTTCGACAAAATTCTATACATCTCTGCCTCCCATGGTGACGAGACTGTCAGACTGGGAGTGTCCTTCAGCGGCAGTCTTTGGAATTTCACCGAGGTTGGTAGAATGAGCAGTCTCATCTGCATCTGTCTGCATCTGATGAACAGGGATGAAGCGGACAGTGTTGATTTCGCTCAGCTTGTTGATGTTGTCCATCAGTCTGTATATGGAATCAGTTGAAGCCCCAATGGACACTTCACTGGGGGGAAGCATATCGAAAACGCACTGCCCCTGAGCTCTTGCATAGTCAGTGTTGTATGTCACAGCGCTTTTGGATTCGTCTGCATTATCAGATTCTGAAGGGTGTACATGTTTTCTTCTAACTGGCCTTGTTGCTATGGAGACGGAGTCGTCTACGCCCACAGAGCTTTCACATTTAGGCGAAATGGAATCGAAGCCTGAATCTTCTTGACAGAAGAATCTCTTGTCAAACCACTGTGGGTCCAACATCTGGAAATGTTTAGCTTTTGTTATGGCCTCCAATAACTGTCTCCCACTTGAAGTAGCTTTAAGATCAATCATTTCATCAATGTCAGACTGTCCACTCATCTCATGGATGTGGCACACAAGGTCCTTGAAGTGTTTCGGCAGCCGGTAGTGAACACCGGGATATATGTCCTTCAAGAGGAAGTCCTCGTCGGTGTAGTCAAAGTATGCTAGGATGGTCTTCTTGAAGAACCACGGCTCCGATGATTTGGCCAAGACGTGTGTAAGTGCCAGAGAGAACATGTCACCCTCGGGACCTTCATCTAATCTTCTCAGAGACTTGTTGACATGACGAGCTTCAAACAATTTGAACGCTGCCTCTGAGTTGATGATGATGACGAAGTCGGCCTGATCAATGTGCGACAGGGTCCATTCGTAGGCGCCCATCGTCTGGATTTCTCGGGGGAACCAGCGTGGAAAGAAGACTTCACAATAGCATTGTTTCTTGAGGTGGATGGCCAGGTTGGTGATCACTTTCGTGTGGTCCTTATGATCTTCAGCATATATCAAGTAAACCTTCCTCGAGTAAAGAGCTAAAACAAACACATGCAATATGATACCAGGAAAGATCATCACTGGACCAAGTGGGCCTAGGCAGGTCCATTGACAGATTTGGATCTTCAGGAGTTGAGGACCCACAATCTTCTTTTTTTGGTGTTTGGTCCTCTGCTAAGAACACACATTTGTCCCTCCCTCCACCCACCTCCACAACCCATTTTTCAAGATATATAGATGAGTCAACACTTGTAAACTGTAACCATGTTCATACACAGATTACCAGCACTTTACATTATAATGACGACATTGACTGCATGACATTTCAGCCCCATCACCAATACACTTCAAACGTTTAAAGAAGTTTCAATGAAATTATGTTATGTTTTTTCAAAAATTCACACTGTTAAAGGACTTCACACTGTTAAAGGACTTCATTTTGTTGAAAAGAGAATAACCACATTGAATATACACGTATGCTGCGGGCTAATGGAAAACTGGTTTTGGTGAAGCTTGTTGTCCCAGAACATGCATTTGAAGAGCGTAAGTATCTTCACTATATACATAATGTTCATACCACGGTGACCTTGAGTGCCAGGGTCAGGATCCTTATTACTTGGAATGCTTCTATATATGAGACGGTGTGCTGCTGAAACAAACAAATGTATCGGGCAGAGTCAACAACGCAGCATATCAGGCTGTTCGGCCATCTCGCGTTAGATTGGTCCAAATTCGCTCAAAGGTTTCCTGACGCGACCTTTCCTACTAGGCTTTGCTAGACTCAGAGGAGGAGTGTAGTGAATAATACCGAGACTAAGGTTAATTAGACTGAGTACTATATTCAACACTTGTACACCACGCAGATTTGTCCATGTATGATAATGCTTCCTACGCGCTCGCCCGTCAAGATCCGGGTTAGAACTGATCTTCAGTAACCCATGTTTGTCGTTCGAAGCGATTAACGGGATCGGGTAGTTATGCTCACTGACTTGGTTGACACGTCATCAATGCTCATGCTATTGATCACTTGATTGTCTGGTCCAGATTCAATTATTTACAGACAGCTGCCACATTACTGCACTACGAGCACTTTACTAACACTAACCTACCAGATATGGTAGATACTGGTCATCAGTACTGATTCGAAATGTATGTGGTGCACAGAGCCTAGACATGAGCAAATTGTCTATGAGTAAGCTCACCCGGCAGACCCGTCAGTATCACGATAGATGATCACTCTAAGTCGAATGTCGTTTGTTTCCAGATTTGGTATATAATATACATGGCGTTACAATAAGTTTTTATCTTGTGATTCACTAAGCATGTTTACAAGTGTAGAGTAGACCTCTGTCGCTTTGTCCATGTACGTCCATAAACAGGATGTCGCTTGTTGTTACCTTGCCTGGTGCTTGGCAGTGAGAGCTTAGGACAAGGGCTCAGAGTCCGCATACTGTGTTTGAGTGAGCATCAATACCCAGCTGCAGAAACCCCTGTTCAATAGTAACTAAGTGAGTGAGGTTTTTTAACGCAATATTCCAGCATTCAACAACACCACGGCTTTAAGCTTCAAGCATTGTACCCATGTGGACAAACTAAACCCAAGTCTTCGGCGTGACGAGCGAACGGTCAAATGTTGTAATTAGGGGTATGCACAATTAACACTGGTTGCTCCGAGAAACGCCACTCTGAATTGTAACGCCCCGGTCCCTTCCACCAGTGGATGTAACCATATGTGGCTATGGTCAGTTTGGATCAAAATATTACAGATGAATCACAATCCTAATTACTACTAATCCTACCTACTCTTGCTGCATAAAACATTGATCTGTACGGACACAGGCGGTCACTTACTTCCACCTATCTATGAACAATAACCCCTTGGTTAAGCTGCACTTCACCTCCAAGCCAGAGCAATGGCAGATAGACACTAACAGCATTGCCAAGCATGGAAGAATCTACATTATACTGACTCTCAAGTGAGGTAGTGATGCTGACCATCCGAACTAATTTGACACGGGTGATGTATCATCATGAGTAAGTATGCATGGTAGCCTAGCGGTTAATGCTTTCTCTCGTCACATTGGGTTCGAATCTCCACATGGCTTCAGTGTTTGAAGTTATTGCTGGTGTCCCCCACTGTCAAACTGTTAAAATGTTCCTAAAACGGCGCCCTGAACTACTCACCGACACGTTGCTTCTTCGCCCACAGCACTACCACCACCGTGAGTACCAAGCCACAACCAAGTAGGACCGGTACTATTGCGACCGCTGTGATGAATGTCATTGACACGGCTGCAGTATGCATAAAAAGAGGCAGTTCACACTAGTGGCAAAGGGCTGTTTGTTTTCAGTTTCCCCGAAGACCAAAATGATTTTTCTTCTTAAAGCTGTTATCAATATTTAATGTGTAACGCTCCCTGGAATAATTTTTTCAGGATAGGACGTGGGTGAAATATTTACATCTCCACGAGGTCATCATCTGCTTACATATAGAGACAGTCAGACCTTGTCTTTTGAACAAGACGAATTCATGGTAGGAGAGGTTCGACTCACGAGTATGGTCTTCTATATTGGACATAAATAGTTAGGGATATATGAAAATTTTGAAATTATGAATAATGATGTATTTATTCATTGAAATACTGATAAAATATCAGTCATAAAAAGCCAATATCCCTAACTTATTTTTGTCCAGTATATATTCATTACGTATCCTTTTATGAGTGTTTTAATCCAACTCGTCGTCACTGAAGTACACTTCAGATCCGGCAGCTGTGGACTGCCGAAATGTGAGTGCAATACGGAATCCATTTGAACGTAATGACATCGTGAGATCAAAAGGGGTGTGATAAATACGACAGTATCAATTTGAAAACATATCAGTCTAAACCCAGAACAATAAGCCTTACTTGACTCCTCCGCTTGACCCCGTGAGGGCGTGTGTGTCGCCAGTGGGGATGTCGAGGGCTCTGAAGATAGAAATGCATTTATTGGGATAGTGATGGAGATGGGCTAGGATAACATAATGTAGTGCTGTCGGGAATTTGGTCGTTAGAAATACATGTTACCATTTAAAATGATAGTATTGGGTTAATTGGAAGAGTGGGAGAGCGAGTGTGATTGTACCTATGTTGGGGCTGGGGAATGAATAGCCAGTGTGACAAAAGAGAATAGAAAGCGTGATCGATGGATAGGTCGAAAGCCTTACTTGACTCTGCTGCCTGAACTGGTGAACTGCTGTCCGTCGCTCCCTGAGATGTCAGAGCTGCCTCTGTTCAACATTGGTACGTGAATGGGGATAGTGAGAA
The DNA here is from genome assembly GCF_037392515.1 of Haliotis asinina. Classification (NCBI taxonomy): domain Eukaryota; kingdom Metazoa; phylum Mollusca; class Gastropoda; order Lepetellida; family Haliotidae; genus Haliotis; species Haliotis asinina. The sequence continues at coordinate 93,469,440 of NC_090281.1, forward strand.
GTGTGAATATTGTAAACGAGAACAATGGACAGGATAGTGGGAACAATGGACATTTAAATGCTGTCAAATACGAGTCTACTACAGCCTATTCCGTTCATCCTCCACTACGGTCAGCAGTAAATACGTGCGTGTCCGTAAGATATGGCCGCCGTTTTACACGGTCTAACTACTGACCAGGGCCCTTATTTTCGAAACGTTCGTAGCCCTAAGAATTCTTTACACTCAGTGTAATCCTGCACTAAACTCAGTGACCGATTAGTTGGCAAATTTAGATTTTGCTGAAATGTGAGCCCTGGAGGAAGGGCCTTGCTTAGAAAATTAAAATTTCTACGTGACAGAATACCTGTTTCGTTGATAAGCTCAAATCCTGCTCACATGTACTCAGATTACCAGATACCCATGAATTATATTGCTGAAGCAACAAATCACAATTCAAGCTATATATAAATGTAGAGTAGGTTTGCTGAAATGAGAACATGAAGTTAGAGGATGGGTCTAGCATGGCACAATAGAAATATTCTAGGTGTAGGGCACTTTGATACATTGGAAGAGAATATGAATGGTTTGTTTCTATCAACGACCATCCAGTTGGGGATGGAGTGAGTGAGTACGCCGGTTTTACGCCGCTTTTCGCACTATCACTGCGGGGACGCCAGGCATGTACTTCACATATTGCTTCCATGTAGTCGAGCCAACGCTTTAACCACGAGGATGCCCCACCGCTCTGTGGAGAAAGTGACTATCAGGTGAAATACACGCATGAGAAGCTGACAGAAGCGGCATCTACCAACCTTGTGAATCAACAATGATCACGTCTGTTCTGGTTGCGAGGCATGAGACACAACGGCGAGACGTGCTTGATGGCTTCTCGTAACACAGGCACTTGCCAGGTTTGTCCCTATAGGGGTCCTCCGGTTGTATCTGCGGAACACATCATCTATTCAGACATGGTGACTGTATAAAGAAGATGGGAACAGCTAAGAACGGTCGTGGGGAAACTGGCTTCTCACACTGAACCAAAGGGGAGAAACAACACAAGTCTTGAACGACGTTATGAGACAACAATATACATTTATTCAGTACTGAAGAGCCACACGTCCCTAGCACAATTACAGTGTTCATATACATGTGGTAGAGTGTAAACAGTCATTGACGTGGGATATCACATGACACAATTACTACACACCTGTCGCCCCTTCAGTACTGGATAAACTGATTGTAATGAGACAAAGCTTTAAACTATGATGAGAAAGGTGGGTTCAAGGTCGCTTTAAACGGTATGTGGAGCAGAAGCTCCATGTGGGAAGAGAGCTCGAGTTTGGTTGTATGTTTGTTTGTGTAACACCGCTCACAGCAATATGCCAGCTACATGGCAGCAGTCTGTAAATATTCGAGGTGGGACAAGTAAATCCAGCGATCTGCGGTTACTTGTGTCAGCCAAGTCAGCGACCCTGATTGCCCGCTCTCTTGAGTTGCTGAAGACTCATGATCTTCAAGGGTAAAGGGGAGCTCGAAGTGATGAAGCGAATAGGCACTCAATGTCGACAACAGCATATACATGGGATCACATATCCTTGGCGTGTTTCGCCTAACCCACCTGGATCTGGTACCTATCTGCCTCAAGGTCATAGAACGTGACTGCCATGGATGTATCGTTCTCGTGGGGTGGATCGATTGTCTTTAAAATCAAATGGAGCACATTATGAAGACGGCTAAGTTGGTGAATGTATTAGAATGTTACGAACAGTTTGAACCGCTTTGAACGATTTTTCAATTATTATTTCACAGCCAGTAGGAGGAAATCCCGACAGTCGTCGACTTATCTGTTTGATGACAATGAGGACAACTTCAAGTGAACCCTCGGTTTGTGGACCCTAATTCCTAGGGGCAATAACTCTATACAATAATCACTACCGCTTTGTCAGTGGCATATATCATGTGTATATTATGATTTGTGACGTATTCCAGCTTTTCCGAGTTAAGGCGGAGACTAACACCAGAATTTAATAAAATTGTGCTCACCTGTCCTTGGCACTTGGAAGGGTGATGTGTGCTGATGCTACAACGGTGAATTGCATTTAGCTGATCTCGGTCTCCTAAAAGCTTCACTATATATGTGAGAAAGTTGTACTCTTTTGGTGCCCGACTGAATCTAACTGTGATCCGTGCAGGCGCCTGGCGGTCGTCCGTCTCGTAGCTTAGCGCTGGTGACCAATTTCCAGGTGACTTTCCATCTACAATATATCGATATGCACGTGATGAAGGAGATAAGGGCCTCAGTAAATACAGGTAACATCCCTTTCAAATAAGTTTACCGGGGGCTGAGGTTCCAACCACGTCATGGGTACAATGTGTGAAGCTCATTTTGGTGTTTCCCGCCACGATATGGCTGAACCATCGCTGAAAGGGACGGACGCATAACTAATCTCACCCTCAGTTATAGGACCATTTAAACAACTGCAAGCTTTTGTCATTAACGATGGAACATGCTATATATATTTTGCTCGGTCAGATACCATAGGAAGGTCACGAGTTTTGTATAATTCGCATGTAATGAGACTGAGTGTTGTATTTTATTAATTACCCACGTTTTACATGCATTAAACTGACAAAATCGCGTATTTTTGTTATTTTTATAGTTTCAAAGGGAAACCTGTTTCAGAAAGACGTTGTGGAAGAATGTTTTACTGTTGTATACTTTTAGCATGACGTCACACTGTAAAGACGACACTACGTCTGTCCCCTTGATGCCGAAAAATGGGAGTTAAGGTGAACTTTAGTAACGGTTGCTTCGTGAAACGAGCCCCCGGTCGTTACCACACAGTTTAACGCGATACGACACACGTGTGACATACGAGATTAGTATGCAACTACCAAGCGTTGAGCACGTGGGTAAATATCTCTGTCGCCTCTGTCCTGTTGTGGAAAACTGGTCCTTCAGTTAGAATTAAAACCGAATCTCCCAGCAGTGGCTAGAAGCACGGGAATCTGAATCTCTATGTAAGATTGAGCATCACAGATCTCTGAAGAAAAGATAAAGTTTACTTCTTTTCTGTCAAAATAAAACTAATACACCTTTTTTCTTCTAATACCTCCCCTGTCACTTTACATACCTGTGCCCAAGTTTACCTTGAAATGGCTGAAGTGTGAAGAACTGGCCCTTGTGCATCGAGGCTCGTGACATAGGCAGAGTGTACATTTTCAAGAGATATTGGTTATGTGATCCGCCGTCCAAACCCAGGAGCTTCTTTGTGAACTTCAGCTGAATTTTTAAATTGCTTTAAAAGATTGTGGTCAGATGCCTGTATAGATACCATAACATGGAGAACAGTCATGTCTTCTTCCTATGTCAAGCTGATTTTATCGATAACCTGCACGCGTGACGGGAGGAAGCATGTGCTTATTGATAAGATGTACAATGTGAAGGGAGGAAGTGTGTGGATACTGATAAATGTGCAATGTGAAGGGAGGAAGTGTGTGAATATTGATAAGATGTACAATGTGAAGGAGGAAGTGTGTGAATGTTGATAAGATGCACAATGTGAGGGAGGAAGTGTGTGAATATTGATAAGATGTACAATGTGAGGGAGGAAGTGTGTGAATGTTGATAAGATGCACAATGTGAGGGAGGAAGTGTGTGAATATTGATAAGATGTACAATGTGAGGGAGGAAGTGTGTAAATGTTGATAAGATGTACAATGTGAGGGAGGAAGTGTGTAAATATTGATAACCTGCACGCGTGACGTTAGGAATATGTGTCTATATATGCACGTGTGACGGGGGTTGGGGCGGGGGTGAACATGATAACATGCACGTATGAAGAGAAGAAGTATGTGTTTCAGGATAACCTGCACGTGTGACGAGAGGAAGAATGTGTAACGGGTAGGTCACAATATGGTCACATCTTTTGCAGCATCACAACCTTGATCCGTCGACCGATGTCAAGTACATAACTAAACAGTTGCCAATATATTACCATGAAGTCAAGTCATGTGCACCACCCATACAGACGTTAAATGGAGTTTTTGCATGATTTTATTTCATGATTCAGTGCCAGACCCACCAACCTACAATGAAAATGTGTCTTGCATGAAGGTCCATGTACAAAGTAGACATGCATAATATGTACAACATGCACAACATACCACACGCCCGTTACAGTGACTCTTTTCTCAACACAAGCGCATGATAACTGAATAGAAGTACCGTGTATTGTACTAAGGATGAGGATGCTTTACAAGAAAGTACTCAAAACAGTTTTGTAGCATTGATATTTGATTGTTGCCATTGTGAAAATACATTTGCTTTAAATTTTTAAATTGGGCACAGAAATAAAAAAAAGTAATTCACTTTCAACAGTATTACGAAATTAACAGAACCTTTGTGATGTTATAATCGATAAATATATTGCCTGATTGAGCGATAAATCATTTAGGTCAAGTCTCAAGCGTATGAAAGCATTACGAAGGTTTTTATTGCGTAAGTTGTATAGATACGACTCAGGTTGAAGTAAAGATTTACACTCACGATGACAATCATATCTTGAACTTGTATATAAGGATAAATGCCAGCATTATTTAATAATATCGATAGCTCTGGTACGAAACTGTCTGATAAACGCATGAATGCGACCAATGATGTGACGCCATTTTGCATGAAAATTACGATACTATCGCGAAATTCCGAGTCATATGAACTCATTTAGATACGATTTTCAAATCTGCATGCAGATCCTACTTATACATACTACAGGTAGTTACTTCAAGTCGCACCGTGAGTACGGACCTTAACGTCCTTATCAAACTATGGGGGATTATGATGTGCCAATGCGCCCATAAACTATACACGCGTATGCAGGCGCTAATAGAATTCTTCCGGAAGGGAAGGTCTGTATTAGAAGTCTTAAAACAGTTAAAAGTCTAAAGAAACACTTTTCGCTGCTTGGCATCGGCGTTATACATTTAACCATCCCAAGTAGTATCTAAACAAAAGGTTACGAGTACGGGTTGCTCAAGTATTTTTACCAATATTATTAATATGGGCAGTCAAATGCATATCGTAGGTTTTTTTCATGGCAGAAAATGCTCTGGCATAGTTATTACTTTACACAGTACTTTGAACAGCGAGAGTAAGAACTTACGTACAAAGTAAATGTGCCACATTCACCGTGCCCCATGTTATTAAGGATAGACAAACCAACATTGAAAAACCGTTTACAAGGAAATTTCAGACCAATTAAGAAGAATGTTGATGACCCATGCATTCGTCACGTGGCATGTAGATGACCCATACATTCGTCATGTGGCATGATGTAGACGACCCATGCATTCGTCATGTGACATGTAGATGACCCATACATTCGTCATGTGGCATGATGTAGACGACCCATACATTCGTCACGTGGCATGTAGATGACCCATACATTCGTCATGTGGCATGTAGATGACCCATGCATTCGTCATGTGGCATGATGTAGACGACCCATGCATTCGTCATGTGACATGTAGATGACCCATACATTCGTCATGTGGCAAGTAGACGACCCATACATTCGTCACGTGGCATGTAGATGACCCATACATTCGTCATGTGGCATGATGTAGACGACCCATGCATTCGTCATGTGACATGTAGATGACCCATACATTCGTCACGTGGCAAGTAGACGACCCATACATTCGTCACGTGGCATGTAGATGACCCATGCATTCGTCATGTGACATGTAGATGACCCATACATTCGTCACGTGGCAAGTAGACGACCCATACATTCGTCACGTGGCAAGTAGACGACCCATACATTCGTCATGTGGTAAGTAGATGACCCATACATTCGTCACGTGACAAGTAGATGACCCATACATTCGACATGTGGTAAGTAGACGACCCATACATTCGTCATGTGGTAAGTAGATGACCCATACGTTCGTCACGTGGCAAGTAGATGACCCATACATTCGTCACGTGGCAAGTAGACGACCCATACATTCGTCATGTGGTAAGTAGATGACCCATACATTCGACATGTGGTAAGTAGATGGCCCATACATTCGTCACGTGGCAAGTAGATGACCCATACATTCGTCATGTGGCAAGTAGACGACCCATACATTCGTCACGTGGCAAGTAGATGACCCATACATTCGTCATGTGGCAAGTAGACGACCCATACATTCGTCATGTGGTAAGTAGACGACCCATACATTCGTCACGTGGCAAGTAGATGACCCATACATTCGTCATGTGGCAAGTAGACGACCCATACATTCGTCATGTGGTAAGTAGATGACCCATACATTCGACATGTGGTAAGTAGATGGCCCATACATTCGTCACGTGGCAAGTAGACGACCCATACATTCGTCATGTGACAAGTAGATGACCCATACATTCGTCATGTGGCAAGTAGATGACCCATACATTCGTCATGTGGCAAGTAGACGACCCATACATTCGTCACGTGGCAAATAGATGACCCATACATTCGTCATGTGGCAAGTAGACGACCCATACATTCGTCATGTGGCAAGTAGACGACCCATACATTCGTCACGTGGCAAGTAGATGACCCATACATTCGTCATGTGGCAAGTAGACGACCCATACATTCGTCATGTGGTAAGTAGATGACCCATACATTCGACATGTGGTAAGTAGATGGCCCATACATTCGTCACGTGGCAAGTAGACGACCCATACATTCGTCACGTGGCAAGTAGACGACCCATACATTCGACATGTGGCAAGTAGACGACCCATACATTCGTCACGTGGCAAGTAGATGACCCATACATTCGTCATGTGGCAAGTAGACGACCCATACATTCGTCATGTGGTAAGTAGACGACCCATACATTCGTCACGTGGCAAGTAGATGACCCATACATTCGTCATGTGGCAAGTAGACGACCCATACATTCGTCATGTGGTAAGTAGATGACCCATACATTCGACATGTGGTAAGTAGATGGCCCATACATTCGTCACGTGGCAAGTAGACGACCCATACATTCGTCACGTGGCAAGTAGACGACCCATACATTCGACATGTGGTAAGTAGATGACCCATACATTCGTCATGTGGCAAGTAGACGACCCATACATTCGTCATGTGGCAAGTAGATGACCCATACATTCGACATGTGGCAAGTAGACGACCCATACATTCGACATGTGGTAAGTAGATGACCCATACATTCGTCATGTGGTAAGTAGACGACCCATACATTCGTCACGTGGCATGTAGATGACCCATACATTCGTCATGTGGCATGTAGATGACCCATGCATTCGTCATGTGGCATGATGTAGACGACCCATGCATTCGTCATGTGACATGTAGATGACCCATACATTCGTCATGTGGTAAGTAGACGACCCATACATTCGTCACGTGGCATGTAGATGACCCATACATTCGTCATGTGGCATGATGTAGACGACCCATGCATTCGTCATGTGACATGTAGATGACCCATACATTCGTCACGTGGCAAGTAGACGACCCATACATTCGTCACGTGGCATGTAGATGACCCATGCATTCGTCATGTGACATGTAGATGACCCATACATTCGTCACGTGGCAAGTAGACGACCCATACATTCGTCACGTGGCAAGTAGACGACCCATACATTCGTCATGTGGTAAGTAGATGACCCATACATTCGTCACGTGACAAGTAGATGACCCATACATTCGACATGTGGTAAGTAGACGACCCATACATTCGTCATGTGGTAAGTAGATGACCCATACGTTCGTCACGTGGCAAGTAGATGACCCATACATTCGTCACGTGGCAAGTAGACGACCCATACATTCGTCATGTGGTAAGTAGATGACCCATACATTCGACATGTGGTAAGTAGATGGCCCATACATTCGTCACGTGGCAAGTAGATGACCCATACATTCGTCATGTGGCAAGTAGACGACCCATACATTCGTCACGTGGCAAGTAGATGACCCATACATTCGTCATGTGGCAAGTAGACGACCCATACATTCGTCATGTGGCAAGTAGACGACCCATACATTCGTCACGTGGCAAGTAGATGACCCATACATTCGTCATGTGGCAAGTAGACGACCCATACATTCGTCATGTGGTAAGTAGATGACCCATACATTCGACATGTGGTAAGTAGATGGCCCATACATTCGTCACGTGGCAAGTAGACGACCCATACATTCGTCATGTGACAAGTAGATGACCCATACATTCGTCATGTGGCAAGTAGATGACCCATACATTCGTCATGTGGTAAGTAGATGGCCCATACATTCGTCACGTGGCAAGTAGACGACCCATACATTCGTCACGTGGCAAGTAGATGACCCATACATTCGTCATGTGGTAAGTAGACGACCCATACATTCGACATGTGGCAAGTAGACGACCCATACATTCGACATGTGGCAAGTAGACGACCCATACATTCGACATGTGGTAAGTAGATGACCCATACATTCGTCATGTGGTAAGTAGACGACCCATACATTCGACATGTGGCAAGTAGATGACCCATACATTCGTCATGTGACAAGTAGATGACCCATATATTCGTCATGTGGCAAGTAGATGACCCATACATTCGTCATGTGGCAAGTAGATGACCCATACATTCGTCATGTGGTAAGTAGATGGCCCATACATTCGTCACGTGGCAAGTAGACGACCCATACATTCGTCACGTGGCAAGTAGACGACCCATACATTCGACATGTGGTAAGTAGATGGCCCATACATTCGTCATGTGGCATGTAGATGACCCATACATTCGTCATGTGGCAAGTAGATGACCCATACATTCGTCATGTGGCAAGTAGACGACCCATACATTCGTCATGTGGCAAGTAGATGGCCCATACATTCGTCATGTGGCATGTAGATGACCCATACATTCGTCATGTGGCAAGTAGATGACCCATACATTCGTCATGTGGCAAGTAGACGACCCATACATTCGTCATGTGGCAAGTAGATGACCCATACATACGTCACGTGGCAAGTAGATGGCCCATACATTCGTCATGTGGCAAGTATATGGCCCATACATTCGTCATGTGGTAAGTAGATGACCCATACATTCGTCATGTGGCAAGTAGATGGCCCATACATTCGTCACGTGGCAAGTAGATGGCCCATACATTCGTCATGTGGTAAGTAGATGACCCATTCATTCGTCATGTGGCAAGTAGATGGCCCATACATTCGTCACGTGGCAAGTAGACGACCCATACATTCGTCACGTGGCAAGTAGATGGCCCATACATTCGTCACGTGGTATGTAGATGACCCATACATTCGTCATGTGGCATGTAGATGGCCCATACATTCGTCACGTGACAAGTAGATGACCCATACATTCGACATGTGGTAAGTAGACGACCCATACATTCGTCATGTGGTAAGTAGATGACCCATACGTTCGTCACGTGGCAAGTAGATGACCCATACATTCGTCACGTGGCAAGTAGACGACCCATACATTCGTCATGTGGTAAGTAGATGACCCATACATTCGACATGTGGTAAGTAGATGGCCCATACATTCGTCACGTGGCAAGTAGATGACCCATACATTCGTCATGTGGCAAGTAGACGACCCATACATTCGTCACGTGGCAAGTAGATGACCCATACATTCGTCATGTGGCAAGTAGACGACCCATACATTCGTCATGTGGTAAGTAGACGACCCATACATTCGTCACGTGGCAAGTAGATGACCCATACATTCGTCATGTGGCAAGTAGACGACCCATACATTCGTCATGTGGTAAGTAGATGACCCATACATTCGACATGTGGTAAGTAGATGGCCCATACATTCGTCACGTGGCAAGTAGACGACCCATACATTCGTCATGTGACAAGTAGATGACCCATACATTCGTCATGTGGCAAGTAGATGACCCATACATTCGTCATGTGGCAAGTAGACGACCCATACATTCGTCACGTGGCAAATAGATGACCCATACATTCGTCATGTGGCAAGCAGACGACCCATACATTCGTCATGTGGCAAGTAGACGACCCATACATTCGTCACGTGGCAAGTAGATGACCCATACATTCGTCATGTGGCAAGTAGACGACCCATACATTCGTCATGTGGTAAGTAGATGACCCATACATTCGACATGTGGTAAGTAGATGGCCCATACATTCGTCACGTGGCAAGTAGACGACCCATACATTCGTCACGTGGCAAGTAGACGACCCATACATTCGACATGTGGCAAGTAGACGACCCATACATTCGTCACGTGGCAAGTAGATGACCCATACATTCGTCATGTGGCAAGTAGACGACCCATACATTCGTCATGTGGTAAGTAGACGACCCATACATTCGTCACGTGGCAAGTAGATGACCCATACATTCGTCATGTGGCAAGTAGACGACCCATACATTCGTCATGTGGTAAGTAGATGACCCATACATTCGACATGTGGTAAGTAGATGGCCCATACATTCGTCACGTGGCAAGTAGACGACCCATACATTCGTCACGTGGCAAGTAGACGACCCATACATTCGACATGTGGTAAGTAGATGACCCATACATTCGTCATGTGGCAAGTAGACGACCCATACATTCGTCATGTGGCAAGTAGATGACCCATACATTCGACATGTGGCAAGTAGACGACCCATACATTCGACATGTGGTAAGTAGATGACCCATACATTCGTCATGTGGTAAGTAGACGACCCATACATTCGTCACGTGGCATGTAGATGACCCATACATTCGTCATGTGGCATGTAGATGACCCATGCATTCGTCATGTGGCATGATGTAGACGACCCATGCATTCGTCATGTGACATGTAGATGACCCATACATTCGTCATGTGGTAAGTAGACGACCCATACATTCGTCACGTGGCATGTAGATGACCCATACATTCGTCATGTGGCATGATGTAGACGACCCATGCATTCGTCATGTGACATGTAGATGACCCATACATTCGTCACGTGGCAAGTAGACGACCCATACATTCGTCACGTGGCATGTAGATGACCCATGCATTCGTCATGTGACATGTAGATGACCCATACATTCGTCACGTGGCAAGTAGACGACCCATACATTCGTCACGTGGCAAGTAGACGACCCATACATTCGTCATGTGGTAAGTAGATGACCCATACATTCGTCACGTGACAAGTAGATGACCCATACATTCGACATGTGGTAAGTAGACGACCCATACATTCGTCATGTGGTAAGTAGATGACCCATACGTTCGTCACGTGGCAAGTAGATGACCCATACATTCGTCACGTGGCAAGTAGACGACCCATACATTCGTCATGTGGTAAGTAGATGACCCATACATTCGACATGTGGTAAGTAGATGGCCCATACATTCGTCACGTGGCAAGTAGATGACCCATACATTCGTCATGTGGCAAGTAGACGACCCATACATTCGTCACGTGGCAAGTAGATGACCCATACATTCGTCATGTGGCAAGTAGACGACCCATACATTCGTCATGTGGCAAGTAGACGACCCATACATTCGTCACGTGGCAAGTAGATGACCCATACATTCGTCATGTGGCAAGTAGACGACCCATACATTCGTCATGTGGTAAGTAGATGACCCATACATTCGACATGTGGTAAGTAGATGGCCCATACATTCGTCACGTGGCAAGTAGACGACCCATACATTCGTCATGTGACAAGTAGATGACCCATACATTCGTCATGTGGCAAGTAGATGACCCATACATTCGTCATGTGGTAAGTAGATGGCCCATACATTCGTCACGTGGCAAGTAGACGACCCATACATTCGTCACGTGGCAAGTAGATGACCCATACATTCGTCATGTGGTAAGTAGACGACCCATACATTCGACATGTGGCAAGTAGACGACCCATACATTCGACATGTGGCAAGTAGACGACCCATACATTCGACATGTGGTAAGTAGATGACCCATACATTCGTCATGTGGTAAGTAGACGACCCATACATTCGACATGTGGCAAGTAGATGACCCATACATTCGTCATGTGACAAGTAGATGACCCATACATTCGTCATGTGGCAAGTAGATGACCCATACATTCGTCATGTGGCAAGTAGATGACCCATACATTCGTCATGTGGTAAGTAGATGGCCCATACATTCGTCACGTGGCAAGTAGACGACCCATACATTCGTCACGTGGCAAGTAGACGACCCATACATTCGACATGTGGTAAGTAGATGGCCCATACATTCGTCATGTGGCATGTAGATGACCCATACATTCGTCATGTGGCAAGTAGACGACCCATACATTCGTCACGTGGCAAGTAGACGACCCATACATTCGTCATGTGGCAAGTAGACGACCCATACATTCGTCACGTGGCAAGTAGATGACCCATACATTCGTCATGTGGCAAGTAGACGACCCATACATTCGTCATGTGGCAAGTAGACGACCCATACATTCGTCATGTGGCAAGTAGACGACCCATACATTCGTCACGTGGCAAGTAGATGACCCATACATTCGTCATGTGGCAAGTAGACGACCCATACATTCGTCATGTGGTAAGTAGATGACCCATACATTCGACATGTGGTAAGTAGATGGCCCATACATTCGTCACGTGGCAAGTAGACGACCCATACATTCGTCATGTGACAAGTAGATGACCCATACATTCGTCATGTGGCAAGTAGATGACCCATACATTCGTCATGTGGTAAGTAGATGGCCCATACATTCGTCACGTGGCAAGTAGACGACCCATACATTCGTCACGTGGCAAGTAGATGACCCATACATTCGTCATGTGGTAAGTAGACGACCCATACATTCGACATGTGGCAAGTAGACGACCCATACATTCGACATGTGGCAAGTAGACGACCCATACATTCGACATGTGGTAAGTAGATGACCCATACATTCGTCATGTGGTAAGTAGACGACCCATACATTCGACATGTGGCAAGTAGATGACCCATACATTCGTCATGTGACAAGTAGATGACCCATACATTCGTCATGTGGCAAGTAGATGACCCATACATTCGTCATGTGGCAAGTAGATGACCCATACATTCGTCATGTGGTAAGTAGATGGCCCATACATTCGTCACGTGGCAAGTAGACGACCCATACATTCGTCACGTGGCAAGTAGACGACCCATACATTCGACATGTGGTAAGTAGATGGCCCATACATTCGTCATGTGGCATGTAGATGACCCATACATTCGTCATGTGGCAAGTAGATGACCCATACATTCGTCATGTGGCAAGTAGACGACCCATACATTCGTCATGTGGCAAGTAGATGGCCCATACATTCGTCATGTGGCATGTAGATGACCCATACATTCGTCATGTGGCAAGTAGATGACCCATACATTCGTCATGTGGCAAGTAGACGACCCATACATTCGTCATGTGGCAAGTAGATGACCCATACATACGTCACGTGGCAAGTAGATGGCCCATACATTCGTCATGTGGCAAGTATATGGCCCATACATTCGTCATGTGGTAAGTAGATGACCCATACATTCGTCATGTGGCAAGTAGATGGCCCATACATTCGTCACGTGGCAAGTAGATGGCCCATACATTCGTCATGTGGTAAGTAGATGACCCATTCATTCGTCATGTGGCAAGTAGATGGCCCATACATTCGTCACGTGGCAAGTAGACGACCCATACATTCGTCACGTGGCAAGTAGATGGCCCATACATTCGTCACGTGGTATGTAGATGACCCATACATTCGTCATGTGGCATGTAGATGGCCCATACATTCGTCACGTGGCAAGTAGACGACCCATACATTCGTCACGTGGCAAGTAGATGGCCCATACATTCGTCATGTGGTAAGTAGATGGCCCATACATTCGTCATGTGGCATGTAGATGACCCATTTATACGTTATATGTTACCTTATAATCGCTCGATGTAAAGTTGCTTTGAGAGAAATCGAATACATAGCAGCGGAACTGGTTGGAGGGTCGATTGTAGATTTCCATATAGAACCCTTTCAGGTTGTGGAACCCTGCAGCTGCAATAACAGACTGAGAAGGTACTGAACCCCGATATACTGATATATATATATGCTATTTTTACTGTATAAGCCGTCACCTGTCTGAGATATATATTATCAAGAAAAAAGAAACGCATAGATGTTTTGGAGAATTACTAAATCCATTATTCAACACATAGTTCCTCACAGACGTCCCAATATGCCATACAGCTCTTATGGAAACTTTTTACACAATTCCATGCATCAAAACATATATGCTATATTTACTGTATAAGCTGTAATCTGTCCGACGTATATATCCTATGTTTGCTGTAAAGCCTGTTACCTGCTGTGGGCGGTTCCCATGTGATCTCGACTTGCGGGTGGAAATTCCCGGAGTTGTCTTCAAACAAATGGCCCTCTACTTTCAAGGACTGTGGAGCACCCATAAACTCACCTCTAACAGTTGGAGGCAGAATTCCATTTCTGCATCCTTGAACAAAATATTTAACGTTTAGTGAGTTATCAACACAAAGTGGTGATTGGTATAAATGTTTGAAGAAAGATGGCAATGGGGACAGCACAAATCGGCTTCAAACAATGTACCCTTGTACAGAATGGAACCCGGGTATTTGACGTGACGAGCGACCTTTGACTCTTATTGACCACTACTCCAGATAAGTATCAACTGAAATTTAATGAATGACCGCTATTGTTTTATGTCGCAATATTCTAGCATTATCACGGCAGGGGACACCAGAAATGGGCTTCACACATTGTACCCATCTGGAGAATCGAACCCGGGTCCTCAACCAACAGACTGCCCCACTGTCCCTGAAGTAAACGCAGATCATGAGGGAAGTTACCAAGCTCTGGTATCAAACTTTTTACATCTGTCCCCCTTTTTGTTACTGGAAAAGAGTGATGTGGAAAAAAGTGATATTTGAAGAGAGCTCACATGAATGTTCAGGCACTCTTTTAAGAAAAGAAAACATAAATATAGGCAACACATCACCTGCTATCAGTTGCTGTCATTTTATGTCTTATCACTGGATGTGATCCGCAGTTATAGAAATGACCATCTAAAGATCCTAAACGTCAATGTCGCCAAAGGCACACTAACACATAACAGTTCACTCTGAATGACTCGGCCAACAGCTGATTGTGTCGGTGGGGCATTCGATACACATGGCGAAATGCATATGTTTACATCGCAATTTCCTGCGCATGAAGATACTGGGCATAACATTTTGTTGAGTCACGAAATATACTCCCTCAAAAAAGAAACGCATCACTAAGTTTGTATTGATGCAGGCGAAAGTTTCCGAGCATCTATCGTGGATTTTTAATTTCGTATGTGTTTTGTATCAAAACATCGCATCCAAACGCACCCACCCAGCATAACGCCTGTTTAAAGGCATGATTTTGTTTTGCGTATGTATTGTCACCGAAAGCAAAATGTGCATGAAATGCACGTGAAAAGTGGGATGCACATCGCGTCGCTGATGGGTATGAAAGGTCGACCCTTGTCTCTCCTTCATGCACCTTTTCAGTCTCTTTCAACGTGAATGAAAATACCGAGACCAAGACGTGCAAACCGAAACATCGCCATAGGACTTCTTCAAGCAGGACAATCCCAGCATGCCGTCGCCCGCCGTATAGGAGTCCATCAGAGCACAATTTCTCGTCGCTGGGAGAGATGGCGCTAACAGAGCTCCGTCGAAGATAGACCAAGGAGCGGACATCCTAGAGTGACCAACAGAGCCCAAGATTGGTACATCACTTACGTCATCGTACTGCTACAGCAACCAGTACCGCCATGAGCATACCCGGACTACGCCGAGACCGTCAGGAACAGGCTTCGAGAAGCAGGTCTAAGAGCACAAAGACCCTATTTTGGCCCTGTCCTACGTCTGCGTCATCGACAACGTCGAGTGCAGTGGTGTAACAATGTGTCGAACTGGGCCTTGGCCAACTGGCGTCGGATCTGGTTCAGCAATGAGTCGAGATTTCTGTTGGAACGACGCGATGGAAGGATGAGGGTTTATTGACGCTGTCATGAACGTTTCGCCAACGTCTGTGTCCCCCAGGTGGACAGATTCGGGAGGGGGAGTGTGATGATGTGCGGAGCCATATCCTACACTGGAAAAAAGTGATTTGGTGATGGCCCAAGGCAATCTGACCAATCAACGCTACTTTGCTGAAATCCTTCGTCCACACCTTCTTCCTATTCTCAACCGCCAGAGGGAGCTGTTCCAACAGGATAATGCCAGACCGCACACGGCACGTGCCACCACAGATTTCTTCACTAATGAGAACATCAGTGTGTTGCCATGGCCATCCAGGTCACCAGACTTGAACCCAATAGAACATCTCTGGGATGTTCTCGACAGACGTGTACGACAGCGTAACCCACAGCCGCAGACACTCGGACAACTTGCCACAGCTCTACTGGCAGAGTGGACTGCCATTCCACAAAACCAGATCCAGAGACTCATTTGATCCATGCCGAGACGATGTCGTGCAGTCCTAGACGCTCGTGGGGGTCACAGCAGATACTGAATTAAACGCCACCTAATTAACGCCACTACCTATTGGACATTTTCTTCTCCGTGCATAAGACATTTCAACGTTCCCTATGCAGATTTTCACTGAATTGTGTCCATTGTTAAGAACAGTACTGTGTATTCAATTGATTGATATAAAATAGCTTAAAACTATATATGCGTGCAAAGTGGCAAAGTGATATTTTCACAGTCTAGGTTTCATCTGAATTGTCATGGGCGGATCCAGCCTTTTGAAAAAGGGTTTTTTTTATCATTTTTATCTTTAGTGGGGGTGGGGGTAGGGGTGGGGGGTAGGGTTGATTGAGAATCAGTACATAACCTTGGAAAAAAAGGAGGGAGAGAGAGAGAGGGTTTTTTTTTCGCAAAACAAGTACAAGTAAAGCAACAAGTACTACCATCACTGAAATTATACTTGCCTTTAGCATTATTGGGTGGTCTACTTTTCGACTCCAACAATGTACAAGACAAAGCGTCTCTCTGTAAAAGAGTTATGAGTATTTGAGAGAGTGTCATAAAGACGTTGCAGCATTACTGGTAACATACCGTGGATGCGGACTGTGCCGGTCATCATATAGGAATGAATGTGGTTAAGCGAAGGAAAAATATTAGACCAGAATGTCTCAGTTGCGCTTGCTCGTCCTGTTTAAAGAATTTGCAAAAGAAAAGGAAGAGGTGGGGCTAATTATCAGATATGCAACAGTTATTGGCAAAAGCTGAATGGTGAATGACAAGCTCCAGTACGAACAGTTTCAACGAAGACAGACTTTGAATAAGAGTTCTTGAATGAAAATATACTTGGGGGTTTCATTTCCGAATAATATATCTGAATATAATATCTTCACCACATTAATAAGACTGTTTACAGTAAGTATCCTGGACCTGTTTCTGAAATCTAAATGGCAACACACAGGTCCTCGTGTCATTGCATAATTACGAGGTTAAAGAAATTAGATCCCTTTTGATTGTCTTGAATTTATTAAAACCTAGATGTTTTATACTTTTCAGATTTTGTTTCTCGTGCAAGAACACGGCGCCGTTATACAGCATGAAGACTTGTACTTAGAGTTCTGTACCAGTTCGGTCTTTTGTTCGAATTGAGAGTAAACCTGTCTATTTCACCGTTATCATGTGAAACTTCCTTCCATATCGTTCAGTCATCCCCGCGTTACTGACAAGACACACCGAGCAGTTGTCCATGCCTCATGTTGGACATGCCGATGCAGTCGTGTCTACACAGGACAATAGCCAACACAATGTCGGGTGAACGTCACGCATCGTTAACGTCTAGACATCCGGATGATAGTTTTACCAGACATGGATATTTTGTGATCTTCTACACTTGTGTCCTGTTCATGGGTGTTAGGGAAATACCGATGTGATATATGTAAAGTCATCATCAACTGACTAACGTAGGGACTGTTCATATTTTATGGCTCGGGGTGGTGGGTAGGGATAGAGGGTGGTGGTGATGATTTTAAGGGGGGTCACCCATTTTATTTTGTTCGAGGGGTGGCGGGGTCCAAAGGCGTGGGGGTGGTGTGGGTTGGGGTGGTGGAGCGGTGGTGGGAGTGGCACTTTGTACATTAATAATAGGGGGAGCAGGGTGGTGGTAGTGTCATTCATAATGCACATGAAACTCAATGGGTGATCTTTTTGTTGCGAGGGGCGATAACTCTCCTTTTATAATGATAAAAGCGACGGTCCACTTCTCGCTTCCGGTCTGGTTCCCGACTCAATGTGCGCTGCGACAACTTGCTACATGTAAAGACAGAACCCAGCTTACGCGTTGCCGTGTTTCCCCTTAACTGAAAAAGGGTCCACACACGCACGCACGCACGCACGCACGCACGCACGCATACACACACACATTTTCTTCCAGTTACTGGCTTACATCTATATAGTACAAACCAAATGATTTGAAATTACGATCATTTGTTAAACAACTTTTATCTTACGTTGAATGAAATTCTGATATTTAAATGTTCAAATGGCAAGGTACTACTATGACGATCCGCAGTCTCAATTTTACTTTAATCAATTTAGATTTTTAGAGTAAAATTCATCGGTACGTTTTCACTGCAAACAGACTATATATGATCATTACATCTTAACAATGGTTTTACCAGTTAATATAATGTTATTTATTTGTCAGAAGTACTTCAATAGGTATAAACACATGCTCAAAACAGGCTACAGCTATGATTTCACGACTGCTGACAAGTACAGCTGTGGGGAAGCTAGTGGGTTCACTTCAAACCACAGCTCCTGTTAAAGTATTCATATCCGTCGTTCACTACCACATAGCCGTGTAGAGGCTGGGTTTACAAACTACCAATCACAATAATATAGACCTGTAGACAAAACACTGTCGCGTCGCACAGATTGTTACTACAGGTAGTGTGGTACAAGTTGTTACTACAGGTCGTATGGTACAAGTTGTTACTGCAAGCAGTATGGTACAAGTTGTTAGTAACAAGTCTTATGGTACAAGTTGTTACTACAGGTCGTATGGCACATACAAGCTGTTACTACAAGTCGTATGATACAAGTTGTTACTACAAGTCGTATGGTACAAGTTGTTACTACAAGTGGTATGTTACAAGTCGTTATTACAAGTCGTGCTATACATGATATTACTACATGTCGCACCGCGAGAACGCAGTTTAGTAGTTACCTACCTCCGGTCCCGATATTTCCAAGGTTTCCGACCGGCCATTCCCAGAGCAGTTTCCGGTAAGACCGACCAGGCTGGACACAGGTAGGACAAACAGACAGACAGTTATCGCCGCAGCAATAGCGTTAGCCCAAGTCCACATCTTCGCCTAGCACTGTGTGACTGCAGGGAGTGATTCAATCCCGGACTATAGATAACACCACTGCAGGGAGTGATTCAATCCCACCTAAACATGTTTGAAGGTCACAAGTGTTGATGCGTAACCAAGAACGATCCTGCAGCTGGAGTTCTGTCGTCGGTTATCTTGCTTTCCTGTTTGTAGCGTCACGAGTTTCATTTACCTTTGTGGCCTCCTAAGGTGGAAAATATGCTCGAAGGTTTGAATTCTAGGTTCACGTTAAAACTAATTTCTGGTTTGTGCGGTGCGGTGCGGTGCGGTGCGGTGCGGTGCGGTGCGGTGCGGTGCGGTGCGGTGCCATTGCTACAATATGATTACATTTATATCATGCCACTAGTATATTAGGTGAGATGTATGTGCGCCACACTAATACCCTTATAATGCACATTATACTGACTTTGAGCGGATCATTCACTGTAAATGCCAACTGCCAGACAGGGGAACAAAAAATACCGTGTTCTAATATTAAGTATGGATATGGACACACACATTCACACTGCCTATCCACACGCAAGTGGTTCACTAGTTTGCAAGCACCAGGTAACTGATGGGGGGATTTCCGCTATATTCAGTCAGCTCACTGCCTCTGCAATGTCTGATGTTTTGTACACATGTTGCCATATATTATGCACAGAGGGGTAGCAGCGGTACGGTTGTCCTGAAAGTTTATTGAATGGCATTGCAATTCTCGTTTCGATTTAAAAAATGTGAGAAAGACTCCGCAGAATCGGGGTAGGAGCGGATGGGAGTGAGGTCGTCCAGGCTGCTCAAAAAGCCGTTAAACAGTCGTTGTACTGTGTGACCCTATAGAACTATACGTGTCACCGTGACCTGGCGGTATACGCGTTGCTAAAGTCACATAGCTTGTTGAACAGTCTGTAATGGCATTTACAGACTAATGACATGAAAATAAACATTGCTTTGCCCCGATAATTTGGATGAAGAAGCTCAGTATACAGTCTTCAGTGTTCAACTGGAATATTGCTGGTTGTCAAATAATAATATGGGTACAGAGATTGGTCTGGGTATCAAATGGA
Organism: Haliotis asinina; assembly: GCF_037392515.1. Lineage (NCBI taxonomy): Eukaryota > Metazoa > Mollusca > Gastropoda > Lepetellida > Haliotidae > Haliotis > Haliotis asinina. The sequence continues at coordinate 93,489,927 of NC_090281.1, forward strand.
CCTGTATTTAAGTCAGATATGTTCCAAGGGGTAAAATGACGATGGTTACTGGATAGAGTGTCGCCCGGCGGGCTGGAAGTCGGGGATTCAGTTCCAGGTCATACCAAACGATATTACATGAATCTACTTGATACCCTGTAAATCGTAAATCAAGACATGGTCGGCCCGGACTCGGTATACTGTATCTTACTTGGGTACTCGCGTTAATAAGTGGTATGTCAGTGTATTAGTAGAGTAAAACCCGAACTAGTCAGAGCCAGTTTTTTGTTGTTTTACGCCGCACTCAGCAATTCTCCAGCTACATGACTGCGGAGTTTAAATAATCGAGCCTAGACCAGACAGTCCAGTGACTGACACTATGAGCATCGTTGTACACAAATCTGAAATGATGGATTGCTTTAACTAGATTAACTAGCCTGACCACCCGATTTTCTTAGCCGCTTCTGACGACATGCATGGGTCGTTGAAAACCGGTTCTAACCCGAATATTCACTTGCCTGTCCTGACTACTAATCAGTCACACATACATAATAAGGGCGTAAATCAAGAAACGGTCGGCCCAGGCTCGGTATACACACATCAGTCATACACACATAATAAGACTGCATAAAACTAATTAATTAAATGTTTCTGACGGGCAAAAGTGATGATGGTAGATGACGATGGTAATACATTTTAGTAATGTCACGATTCACCGACTACCGAATCTTGGTAAAAGTGGTAATACATTTTAGTAATGTCACGATTCACCGACTACCGTATCTTGGTAAAAGTGGTAATACATTTTAGTAATGTCACGATTCACCGACTACCGAATCTTGGTAAAAGTGGTAATACATTTTAGTAATGTCACGATTCACCGACTACCGAATCTTGGTAAAAGTGGTAATACATTTTAGTAATGTCACGATTCACCGACTACCGTATCTTGGTAAAAGTGGTAATACATTTTAGTAATGTCACGATTCACACTGACTACCGTATCTTGGTAAAAGTTGGAAGACAATACAATACATGCAATAAATCCAGTACTTCCCACACGATCTGGCTGCACTGGGGCCAAGTACACTCAACACACAGAATGCATCCAGTCCTCAAGGCGACTAGGTATCGACTGCTGAAGAAACTTTGTGACCAACCTGTTGTCAGGTATTGCCAACTTGAATGGCTAACTCCAAAAGTCATTCAGCTGCATTGGATCACGTTCCTCTCATTGCCAGAGTGAAGATATTGTCAGCATAATTAGCAAGTGACGTGAAAGCCTCAAGTATCCATATTCTCCACAGAACACCGTCAAATCTTCCTTTCTTCGGAGAACTGTTACTTAGTGGCTTGTCGTAGGCTTTCCGTAGTCATTGAAGGTACGTCTCCCAATACACTACTCTCAATCTAAAGTGTGCAACGCGTCTATTCGAGTGTGCCTGAAGATTTTCCTGTTTAAACCGAAAAAACCAGCACTATAATACTGAAATCAAAGGTCGCATATCTAACGAATATAAAAGCAAAATGTGGACTGTTCTTAAGCGTATATTGTTTGGTCGGTAGTCTAGAAGTTCGTAAGCGAGAAGAATACGATTACGTTTAGATGCAGATTCTTACACCGTTAGCAAGCTGGAAGTTATTTAATCACTAACTTCTAGAATACCGACCACACAGTTAAGGCGTCTGGTCGGAGACAAGTGTTTGTAATACATATGCACAGTGTTATGTGGCTGAGTGCATTCATGCTTTGTTGTCTCAAAGTATTGGCTCTTCACGCCGAAGGCCTGGGTTCGATTCCCCACATGAGTATCATATATGAAGTCCATTTCTGATGTCCCCGTCGTGATATTGCTGGAAGATTGCTGAATGTGGCGTACAACTATACTCACTCACTTGTTTATTGAAGGTTAAGACTCCGAGTGCGTGATTAAGTTTAGTTTAGGCCTAGCAAGATTCCAGGTATATGGCGGCGGTCTGTAAATAATCGAGTCCTGACCAGACAATCCAGTGATCAACAGCATGAGTATCGATCTGCGCAACTGGGAACCAATGATATGTGTCAACCAAGTCAGCTAGTCTGACCATTCCCTTAGGTGCATTGCCGCTTTGGGGCAAGCATGGATTGCTGAAGGCTAAGGACTCCAAGAAAAACGGAAACTCGTAACACGAAAAAACAATATGGCTTCTTAACCGTTAATCCCATCAGTTTAGGGCTGTCTATTATCACCCGATGCCAGTCATAATTTATGTGTTTGCATTTTACGTTTTCTCGATGTATACATATGTTCCGCGTCGTTCCCCTCACAACAAACACACCTGTTGAAATACATCAAAATTGTCTATTTTCATCCAAAGATCAAATTACCATCTGGCACTGTTCGAAAATCACATTTGATAGTCAACAAATGGGATTTTACAGACAGAATGTTTCTGACATCCTCCACGTGCATGACATCATCGTATGATAAACAATTTCTGTCTTTGGTGAGTGCCAAATGCCACCTAACACAAAATATTGGCATCTATGTTAGATTACAGCCGAAAAGAAATTACCATTAACTTTGTTCTTTAGTCATCTGACGTTCTCAGAAGCTGACTTCCGGTCATTAAACAAACTACAATGGCGATTGCGACGCTGATGCTACCCTGGTGTGGTTTATATTTTTTCGACGTTCCGTGTTTGGTTTGAAAGATGCGTCAATGCAAAGAGTACAACGCCTGAGAATAACAAGTCTCTGTTAAATGCCCCAGCAGATTCCATTGCACATAGACGAGGCCAAAAAAAGCGGTGCTGACAATATCAGTGGATTACAAAATCAGCACTGACAAAGGTATGTTCCCTTTACTATAATGGAAAGAATATTTGTGAAAATGTAGAGAGTCTGAAAACCAATACAGATGGCATGTTTTCAGTTAGATCATTAAAACATACCAACCTTCCACCTTACCTCTGGGTTCTTAAAACATCAACCGAAATCTTGACTTCACGTGTTTTCAGATTTGAACAAAACATATATAGTACTGAATGATGGTGGAATGTGTGTTGCTGATATGAAATACGAGGATAATTTCTCCCGTGTGCACTTGGACGAGGTTTCTACAGGTTCATGCGCATCAACATCGCATTCTATTCAAACTTTATTAAAGCGATTTTGACTTGCTTTATATGCAAACAGGGACTCAAGTTAAGTATGGGGTACAGGTGTGTACAACCTCATTTCCTGTCCTTTTATGTACGCTTCTATCTGGAAGGTCAAACAGCATGAAGACACTGACCATACACAATTAACATCGATTCAGTAACCAACGCCATTTTAATGAAGCCCATGCAATATAAAGATGGTGATATGTTTTCCCCGTCGTCTTTCAGCGATAGTGTACTGGACGGAACCGCATGTATTGCCGCTGTGAAGTCATCACAATGCACTTAATGGATTTGTCACGTGAGCGCCAGATTAAGCTTATACGTGCCTCAGAACAACATACTTGAGGTAATGACAGCTATTCAGGGTGGTTAAACTATAGCCCTGTCTCTACTAAACATTGCAGCCACGACGAGACTTACCCTTGGCCGAACACGTCTTGCAACTTACCCTTAATACATGTGGACAACGGACTATGGGTGAACGCTGGACATATACAATCGTTGACTCACCTGAGTGCAGGTAAGTCTGTTGATTTATGTGTTTAGTAATCGTCTTATACAAGTAGCGGGAGCCAGTTATCGATTATGACTGAAGGTATTTCTAATCTTTTGAACCAGAAGCTGCGAGAAGCGATTAACTGGCTTGCTTTGTTACCCGGGGGCTTGTGTGTATTGGTGATCTGCTTATTCTGCTTTGAAGGATGTAGAATTCGAGGTAGGAAGATGTTATGTGGAAATCAGACATAGAATGTCCTCGGCATTGTGTACATATGTTTAGCATTAATGTATTTTCTGTAAAATTCTATAAATTTCTATTACACACAAGATTCGCAAATTATTATCTTATCATGAGCACTCAACTGCTGCTGCTGTTGCTACTACTACTACTACTACTACTACTACTACTACTACTACTACTACTACTACTACTTCCGCAAATACTACTGCTATAATATATTCATTATGTATTCTAGGACAAGTCTTTGGAAGTCGTCTCAGTTACTTATTGAGATGTTAAGTCTCACAATACGAAGAATGACCTAATTCCTAATTCTCTGGCACGAATGTGTGGTGCACACGTACATAAAAAGGGCTGTGTATGTTGATGCATTAGTTGATAAAAATTGTCTTGAAAGCTTATTAACCTATTTTAGAATAAACCGGTATTTAGATAAAGTTAACCCTTGTAGTTAAGAGTATGTTAACCCTTGTAGTTAAGAATACGTTAACCCTTGTAGAAGTACACAAACTGTCCGCTGTCGAAGTCTGAAATCTACCGATTTTAGTGCGTGTGTGTATGAGAGAGAGAGAGAGAGAGAGAGAGTGAAGGGGGAGGTAATGAGCACAATTATTTGGCAATATCCGGATCTACCTCAGGGATACATCAAGTAAGTGACAACATGTACTGCAAAATGAAAATCTGGGGCCCATACGTAAATAGTATGCTTGACGTTTATCTGAAGTAAAACGATAAACTTGAAACCATGTCTGTGTGCCATTGGTTGTATGTGGGGCTATGGTGGTGTGGCGGTGTTTTGTTCAGAGGCAAGATGGTGTGATCGCGTGCGTCATTCTCATTTACCGTTTCAGTTTACGAGCTGATATGCCGTCTCCAAGGCCAACTCGTTGCCATATACAATTTTAAACTTAATAAAAACAAAACGTAGGTCTTTGTGGTGACTTTTATAACCTTCCTGTCAGTGTATCCGTATGTAACAAAGATAAGTGATAGATCGCTGGTGGTATATATATATATAATTATCGGGTTCACCTGTTCAACCGCCAAATACATATGGCCATAATTAAAGGCAGTAGCCATGACACCAGTTTCATGGATACACTTGCAAGGCGTAGCGAGGAATGTTTTAGACCGCGAACATAAAACCAAACCAAACCAATTCCCACTCTGTTATCTAATTATTTAGGGTTTAGAAAGATAAGTTAAAGAAGGAAAATAAATGTTGTGATATTCAAATAAGTTTTATTCTTTCGTATAGACTATTGTCAAAACAGATTGTTGGATTCATGAAAAAATGCACTTCAAAACTGAACTTGACTAAATAGAGATATTACAGACTTTAATTTCGTGAATACTTTCTCCGAAACAAACTTAATACGTTATGTAGGGTTTATTACCGTCTTGGCTGCCTTTCATAATTTACAAGGTGATTACCGTGGATGATAAGGTAAAGAAAATCTCAAATTTGATAACGCATTCCACGCCTGTTGAAACTGTAGAAGTAAATAAATACCATCTGCAAGAGTCTGCACGTGCGTTAAGTATGCATTTCCACATGAACGCGGCACGGTCACCCATATATAATGCGTCTAAACGGAGTTGTATGTAATAAACGTATTATAACACGGGAGAAGAGGGCTTATGTTTTGGGCGTATTTGTTCACGCGATTAACTCGGGAGTTCTAGGTAACACCTTTTATTTTTGTCGACAGTGTTCAAGGAGAATTACTTTCGGACAAAAAATATATTTTGTTAGAAAGATATAAACACGTTCCGTTGTATACTGATACGAAAGCTTAATTATAAAACAAAAATCGGCATTATTTACTATTTGTTCCAACTAACTAATGCACGAGTTGAACTAGCTGTGTAATGGGGCTATCCAGGATACAGTGGTGGAGTGTGTGAGAGAGTGAGTTGGGTTTTACGCCGCACTCAGCAATATTCCAGCTACATGGCGGCGGTCTGTAATTAATCGAGTCTGGACCAGACAATCCAGTGATCAACAGCATGAGCAGGCGTAGACGCCTTTTATGGCAAGCATGGGTTGTTGAAGGTCTATTCTACCCCGGACTTGCATGTGTTGTTGAAGGCCAATTCTACCCCGGACCTGTTTGGGTTGTTGAAGGCCTATTCTACTCCGGACCTGGTTGGGTTGTTGAAGGCCTATTCTACCCCGGACCTGCATGGGTTGTTGAAGGCCTATTCTACCCCGGACTTGGTTGGGTTGTTGAAGGCCTATTCTACCCCGGACTTGGTTGGGTTGTTGAAGGCCTATTCTACCCCGGACCTGCATGGGTTGTTGAAGGCCTATTCTGTCCCGGACCTGCATTGGTCTACTGTGGTGGAAGAGAATAGGGCGTTACAAAGTTAGTCGGACACACGTGCACGCACACGCACACAGGATCTAAACACAAACACTTCCTTCCAACACACCACTGAAATCCAACCAAGTGAAATGTTATCTCTTCGGTGATCTTGAAGAGGAAACAACAGAAGCATTTCTGGGTGTTATTCGCGCTTATTTCCTCATCAACACTACTATCAATGATTATTAGAATTGTTGTACAAAAGTATAAACGCGCAGTCCGCACAGCAACTGACGCTTCGATAATAAGGTGGATATAAAATGTGTAGTAAGGCTGATCGTATCCAAATCATTATTCATCTAGAATGCGGTTGCAAGCTGTGACCAATGGGATCACGGGACTTTCAACATCGCCCGAAGCGAATCCCCTAAACCGGGGTATCTAAACGAAAACGCCCCTACTAGCGGCACCGCGGCACCCTGTCGAGTTCTGGCTCACGGTGTATCAGAAAGGTATATCACACACGCTTTTCATGGCAGTTTACAACTGCATTTAGCAAATTGGATGCTGGTCTAGAATGTATCACAACCGACGGTTATGGTCGTGGGTTGGTGAGGCTGTGGCGTCGCTGGTGCTGTAAGTAGATGCTATCTTTGATTTGTGTTCCAAATATTGGTGAACATGATCTGGCACTTAGTAAACATTCTTCTATCTTCCATAGTAAATATTTAGCAAATTGGTAATTAAATATTTCGATGTGTTTATTTGTGTACAGATTTTGTACAAATAGTTTTTGATCTGATGAAGTGTGGTGTACTGCATACTTCTCATGGAGATAAAAGCGTTAGAACCCGACCAAGCACCTTTGCAGACTGAGTGAGAGTAGCAAGTGATTGACTTTTACGAAAATAGGTATTATGTATATTTTTTTTTGCAAGAATGCGTGCTGTTGTGTGTATGTCGTTAACATGTTGTCTAATTATATTAGAACTTGCATCAATAACGTCAGGTCCGCGTTATTCCTGGGGTCTCGTGTATGACTAAGTCAGATTGGCTAACTGTTTGATCGTTGCTCATTGTTATTTGACCCTCATTCTCCAGGTAGGAAGACGATTAAATACCGCACCCATTGTGCTGTCTGTTGTTGAACGTCGCACTCATATCATACCATATAAATAGTTGAGTCTAGACCAATCCAGAGGTTGATATCACGAGTATCAACTTACACGCAAAAGGGACACGATGACATGCATCGACCAAATAGATGAGCCGAATCACGCGATGCCTTTTGTCTGCTCTAGAACGAACATTGGTTGCTGGAATCCCCCGTGATAGAGTCTTATTGAACTCGCTGTCTTATTGAACTTGCTGTCTTTATTGAACTCGCTGTCTTGTTGAACTCGCTCCATAACTTGTCATAACTTGATCATGTTGGCCTAAAGGTGGATGAGTGAGTGAGTTCAAAGCTGCAATTGTTAAATTTATAGAGCATCTGTAATATCTTGACCTTCGTTTATCATAGAACAGAAAGTCTCAAGACATGCAGGGCGTATATGTGTAAGATTAATCGGGGCGAATATGGGATTCAAACCAAGGATCAGCGGATCCTGACGGCATGGCGAGACAGGGCGCCTTAAGCTACTGGGTCACCTGCGCAAGGGATATGGAGACAGGATTATGCTGACTTCGTGTGATCGCATCTTCTGCATCGATATAGGCAAATGTCATGTTTATGAACCATGGTAAGTAAGTAAGTAACTAGGTACAAATTCACATACATGAAATAAACTACAGCACAACTAACAACTCTGTAGAAAAGTCTTATGTCAAGCAGATAGGATCGTTGCACAATGAGTTCTTCCAGTCATCACGAAACACCCTTTGTATTCATCGTCAAAAGGGACAAGAATGGCACTCACATCTAGGACAGTGATAGCCTATATGGATAACCCAGTGCCAGCTCACGTTAATAATTGGCAATGTGTTATAACCATTTATACAAGGCAGTGTCAAGTCGCTACAGGAACATACTTTAATTACATATATTAATATCTTCAAAAGACGTCTACCTACCTTTTCAAGAGGTATGATTTATATTTCGACATCAAGTTGTCATTAAACACGCTTCCAGTTAACCACGCAGTTATTGTACGAGAAACACAGACACATTAAATAGTATTCGCGAGAGGTGTATTATAACGGTACAAAATAACCACAATACACGGTTTAGCCTTTGTTGGAGAGATCGCCTTATCCGTTTAACATCTAATACCAACACATACTTATAAAATGCAATGAATCATACTATACGTCAAACAGGGGGCTAGGGAAGGGAAATAACCCGTACGGCCTTGAGTTACAGGCATCCTGAAGGTAAAGGAAAGTGAAAGCTGAGAGGTATCTCTTTCTTACATATATTTCTTAATCATGAAATTAATTTAATGATAAAACAAGATATACAGTTTAGAAATGACTGAAATTTTCTGTAAATAATTGATAAATAAAATTCGTTCCAAACATCCGTTAACATGAAATTAGTATTTTGAATGTATGAATGTGTCCATGAGAATGGTCATGAACGTATCCCAAAATCTTTTGAAGGAGTTGTATCGTATGTCGTTTTCGGACCTTATGGTTTTGACACCTACTTTTGTCCTGAAAAAAGTCCATAGAAACTCTCGTGAAAACAGGTACAAATGAACAGTGCCCACACACGACTAACGGGATCGGGTGGTCAGGCTCGCTGACTTGGTAGACACGTCATCGGTTCCTAATTGTGCAGATCGATACCCATGATGTTGATCATACGATTGTCTGGTCCAGACTCGATTACTTACAGACCGCTGCCACATGACTCGGATATTGCTGAGTGCAGCGTAAAACTAAACTCACTCACTCCCTCACTTCACCAAAGTTGCGTGAAGAACGCACACATTTCCGGATGGATTTTGGATTTGAAACCATCCATTACCGCTTGAAAGTTCCAGGTAGCAGTCCAAATCATCACCTGCACATTAAAATATTTAAAGAAAAATTGAAAAGTTTGAACCATGCCGTGTGAAATTACAATGCGATAATAAGAACATGTAGAGTTACATGTTGAGCATGTAGCTATATATAGCTCCCCTGGTAGCTGCATACTTCAGGTATATCAAACCTGTTCATTGTTGTTTAAATCCCAGATTAAGTCAGTCTAAACTCTATATTGTACCTACTATCTGATGTAGATATGGTGCAATATTTTGATAGTAAAGGGGCGTGGTGTTGTATATTGCCTAGGAACCTACCTGACAAGTGACCGATGCCCACAGTACAGCTTTACAAGGGCTCGTGTGTCCATAGTTCCACACTGAATCTGGAATTTGGCCAGGGTCACCACCGGGCAGAATGTGGAACAGAGTACTGGCTTAAGTTGATAATGCAAGTTTAAATTTGAACTAACTAACCGTCAGTGGATGTATACATATGTGGTGTTTGTATATTTGCAGCGATCGTAGAGTTTGGACCAAAAGACAGAGCAGAACAAATAGAGCAGTGTAAAATAGACTAACATGGAACTGAAAACAACCTTTCCCTATCATAAACCTAGCAATCCTATATTATTTTGTTGAAACATGTCATATATGACATATCTGAGTACCTCACTGCCAAATTCTGGATGGTTCATTGTAAAGCACTATACCAAATCATTCATATATGTGTTAAAATGGTAACCCCTGTCCTCAACTGTGTGTTTCTTGATCATGTGTCTGCAGAAAATAATTAGTTGTCTTGATGTTAACGCTCAAATTCCACATCACGCGTAAAACGCTAAAGTGTTTAGAGGACATTGCTTAATACCACACTTTCAGCAATGGTTCTGCTGTTTCGAACATAAAGATGAAATGCTGTACAACAACGTCAGGGCATGATGGCACGTTGTGAATGTTACATGTTTCACGCCTCACACAGCAATATTCCAGACATACGACACACAATAACATCTTTCTTTCGAGGTACGACGTTTCGATACAGATTCTTGTACGTTGAATGACGGACGACACACGAACCAAACATTGTACTGCGACGTAGGTGTATGACGACACAGACCAAACAAACGAGCCAACCATTCTATAACAACGTAGGTGTATGACGACACACGACCAAACAAACGAGCCAACCATTCTATAACAACGTAGGTGTATGACGACACAGGATCAAACAGACGTCATATTGTACAACAACGTTGGTGTATGACGACACAGACCAAACAAACGAGCCAACCATTCTATAACAACGTAGGTGTATGACGACACAGGATCAAACAGACGTCATATTGTACAACAACGTAGGTGTATGACGACACAGACCAAACAAACGAGCCAACCATTCTATAACAACGTAGGTGTATGACGACACACGACCAAACAAACGAGCCAACCATTCTATAACAACGTAGGTGTATGACGACACAGGATCAAACAGACGTCATATTGTACAACAACGTTGGTGTATGACGACACAGACCAAACAAACGAGCCAACCATTCTATAACAACGTAGGTGTATGACGACACAGGATCAAACAGACGTCATATTGTACAACAACGTAGGTGTATGACGACACAGACCAAACAAACGAGCCAACCATTCTATAACAACGTAGGTGTATGACGACACACGACCAAACAAACGAGCCAACCATTCTATAACAACGTAGGTGTATGACGACACAGGATCAAACAGACGTCATATTGTACAACAACGTAGGTGTATGACGACACAGACCAAACAAACGAGCCAACCATTCTATAACAACGTAGGTGTATGACGACACAGGATCAAACAGACGTCATATTGTACAACAACGTAGGTGTATGACGACACAGACCAAACAAACGAGCCAACCATTCTATAACAACGTAGGTGTATGACGACACAGACGAAACAAGCGAGCCAACTATTATATAACAACGTAGGTGTATGACGACACAGGATCAAACAGACGTCATATTGTACAACAGCGAAGGTGTATGACGACACAGACCAAACAAACGATCCAACCATTGAATAACAACGTAACACTGTACAAAACTTTGTTAAGAAAAGGATAGTTTAATGGAAATGTTTACTTTGATTAATGTCTCAACGTGATAATGTCCTCCCGATGAAGGTAGGTTGTTGGAGTCAAACATAATGAACTCTAACTGACCTGGCAAGACCTTTACCAGCTGATAATGGTCCAAGTTATTTAGTGCTCGCTAATATCGTCTTCCTGAAGCTGTTGTTTGAGTTGGCACCGAAGTGTTGCAATTTAAGGCCTTTCTTACCTTCAGATTACCTGGCAGATGATGCAAGACCAGTCAGGAAATGGCCTAGTTACTTCCACGTGATCTGATCTTAGCCCCAACAGGTGTCGACTCGTGAAGGTCCGGCTTAGAATAGGCCTTCAGCAACCCATGCTTGCCGTAAAAGGCGACTATGCGACTAACGGCATCGGGTGGTCAGGTTCTCTGACTTGGTTGACACATGACACCGGTTCCCAGTTGCGCAGATCGATGCTCATGCTGTTGATTACTGGATTGTCTGGCCCAGACTCGATTATTTATAGACTGCCGCCATATAGCTGGAATCTTGCTGAATGTGCTTAAAACTAAACTCACTCACTCACTCACTCCCAACGTTAGTAACAAAACCGTCTAGTCGCTATCCACTCAACCTCTAGGTGGTTTGTAGGTTGTAGTTTTACTAGTTTGTAGTAAATACATTTGATAGAGAAGCGCACTGGTGCTATGAAATATACAAGCAGGAAATGGTGATTCGATGGTAATGTATTTGATACGGATGTCAGAGGTGTGTTTTGATCATTAAGGCATGTTTGCATTATGTCTACCTCCCTTTTCAATTTAATGGTTAATCCGAGTGTCAAGCGTATGCTTTCTTCCCGGCCGTTTAATCAGGATATGAATAGTGAATCACACTTTCAACAATATTCCAGAAATATCACGGCAGGGGACACCAGGAAAAGACTTTACACAGTGTGCCTATAAGGGATATCGAAGCCCTGTCTTCAGCATGACGAACCAGCGCCACCCTATCGCCCCTATGATATGAACAAAGCACAAGCAGCAAAGTAGAAGACACAATGGCAAGATAAGCAAAACTACCCCATGACGCTTAATCTGTTTAAGTGAAATAATGCAAAAAGTGGGAACACAGCTTGTTGACCATGACAGTCGCATCGTTAAAGGATACGGAGATATGAACCTTCCTCCCCCTCCCCCACCTCTATCTCTTTCGCACACACACACGCACGCACGCACGCACGCACGCACACACACACACACACACACACACACTCACGCACAGAGACTGACAGAGACACAGACACACACACACGCGCACGATATCGCTTTCTCGTCTCAAGGTGTCAGCTTTCGTCTCGCGTTATCGCTTTCTCGTCTCGTAATATCGCTCTCTCGACTCGTGTAATCGCTTTTCCGTCTCGTAACAGCGCTTTCTAGTCTGGAGAAATCGATTTCTACGGCGAGAAAGCGATGACCATAATCAGCCACCGTACACATGTTCATGACTTGGATTCTACACCGACAGCTAAAAGTATATAACAATTCTGCGAAAAAAAAGCAAACCCCAAAATACCTTTGAATCACTTACCGGACTCAATAACAACCAAATTAACATTTACAACACGAGACAGGAATGTATTCAAGAATTAGGGTCTTTTGTTGCCATGTATAATGATTTTCTTGCACAAATTGAGCTAAGATTTCCACGCACCGAATCCTAACACAACACTATAACCGTCTTCGCCTTCCCGCAAACAATCTGTGACCATGAGGCTGAATTAGAGCATTGTCTACTAATTGGTATTCACGTGTGCACGTGCTTGGGTGACGTCACCGGCGTCTGGGGCCTAAGATGAAGTCGCACTGTAAACTTGAGATTTGGAAAATTGTATAGAAAGAAATCCCCCTAAACGCTGATTTGCTTAAGGGTTGGGCTTATGATAACACTACGCATGCACAAGTGTTTAAATTAACATCTTTTTTTCTTACATTTGTTTGAGTACTTTGTAACTAGTTGGCGGTACGAGAACGCAGTTTTTAAACAGATTGCGAAACCTATATCTTTGCAAAATTAGAATGATACTAATTTGTTAAGGCGATAGACGAACGACTCCAACTTGTGAAAACTGTTTACCCGCTCATAGAATAGGCCTGGAATATGAAGAAAGTCTTGGAATAAGCGAGTCTGGACCAGACAAACCAGTGATTGAATCATATATAGGTTAGTGTTTGAAGTGGTTTGAGTCATATATCTCAAAAAGGACTCAGTCTGTTCTCATTGATCTTACTTGTGGCGTCCCACAATGATCGGTCTTAAGACCGATTCTATTCACCCTTTATACCAAACAGCTTGGAGAAGTCACTGACCAGTATCAGCTACCTCGTCAACAATACGCTGTCCACAGTGTTCAACTCACATCCAGAAGAAGCAGCAGCTGTAGCTGAGTGTGTCACTTCATGTTGGGCCGGTGTCAAGAGCTGGATGAATGGGAACAGATTGTGACTGAATGACAATAAGACAGAGTGCATGCTATTTGGACCACGTTTACGGTCTACAGATTAGGAGATGTTTCATTCCATTCTCCACAGAAGTCTTGGGAGACTTTGCAGTAATTTTGGATACTGAACTAGCGATGTCCAATCATGTCACGTGTATTGCAACTTCGCAGTATTGGCAACCTACGTTAATTCCTAAGTCAAGTTTCTGCGCCTACCCGGGCACTTTCTCTTGTGATCTCGAGAATTGATTACTGCAATGGACTGCTAACCAACGCTCCAAAGTCGGCCATAAACAAACTCCAACACATTCACAATACTGCTGCCAGGATCGTGTCTTGCTCCAGGAAGTATAATCACATAATCCCAATCCTTCGTACCCTCCACTGGCTTCCGGTACAACAAAGGACAAGCTATAAGACCCTGTGCTTCGTGTACCAGTGTCTGTCGGGAGATGCTCTAGATTGTGTCCGTACCTGTTTCGTACCATATACCCCGGCTCGATCATTAATATCAGAGTCCAAAAATTTGCTGACTGTCCCAGTTATCAAAACAGTCCTGTCCTATGGACAGAGATCCTTTTCATTTGCAGCTGCAACTGAGTGGAATCAGTTACCAACATACAATAAAGACTGTGACACTTTCTCTCTGTTTAAACCCTGACTCAAAACATATCTGTATAAGCAAGCATTCTGTGGTGAGTCAAGTCAGTGAACCCTTGAACTGCGCGCTTAGAGCATCAAATATTCATGCGCATGCGCAATGTAAATGAACTATTATTATTACTGTTATTGACAGCATGAGTAGTAATCTAAGATACAGAGAGCGCCAATGCTTCGACAAAATACGTAAACTCTAACAAATATACTCATTTCAATCTTGCTATTATACAAATACTGTAATCCCATTAAATTGTATATTATTAAATCTAAATCATTAAAAATGTAAATATTTGTCCACAATATACTGATAGAATATGTGATGTGCTGGAACACTGAGATGTGTACAAGCGGATGTGCGTAATACTATATATTTGATCTTGGGCTGGCCGTCTGTCTTCTACTATTAGTAATGTACTCTATATGAATATATATCTTGTATGTGTGACTTGCACTTTAGCATCGTTATAGGTACAGCAAGAGTTACAATTACCTAAATCTATAATTTCATGTGAAAATAGTATTCTTAAAAATGGTTTTAAACATTCCAAAAGCAATACGTTTTTGTGCGTGTTACTTGTGTGTTTAACGCCTGCTATTTGATGGCGCTCTGTACAGGCAGCTCTGGACCAGACAATCTAGTGTCTGGCATGAAGCAGTCTAGGTATATGGGATAGGATGAATGCATCAACAAAATCAGCAATAGTGACCATCCGTAGATCGCTTCATCAGACAAGCCGGTGTTCCTGGTGACCAATTGGAAGCCGAATCTTCACAGATCGCAAAATGTTTTGTATCCGAGATTTGTGAGACGCATTGTTGGTTGCAAACACAAATGAATGAGTTACAAGTTAGAGTCACTTTGGCAATATATCTGCCATATAGTGACTGGAACAAGTTACAGGTTGACAATAATTAAAGGTGCATGTAACTGTCACCGAAGGACAATGAAACAACCAGCACACCACAGACAGAAATGTAAAGCTAGCAACTAAATCTAAAACATATTAACTAAAGGGGATAGCACAATATAAAATCCTCCTACAGATTGCCAACAATTGAAGGTAGATCGCCACAGCAGGGCCCATGGGGACTTGCAGTACATCTGCTTCCTGCATGGACCCTAGCTGGATTTACACCATCACTTCAGCTATTAACAATTTGTAACCACTAGCCATAATTATATATTATTCCATAATTCACACATTGTATGTTTAAAGACAGTGGTATATTTAACTCTACTTTGAATGTTTTGGTAACCCAACTGGTGATCCAAACACAGACATAGATAGATAGTGCTACTGTGCTGTTCTAGCACATTATATCAATAGCTGATCAGAGACGCACAGCAACGTTTCGGATTATTCATGTTTGTAAATGTGAAAATATGGGCGCTTTAGACATTTTTACTCTCGTCATCAATAGCTACGAAAAACTTGTTAGAAGTTTCAAATATGCAGTTGTTAAGCATACCGTACTGCAGCAGTGCAAATGAAGCCAAATCCTTTTAAACAAAATATGAATGAATCCTGTTTGGTATTCTGCTGAGGGCGAGTAATTAAGCTTA
This sequence comes from Haliotis asinina, assembly GCF_037392515.1. Taxonomy (NCBI): domain Eukaryota; kingdom Metazoa; phylum Mollusca; class Gastropoda; order Lepetellida; family Haliotidae; genus Haliotis; species Haliotis asinina. The sequence continues at coordinate 93,505,889 of NC_090281.1, forward strand.
TACGGATTTTACAGTGAAACAAGTTAATCCCCAAGACTGTTTTATGGTTTGGTCCGAAAAACGTTTCACTCATCAATTACGGAATGTAAGGAAAAGACACGGACCTGGCACGAGCACCACGTGCAGGAGTGTGCAGATTGTGGAGACTCTGGAGGTCAATAAGGTATTTACAGTCAGTGTCGCTGTCCGGCTTTATAATATAATTGAAAAGTTGTTACGAAAGTATGGAGATAGTTGTTTGGAAAGTGTTCGGAGGTTGCCTCGTTATGGCTAAAGGTTTGATATTGAGGTCGGTGATCATGTCTTCTATTTTTCGAATTTCTAATTAAAATAGTGAGGCCAGATGTTTTTCGGGTCTGGTGTCACCACAAACAAAACACACGATCAAGATGCTACGCTTCTTGTAAATGCTCAAAATGTATATGTGGGACGAATGATTACATATTACAGCCTGACTTGGCTCTCTTGAGTCATCAACATTTGCTCATGATATAACCACATGTCAGTCTGTTTTTGCACAATATGCAGTATGATGACGTGACAAGTGTTGCTGTCCATGGTGTCTGTTATTTTGTTTGTATGGTCTGATTGTATACTGAGCAGCAAAAGAAACGCAACTCTGGCATTTAGTGAAGTTTTTAAATAGAAGAATGCTTTCTTTTAAGAAATTTCATTTTATGAAACTTGCGTTTCTTTTGCTGTTGAGTGTGTATATTGCACCAGTGCTTTTCACCCTAAGTCATGTTGGATGAAATTTACCCTTTAAGTTAAACCCATGTGTTTCATCAAAGTGTTATCTGGGATATATGTCACTATAGGTTACCTCCCTTTAAGTTGGCACATTACAACTGCTTAAAGTGATGTTAAAACATCTCCCAGTCAAATAAGAAGACAACTGAGTAGTTGATGATGAAAGCACTACACCTCTGTGCTTAAAAATGGTTACAATTTTTTGATGCAAACAAATTTAATGAACAGCTTTCCAATTCCCACAATACTGATTAAACACAATTAGCAAGCTTTACAAACACTGCACCGAGGATGAAGTTCATGTTCCACATCATCAGTTTGTTACAATTTCCATTCCAGGAAGCTGAAAACTTTATAAAATGCAGCAGAAAGGCATTAAAGCTAACAAACAAAATACCACATTGTACCTGTAAGCAGCGCCCAAACCCATCCCACTGTAAAACATAACATAGTCTATTCAGAGACATGTCTACTGTGAAAAATAGTAAATTTCTCAATATGGCTGTCTGCATTTTTTGTCATTCCAGAAATTCACAGGTTTGTGCTGAAAAACTTGACATCAGGATATTGTAATGAGGTGTCACGATGAGGTTAATGAGTGTATGGATGCCTCCCAAACAATGATGGGCAAGTCAGCATCAACCAATCAGAAACCCTGTAGCATCCAGGGCCTCGGACGAGGAACAGGTCTATCTGCATGGTGAGTGGGGTTCAAGAAGGGGTGTTTGTAAAATTACATTTCTCCTTTTTGTTGTCTAATTTTTATATATTAATCTAAAGTATAGAGTAGTATACTGATGGAACTGAAATAGGGAACATATGAAAGTAAAAGTGTTTCTTTATTTATTTCCAGAATTTCACCCACAGTGCAATGCAAACCTTGCAAAGAAACTTGGAAAAGAATGAAGGAAGACCTGTATTTTTCATGTGTTCCCTTATTTGTTTCCATGAGTATATATATTTCTCATTCATATTAGGTGATATCAGTACTGATTTGTAGGTAGAGGTGATCAATGTGATGATACATTGCTCCACTGTTCAGAACAATGTGTCATCTATTGTAAATGTCTACTTGAAAATGTACTGAGGTGCTGATGTATCATTAAGCAATAAACACCCTCTCACTCACTCACTAAAGCTGATGATATGTGAGAGAATAAGTGTGATGTTAAATCATACTCATTCACTCATTCACTGCATGTGAAGTAAAAATGCTGTATCTTACTTCATTACTAGACAGGTTGAGAGTTTCTCTGTAGTTCTGACATTTCACACAGTTTTTAACCCGGCGGATAAGGTGTTCACTCATCATGCTGAGGACCCAGGTTTGATTCCCCAAATGGCCACAATATGTTAAACCCATTATTGGTGTCCCTACAGTGATATTGGTGGCATATTGCTGAAATATTGCTAAAATGGTGTTAAACTAAAGTCCGAGTTTTCAGTGATTGTCTTACCATGAGCACGTGGTGTCATTGATGATTTACAGTTGTTATACAATTCTTACCTCTATTTTGACTTTTACACATGGTGAAATCTCTGTCAACAGATTATTGAGATTACTGGTTACTCCCGGCGTTATTTTGTAAATATATTAATATGAACAAAAATAACCATCTCTACACTTGGAGTCAAGGATTGTCTGGCTACTGCTAATGAATACTGAAAGTCCTTAGCTGGAGTCTTGGGTATGTAAATTAGGTTTAAATGTAACAGATAACAAAATATTCATAGTAGCTACTTTAAATAATTCTTTAAGTTTTTGTATATTCGTTCATTAACCTCTTAAGTGACAGTTTCAATCTGCATGTAGGTGGTTCTCTCACAAATGACAAACCAGTGCACATATTTTGCTCAAAATAACTAATTAACAAAACCATCCATCAGAGCACCCCCTACAGAGCCCCAAAGTGTTGTTTACTAAGAGAGATGTTGAACCTCTTTAGCTAAACACTTAGTACAAAGATGTCCTGGATCCAAACAACACAATACCTGAAGCCACACAGATGGGCCACTAGGGTCACCCCTGTCCAGGGCTGGCTGCTGACCCCCTCGACCTGTGGAGTGGGCACACCTGTGATGGGGTTACAACTGGTTAAACACACACTGTATCACAGTGGAGGGCGACAGTAGGAAGTCGGATTATCCAAATGCTAACTACATTTTGGACCAATATTTTAAATTTATTATTTTGCTTGAAATAAATGACTGTGAGTAAGATGTCATCAAAATATGAAAGTGAAACATGAAATTTTCTCTGAATATGAAAAACGGAAGAAGAAATAAATTACCATGGAAATATTATAATATTCACTTTTTAATTTTTGATGATGTAATGACAGACACCAGATAAAAAATTTCAGCTCTGTCCCGAGTATATTTTCATATTTCCTGTAGTATCTTTCCAGACATCATGGTATGTGGTATTAATATCTTTTTGATAAATATCTGAGATTAACTGTGAAAATATACATATTGAAAAGTTGGTGCAAGAACACAATGTTTTTTCCTGATATCTCAGGTATGGAATTGTAATTGAAAGAAGCAGGGGGATTAAGTGACAAGAGAGAGTAAGTTTAGTTTATACACTGCTTTTATCAATATTCCAGCAATATGGTGTTGACACAAGAAATTGGCTTCACATACTGTACCCATGAGGGGAATCAAACCCTGGCTCTTCCCTGCATGACAAGCCAACACTTATCCACTAGGCTACCTCATGTACTGTATGGAAAATGGACTCAAGGCAGCATTTTAGTCAATGCACAATGCTCAAACATAAACATTTAAACATATTTTCAAAGACTGAAAGAAAACGATATTTCTTAATGCTGAAAAGTAGGAATGAGGGAGGGGGGAGGGGGTGGGGGTTGTTTAATGGGGATGGGAAAGACAGGGGTATTAACTTTCTTCTTGATACAACAAAACATGCTGACTCTAATTTGCCCATGTCCTAACACAAACAGAGCGAGAAGAAAATTTGTGTCCTCCTCACAAAGGTGGTTCTGATGTTAATCTATTGTCTAATGACCATTAAACAATGCCTGCTGAGTCAATGTTAATGAGCCTACTGTCTGAATTCCTTTGATTACAGAGCTCACGAACCCATTGTTTGGAACCAGACGCTTTCATCTTTGTTACAATCAGAACATTTGACCTTGATGGATAAAATTGATTTGGGCTTAACATTTTTCAGAAAGATTGTGTGTTCTTGTAGGGAAATATTTAATTTATTTAAATTTTATCCCATGCTTCCCAAATTGTAATATCTTTATTGATCAACCTGGTTTTTTTTACACAACAATGAAAATGTTCATGCCCTTGGAATTTAAATTTTTTGTTTTTCATAGCACTTTCTGCCAGTTGAGATTTATGTTGGCCCTGAGTATGTTCTAGTCTCGCCAGCACCTGTCTCATCTGGGGCTTCTCTGCCATAAGTTGACATGCTTTCATGTAACTGAAATGCCATTCCAAGCAGGAATCAGCGAACTTACTATTTTGGAATTACAAGTTAAACAGTCCTATGATCATTTCAATTTTTTTTACACAGAAGAAAATTTTTTTCTCTCATCTATTGCATCTGGATGGTCCGTTCAAATGTTCTGTATGACATGTTTTGTTTCATATTGGGTGTGAAATATTTTATTTAAAAACCAGAAAAATGTCCCGTTATGATATGTACGGTGAGTATGAACTTGTGTGATAATGATTAGTGTTGTCAGGAATACTAATAGTGTTTATTCCTCCAAAGCATCCCATCTTAAAATTTATAGCCCCCATTTTGTAAAACACATGTGGGAGTAGTAATATGCAAGTCTTTACTTTTGACAGATTTACTTTACACTTCACATCTTTTGGACTTATGACTGTTGGAGAGTATACTGTGTTTACCCCCCCCCCCCCAGCAACAAAAGCATCAGTTTTGTAGTGCTGTATGATGAGGAAGGATTAAATGGAATGAATTACCCTTAGAAAGCTTCCATCAAGTGTAATACATCTTCCTTGTATCAGTAATTTGCATCCAAATAAAGATTTCTTTCTCTTATTTCCATCTGTTCTCCTCACCTTAAAGTCATTAGGGGTGGTGGAGTAGTCAAGTGGTTAGAGGGTTTGCTTATCACACCGAAGATCCGGGTTTGATTTCCCTTGTGGATGCAGTGTGTGAAGCCCGTTTCTGGTGTCCCCAGCTGTGATATTGCTGGAGTAGTGCCAAAAGCGATGTAAACCAAACTTACTCAGTTCAGTCATTTGGATATCTAACACAACAAATACCTTCTGGATTTGGCCACTCCCGTGATTGGTCTGTTTGCTGGGATTGACCAGTCAGTGGTAAACTTTTTGCATGGAGGCTGATGCTATGCAATGTTAACATGTCTCCGAAAGCTTTTTCATCTGTCAAAATAAGTGTGACTAAATGCTTACATTTTCCGCCAAACATTCAGCCTGGTATGAATATATCTCACCCAGCCTGACAGAATAGTTACTAGCCAGGGGACAGTTGTAGTAGTAACAGTAGTTGTTGTAGTTTAGTAATCATCGCTGGTTGTTGTTTAGTCCCACAAAAGTGAGCCTGAAAAAAAACCCCTCACATCTGGACCAGACAATCCGGAGACTGTTATGAGGAATATGCACTCGATCAAGTTTCTACCCGATATGTGATCCAGGTTTTAGTCTGACATAATGGATCCAAGTTTCCATAGGGACCTGACAAACAAGTCATCTATCTTATGTCCTATAATCTGCATAGGTAGTAGTTAATACTAGTGATAGTCAGATCATCCTTTTTTCGTAACACTCTTGTAAATAACATTTTTCACTTTGTATGTAAGCAAACTTAGTGTTAATTGTAATATGAATAAAATGTGCAAACAGTTGATAGTTTATCCAACTTCCTCTTCTTGGATTTCCTCTGTCCCTTGAAGACAGGAAACCCACCCAGCAATCCTTACAAATGATATGTGTCTTAAAGCATTGTGCTAGAAGGATGTCACTGAGTAAAAACAGCTTTCCACAAAACATCGAATTTTGGGTGATTGTCTGTGAGTGTATCTGTGATCTTTACCTTCAGTGACAGTCTAGTCCTAACAGACATCTTCACCGCCTCAACATCAAAGTGTCCTAAATCCACTTCCGTAGCCATGTCGACTGGCAGTAATTGCATGTTACCCCAACACGACCTGCTTCCTTAATCTGGGGGGCTGGGGAGTGGTGTAACCTGCAGACAGAGAATGGCTTGTGTTGTTGTTAAATGTTAAGGTGGTATTACCAGTGTAGTTCTCAGGTTGAGATTTAAATAGGTGATTTGGTTTAGTTGTTCTCATTGCGATTAGTGAATATGAGGGATTATCCATGTGGAGATTTGGGCTTTTGGGTTAAAATTTGGGTGGTTCAGAATGCAGTGTCCACTGTTCCGAAATCCTCAACAAACTGGAATTAAGGGTGAATTTTGTAGTCTTATAGTATCAATGTATTCTAACTTATCAGCTTGTGTTAGAACTGACCACGGTCTGTCAAATTATATCAACTGCATTGTTGGAACCTGACAAGGATGTATAGTAATCTCACAGATATTCATCATCTTCAAGAATCAGCTTGTGACAAGAATTAATGAAACCAGTGGAAGAGGTATATTCTTCAAGTCTGACTGTCCGGATATTGCTGACCACGTGCATGCAGATGATGTTTCAGCTATTTCAGATTCTGCCTGTCAGTTACAGGAAAAAATAAATGTAGTTGTAGAATTTTGTGATGCCACAGGAATGAAGTTAAACCTGAATAAAACTAAAATCACTGTCTTCAGGAAAGGAGGCCCTCTCAGAAACACTGAAAAGTGTTTTTTCAAAGGTCAACAAATCCAAATTGTAAATGTTTAGAAATATCTTGGAACATTGTTCACATCAAAATTATCATGGAAAAATCTCAGCTATGCCAAACAGCACAAGCTACTAAAGCTCTATTTTCACTCAACTGATTTCAGCAAACTTTTGGATATTTAGACTTACAGGAGCTGTTCAGAATATTCCACAGTATGATAACTCCTATCAGAGACCATATAACAGATTATACGATCTCTGCTTCTGTAGTATGTTATGGTGCAGAAACATGGGGAACTATTTATTGTAAAGTAATTGAACAGGTTCTACTCCAATTTTCTGAAGAAAATATCTGAGGCTGAACAAAACCAGTGAAACTATGGTTCTGGGCGAGTGTGGCAGAACAACCCCATGTCAGTATCACTACATATGTAGAGCAGTCAGCTACTGGTGCAGGCTTATTCATGTGGAGGGTAACAGACATCCGCAGCATGCATATCTCATGCTCGAGTCCTTGTATCATTGTGGGAAAATGACATGGGCTAGTTACATCAGGGCTCTACTCTTTCAATATGGATTTGGCTTTGTGTGGATAAGCCAGGAGATTGGGGATACAGACAACATTCATATATACTTTTAAACAAAGATTAGAAGACTGTCTGACTGAGAACTGGCTGTTACTCTTTCAGAATCTTCCAAATGCAGTTATTACTCTCAATACAAGTCATTACTCATTGTTGAAAAAATATCATCTTTTAACTGAAGTATCATTATACTATGACCACTTGAGACTAGCCATAGAAAGTTGGAGACACTCCAGTACCTCATATGAAGAATGATTGTGTAGCTATTGTTTATTGAGGAAGAATACCATACAACTCTGCTTCCTTGATAACAGATGCTATCAACCAACACTCAAGAAGTTCATAACCCTGATGTGTACTGTAAATATAAATACTATGAAACAAACTGGAAAATACCTTAGTAAAGATACACAAGTAGCCCCTTGTTACTATCATATTTCCATGTAATTGCTACCATGCATGCATAAACCAATACCAAATTCCCTGTGAGGCCTTAAAAATTGAATAAATTCTGTCTGTCTGTCTGTCTGTCCACTTGTTGAGAGGTTGACTCATACTTGTGGAAGTTGGGTATCCAAGTGCTTAAGAGTTCATTGAACCTTAAATCAGGGCACACTTTCTCACATAGGCACTATGTATAAAGCCAAATTTGTATGTCCCCAGTCTTGATATGACTGTGATATTGCCTAAGTGGATATAAAACCATTTTTCTTTACCAATTTTAAGTGGGAAGAAGTCAACATTGGCATGTCAGGATTGAATGGTGAGCAGGTAGAATGGTACTGCAGTTGTTTACTGGCTCATGAAAGTTTACTTTGATAGTTGTAAAACTTGTCATGAAAGTTTACTTTGATGGTTGTAAAACTTGTCATGAAAGTTTACTTTGATAGTTGTAAAACTTGTCATGAAAGTTTACTTTGATAGTTGTAAAACTTGTCATGAAAGTTTACTTGATAGTTGTAAAACTTGTCATGAAAGTTTACTTTGATAGTTGTAAAACTTGTAATGTTGCTGAAACCCTGTATTATATTTAGTTTCGTTTTCTGTTGATTATTAGCCGTATGTAGTTTTTATGTGTGTTTTGATTTTGTACATTCTGTCAAGTGCATGACTTGTAAATGGCAAATTATTCACAAAATATGACTGATTTTCTAAATAATCAAACTAGATAAACAACTATAGTTTTGTTGCTCATATGTAATACGTGTATTTATATGATTTTCTAAGCAGTATTGCAATATGTTTACTCTCATGAAGAGGTTTGTGAAATAATGTGTGTGCTGGTCAGTGCAGGCAACAGTAGGGAGTATATCTCTCACTGTTCTTGGTGGATGATTACTCAGACAGAACCAGCATCTTGTAAAACCTGTTCTGGTATGTGAAATTGTTCCTTGCAGCTTGGTAGCATACTTTTCTCCACTGAAAGAGAAAAGAAGTTGGTAATAATATTTTAGATGTACACTCTTATCTTTAGATTTTGGGACTTTTAACAATTTGTGTTCAAATATTTGAGATCAAGAGGCATTAAGTCAAGACTGCCTATGTGTCATCTGTGTTTTACATGCATGTCCAGTATATGTTGAAAATGGAGGGGAGCACTCCATCTTTTTCTGTCCACAAAAACATGTGATTGGCCATCCTGTCAGGTGGAGGAAAAGTTTGAATTAAAGAAATTCTGATATCTGAATAAGTGTTTGTATATTTTTAGTGTATGTGTTAGCAAAATGTTTCAACAAGAACAGATATCAAAATAGCAATAGTATAAGGGGAAACAGATTGTTTTCAAATCTTACCCACAAAACATTCAGTTTGTGAACAAGCAGTTTTATGTGGAACATACTGATCACTAAATAAAGAGATAATTAAAACTGATGAGACTTCAATTTAATTCTAAAATCAATCTATATTTCATAATTCACTGTGAAAGTTAACAGTGATCTGCTCATGTCCTTTGCTATGAAAGTAAGGTTATCAAAGAGAAGTAGACCTTCCGGAACACGCTTATGTGAAGTGTAACACTTTCCTGTGGACTGTGTCTTACTCTGCAATGTGCTGAATACAAGATATGGCTAGAATCTTGTAATATCAAACTAAACTACTTCAGAGTGTGGGTAAATTGGTTCAAAATAGAAGTATATTTGTCATATTTGTAAACACAATTTGCTAGAGTTCATTTGAAAGATAGCTTGTATGTAGAGCTTGTAGCATGGGGATAGTTTGAGGGGAAAAGGGATATTTCATTTGTTTCTTATAACTTTAATATAATGTGTAATGTGTAAGTAATACAATTACATGTAATAAGTAATAAGTAAATGAATGTCTGTTGAAGAGTATCTTACTTTCTAAAGTTTTGTTTATATCTTTCCAGATAATTTTGCTTTATATATTTCTTGTCTTAAAATATTTGAATTTGCTTTTCATTGATAAATATGATATTTTTGTAAAGAAAAATTCTTTTTGCACAATTGTTTTTTTCCTAAAATTATGCATGTCTTTGTTAAGCTCAAAGTTTTTTGATGAATTTTGAACTTCTTTGGAAATGCTGAAGAATATAAAAGACCTGACCATACCACAAAATAATGTCTAGATGAACCTGACTGAATAATCTCTTTACGGAAATTGTTTTTCAGTATAAAGGATTTACATTTTTTAAAAGCTTAATTTTATAAATGTTTGTGTTAGTTTGAATACTTTAGACAGATTATAGCAACTTTTTCTGATAATTAGATAATCTTGAAAATTGTTGCAGCAAGTTAGGTGAGGACAGACTATTGACACATCCTGAGAACAGAACAAATATACACTCTCTTCAGTATAACACCTAAATTGGGACAAAAATTTGAAATTTAAACAGCCTTAGCCTCCCCATATTTAAATGTTTACTCTGATCTCACTTTGTCAGAACATGGATTACTCCACTTAAATTTCTAATTCCTTTTTTGAAATATTTATGCTGAAGTTGAATTTGTTAAAATGAAATTGCAGTTGCACAATGTTGTGCAGCTATGAGAGAGCAGGACACATCGTTGTACACTCACATCTAGGCTTAGGGCACAGTCGGATGCGAGGATTTGGGTGTTTAGCAAGGTGTTTGTCTTTGCCAGCGCAACACAAGTCCTCGACGCAAATGTCTGCTTCACGAGCCAGCAGATGGAAGCTACGATGATCGCTGTCGTTGAGTCACAGTTTGTCAGACTTGTATGTGTGACTGGTTGGGGAAGTTGACGTGTGGTCATCATCCAACATCGTTCAAATGACAAAAAGTAGTTGAGTGGTTACTAGTGACTTGATTAACCACTTGACCATCTGGTTGACCAGTGGATGGAATATAACAGCCGTAGTGTCTGGGATAGCAGGAAGCACAGATGCACAGGTACTTCAGTTTTGTATTTCTTCTTGAAGAATATCACAAGCTATGTCAAGGTTAATCGGCAGAAACTTGTATTATTCTAATTAAGGTTTGAAGACTTTAACAAGACTTAGTTGAATGGAGATGAATATTTCTTGAGAAATTAGTGACTCATATGTTTGTAATTTGTTGTTCTGTGTGATTTGTGTACATGTAACGTATGAGCTGTGATAAGGTAAATATATCTGCCATTGTCTGATATATAGTTGTATATTTTCATAAATCATTATGGGTCTGTGAAATTGTTATTTACTTATTATATGTATCATGATTATAATACACACAACTTACCTTTCCCACAAAACCTGTTATTTATGAGATTTCAGAGACATAAACCTCCTGACTTATGTCTCTTGATGATAGTGAGGTGTCTGGACTATTTAGCAGCCCATTTCCTTGTTTTTGTTATGTACTGATGCTCTGTGTCCAGCTGTTTCCTCTGCTTGTCATGTTATGTAATCTCTACATTCTGTGCATCTTGAACGCCCATACTGCACGCACTGGTCTTGGTAGTGTGAAATAGAGTTGAAATCTGTCCATCTTTGAGTGCCTGATATGCCTAACAAGTTCACAGTCATATATTCTAGAAATATTGAGAAAAAATAATTTGTAATATGAACTGTTTGAGAGGTATTCTAGAAGGTGTCAGTAATAGGAATGACAAGTCTAGCTATTATTAGCTTCTTTGTTGATAAAGAAGATGATCATCCATAAAGCCTTGTCATTCCAAGATGTAGTATGATTCTGTATCTGTTCCTTCAGGAGTCATATTTATAGAAATATTTAACAAAAAAGATTATTCTAAAATTGAAAAGACAAAGGTACTTTTGAGCTTAGTCTGACACACAGACCCTGAAGCAAATATGTCCTAGAAAGCCTATGCAAGTCTGGAAAATTGGAAAATGTGGCACATCTAAAATGAAGAAAGGCCCTGGGCTCCTTTTTCTTGTATTTAGTATTCTAATTTAAAAACATATATTTTCTGTCAAATATGTTCATTTCAGAGACCAGCTGTTGGTCTGTCTTGATCATGATTTTGAAATAAAGTCTTTCATCCATAAACTAGATCATGTTGTAATAATGTTTTTGAGGACATGTAAGTATAACAAAGCATTCATAAATAATATTTCTAGGAGATTAAAATGAAGTTTTCTAACATTAGAATTCCTTTATCTATTATCAACTTTGATTGATAGTTTATATTATTTTATGGACTGATGCTCATTTTAGAACTTAAATTATTAAACTTAAATTAAACTTGAATATTTATTCTTCTTTCATTGTAATCTTCACACTTATATTTTGTTGATTTCAAAGCAAGCTCATTTAAATAGTAAATTGCCTGACTATTTTCTTGTTATATTTCTGTGTGACAAGAAATGTTGTTGCTGTTGTGTAGCTAGTCGATGTATCGTCTTCATTCACACAAAAGAGTAACTTAAACTAGGTTACATAACGTACCAGTGTACTGGTAGCACATTGGTAAACTTGGACTTTCAACACATGCAGTGGAACAAATAGTCTCTAGGACAGGTCACAGCACCTATTGGGAGTAGGGATTCGATGGACAATAGTCTTGAGAATCAGTATACAACATAAGTATGAAGTTTTGAATATTTTAGGAACACAAGTACTGTTCGTTCACAAACAGTATAGAGAATACTTGAAGTAATATATCACACTTATTACAATAACTGGTCCTAATATGTATGTATTTATGTTCAAGTAGAGTATGAAGTTTCATTGTTAGGTCAGTATTTTCAGGAAGTGCTTTAAATACACATTGGATTGTTAAACATTATTGTCTTAAAGGACAATATTTACAAGTAAAAAAATCCTGCTCTCCTATCAAATATTGATAAGTGAAATGATATGTGAAAGGTTGGTATCATATCTTTCAAATATCAGGTGCAACACCATAGAATTGATAAGTCAGTATCATATTGTACAAATATTAGGTGTAATACCCACGTAGTAAAATGTTGGTCTCAGATATCAACAATGGAAAGAAACTGATATTATTACCAAAGTGATGTTAAATTATGAAATAGGTTTACAGACTGGAGAATTTTTGATATTAGCCAGTGGAGACCAACCAAATATACCTTTTATTTGTTTTGGCTTCTACGCATTTAAAAGTTTACCATTGGAGAAAACTGCATACAAGACATGAATGTGCAAGACAGTTGAAACTGGCATCATGAATGCTGGGTTATCGTTCCTCATTAACATGGAGAACAAATAAAATATCTCTATTTTTCACTTTGACAAATTCTCATATCTCATTATCATGTGCATGGATGCATGGATGCATGGATGCATGGAGTGCATCCATAATGATGTAAATGACTTATTGTGAAGAATGTGATGTGAGACAGTAAAGACGTCCATTTTGCCACCTAAAACTAGTGTAAGTGTTCATTTTATAAATATTACATTGAGAACAATCATCAGTATTTTGTGAGTGTACTGTGAAAGCCTGCAGTCAAGATTATTATGAAAATGGCTAGGTATTTATGCATTTGGGATTTCCATATAAGAAATGACCCATACCTTTTCTGGGCTGATTGAAGAACTGGGTTGTTGTGTTGCCTGACCTGGTTCAGTGTACCTGGCTATTTGATTGGGTGGTGGGGTAGCCCAGTGGTTCAAGCAAGGTTCACGAAGACCTGGGTTTCATTCCCTACAATGTGTGAAGCCCATTTCTTGTGTAACCTGTAGTGGGATAGAGCTAAGAGTGTAAAAGTAAATGTGTGTTCTAACTTCCTACTATGTGGGTTAATGGTCATGTGATCAGTCACTGATTTACTTGCCCAACGTTTGACTTTTCTAATGCTGACATAGCTGGACTATTGGAGATACCAGCACAAAACAACATTCACTCTTTCATCCATTTGAGATTGAGTGACTTCCCTTGTCACAGGGAAGTAGTGAGTACCTTTCGTTTTACACCTCTTTTAGCAATATTCCAGCAATATTACAGCGGGGACACCAGTTATTGGCTTCAAACATACACCTGTATGAGGAATTGAACCCAGATCTTCAGTGTGGCAAGCAAATGCTTTAACCACAAGGCTACCCCACAACTCTGATACAACACCTTTAACAAAGTTATATACCAGTTATTTCCCAGTGACTCTACCAAGACCGTGAGTGTTTAACAGAGAATCCAGTGGTTGAGCTGTGGTCATTGCCAGTTGGGTACTTTGTCCCACAAGATCATACATCATTATCACCCACCTTTTAGCCAAGTTAATCACATTATATATTACGCTTGTAATGCCAAACACCTGTGTTCAATTCCCCACACTGGCACAATGTATGAAACCCATTTCTTGCGTCTGCCGCCATGATACTGCTGGAACATTGCTAAAAGTGGCATAAAACCCAAATCACTCACTCACATTAAAAACACAGGATATTGGGATTGTTTCAGCTTTGGAAAGCCTAAGGAGATTCAAACCAATGAATGTATGCCATCTTTTATTTTCAATAAACAAGTAGTAATTTAAAATTTGGCAGTGAATTTAAACATGCAATGGAAATGCATTGTACGATTGTTGGGTAAGAACTTTTTGTGGGACACAGAGGGACTCCTACTACAGCAGTGGAGAACATTAGAATCCCCAAAATACAGGAACATTCATTCAGGATTCTTGAGCTTGGCTGACTTCCCATTTTTATTTTGAAATTTGGCAGAGCTGATGTCTTATTTTCACTGTGATAAAACGAGTATGTTTGATATGTGATTAATAAGCAAATAATTGCTCACTGCCATTATTGACTATCCTGCTGCATTTGTTGGGCCCTGTCTGTGAATGAAGATCTGCAGTTGATGCAGGTTTTTTATCACAGGGCAGATGATAGATGTTTGAAAGAAATCCTGTCAACATAAGGACACACCAGTGTATGTACTCGATGAACAGAGTAACTGACTCTACATGTTTGTTGACTGACACAAAGATGAGCATTAAATAGCTGCCAATGTAAATATATTTCATTGAGTGAGGTTTTGTTTTAGTTGCAGTCTGAATGCCATGTGTTCATAGTGTTGGGATTGGGAGTTGTAGGTTATGGCTATCCACACATGCACACATGAAATAATTTGGAATAGTGTGTGAAACTCCACCATGATCTTGTTCCATGTGGAGTCTATAGGTAATATGCGTCTAAAAAAATGGAAGGGATTGCATCATTTTTTAGTTTCTCATAATAATTTGTCATGTTATGACAGGTTATCTGTAAAAATATGAATATAATTTGGTGGCCTTTAGATTTCTTAGTGTCGTGTATGTGTATGTGGAGTAGCCCCTCACAACTTAGAATAAATGATGTCCAAGATTACTCAAGGACAGCCTGTCATACCTCACGCCTTACATGTCAGTGTTTCACTCACTTTGAAATCTTGATTGAATGTCATCAGAACTTTTCCTCCGATGTTATACAGAGATAAAAAGAAGTGTATTCTTCCTTTGTAGCCCATCTCAGAGTG
The DNA here is from genome assembly GCF_037392515.1 of Haliotis asinina. Classification (NCBI taxonomy): domain Eukaryota; kingdom Metazoa; phylum Mollusca; class Gastropoda; order Lepetellida; family Haliotidae; genus Haliotis; species Haliotis asinina. The sequence goes on from NC_090281.1 coordinate 93,520,937, forward strand.
ATGATGTCAAGATGCCTTCAAAGGAGGTCACATCAGGCAAACATTCTAATCACCAAAAAGTGCAAAGTCATCATTACAAATGCAATACATGCAGATTAGTGTATCTTTATCTTGAAAATGAGTATTATTGATGAGTTCCAAATCCAAAACTTTGATACTGATAATTTTAAAATCCTTTTGTATTTTTGTCCATGGCATTATTCTACCATATAGGTTCACTATCAGGTGTATCTTTCTTCTCTGGCGTTTGTCTTGGCAACATTGAAACCTGTGAATAGATTTGATAAAGAAATGAAGGCAAATTATTTTAAAAAGGTAACATATGAGTGGCTGAAGAACCCAGCCGGGCTTTGTTTTGAGTGTGCTGTTGAAATTCACACTGGTTTCACCAGATGCAACCTTCTACTGTGTTGTTTATTCATATTGATTTATCTGTTTTTAAGTCAAGGAATTCAGTGTTATCAATATGGAGATGTATAGCATGGTCCTAAGGTCCCAAGGTTTTGATATTTGACATGCTCTCAGCATTTTCCAAGTAATAAACTGTCATGACCTTGCACAATACTCGGGAGACAGTTTGAAAATTACTACTGCATGTTTACCATCTTCATCCAAAATAATTTATAAAATGGTGAATTATCTGAATGTTGCAAATTTGTGTCCAACATATTTTATTGAGTTCGTTGTGTTTTGTCTGATAAAAAATTTGGTCTCTTGTTATTGGTCCTTTTTGTAGCTTATATTTCTTTTGAAAAAGTGAATTTTGAAGAGAGCAGATATAATGGGTGTGTCAAAAAGAAAAAACATATGTTTTCACTATAACAAAAGGACAATGAAGACTACTGAAACACTTTGAACATTATGAACATTCTTCTCTTGATGTGATTAATTAAAAGTCAATTCAAAGCTGTGGAATAAAAAGAAAATTGAAAAAAAACTGTGTTGGGTCTGTTAGCAGCTAAAGATGTGGCTTAAGGTTGGCCAGTATTTGCATGTTTGATCGGTGTACTGTTTCAGCCCCAGGTCTTTAAGCCAAACACAGAGGAAAGTAAAGTTGAACACAGGCATAGCCCTAAAAAGATTGATTTCTTGCATTGTTTGTTGCTGAAGCTTACTGTGTAAAGGGACAACAGGAATGGCAGAAATAGGTCTGGTTCAAGGGAATGTTTTGAGCCCACTTGTTTTTTATTTGATGATTTGATTGGTGGAAAAATTAATTCATTTTCATTTATCGGAAGTGGTAGGATACTTTCTGACAATGTAAAACCACATTGTGAAATGTATAAATACTAATTTGCAATAATGAACATTCAAGAATAATATCTTAGCTTGTTAAGTGGATTGTTGTAGATATTTGAAAGAATAACAATACAGACAATGATGCCGTTGTGGCTAATATCTGAAATGTTTATATAAACAAAAGTTTTCACATAAACAGTACAATCACATTTGTATTACCATTCAAAACTTTAAGTTTTGTATATTTCTTAAGAAAGTTAGAAAAGGTTCAAATTCTAAATTCTACAATGAATGCACACACCCCAATCCCGTTCTCCACCTACTGTAACAAAAGCTGTGATCAAATTTGACTGAGATTAGAAATACTCTGTTTTCACGTGTTTTAGAAAAAAGTGTTTGTATAAACATGAGGAAGGTGTTTTCTTCTCTTGTCATGGCTGCATCATGGCTTAGTCTGCTAGGCAATTTGTTGTGTGACTCAGAACAAACATGTTTCAGCTTTGGCATCACTTGTGGCTTAAGTTTTTATAATGACTGTCCCACCTAGTCTGTGGCTTATCTGAAGTCGCTGTGAATAGATTCACATGATGAATGGTATGTTATGTTTTTTCTAAGCTTCTTATTTTCCTTTGACAGAATTTTCCTTTTATGACCATAAAAGCATCATACAGAGTTTTGTTTATTCTTTGTGCATTTAAAATGTTAATGGCATACAGGAATTGAAATGAATCTTTGGTGTTCAGTGAGATTTAAGTTTAAGTCAGAAAACATGTTTCATTACAACTTGTCTTGTTTTCAGAATGACAGTGTAGCCAAGCAGTAAAAGTGTTAGCATGTCATGTTCAATGGCAAGGTTTGATTCACAACATGGGAGAATGGTCTCCCATGACCAGTGTTGATGAAGTATTCACTGAAGACATTCACATAGTCGTTCTCTTACTTAGAAGCAGACATGAGACATTGTACTAAGAAAATTTCAGACAAAATGATTTCAGAGTGAGTGAGTGAGTTTAGTTCTATGTTACACTTGGCAATATTCCTGTTATCTAGTGGCGGTTTGTAAATAGTCGAGTCTGGACCAGACAATTCAGTGATCAACAGCATGAGCATTGGTCCGCACAATTGCAAACTGATGATATGTCAACCACATCAGTGAGCCTGACCACCCGATCCTGTTAGTCACCTCTTACGACAAGCATAGTCGCCTCTTGTGGCAAGCATGCAGACCTTCACGGGTCAAATGATTTATGAATGCTAATGAATTATTTGGTTGTAGATATTGGCTGTACTGGTTGTAGATGAGTCTACACTGCAGTTAGTTATGTTTGTAATTGTAATAACTTGAATATGTGGGAAATGGATATTTACTGAAATATTGATAGACACTCCTTCATTAAATGAAGTCAAGTTCCATGTTGTGACAAATCCGTGAAACCATTTGACACCATTTTCCTTAAGATACTAGGAAACAGTGAATACAGTTGGGTTATGTTTCAGATTAGCTGATCTTACTGGATTTGATTTTATATATTTTCTGTTAAATTCATGCTCGTTGCACCTATTCTACAAGCCAGGACCCTGTGATTTTGTTTGAATCCCAGATTGGTTTGCCTGCACCATGCTGGTCCTTGTGTGTTTCATTAAGTGGTAAATGTCTCTAACTTGCATAACTGGTGGTCACCTCTCCACACAAAACTGTCTCTGATAGCCAAGTGGTTATAGTGTTTGTTTTTTGAACAACAAACCTGGGTTTGAAGCTAACATGGAAAAATATAGTTGTAAAGTGCTGTGCTTGTGAGTCATGAGTGTGTTGGAATATAGTTTGATGTGGTGTAAAACTCACTGAGCCTGTTATAGAGGAATGACAAGGAATATTGAAGGATATGTTTTGATACAGATTCTTGTATCGTCAAGGAAGTATGCAACCTCTGAATAATAATTTCTTGTTATTTGCATTAAGTTACATTTTGATGTAGATCCTAGCTTGATAACAATGTAGGAACTGACAATGAGATGTTGCTCTGTGAATCGATAAAGTGTCAGTGTTATCAATAAAACTTCTGTATTTGCTCACCAGCTTCTTCAATGCTGATGACACAATTACTGGGAGTACAAGGAAGTACTGTTTAACAGATACAGTAAGTGTTGTGACAGTCCAAGCTTGTTATCCCCAGCTAACAATGACAGGTGTGTCCAGTGACTTGATGGCTATCCCTGACTTCATCTACTTCCTGAAGTGACATCGTCTACTTGCTGACCTGTCACAAGACCTGACGGCTGACTGTCTGGAGGAATGTCATACTCTGTATGGCCACCTGTTTAACATCTATCCCTGGACTTTGCTTGTCTCTGTCCCCATTGTCCTGTCAACTTACTAGTGTGACCATGATGGAATCTGTTGACTTCTGTAGCAGTGACAGTATGTATGATCTGATCCTGAGAGGCAGTGGGGTAGTTTAATGGTACTCTCTCTCTCACTCACTCACTCACTCACTCACTCACTCACTCTCACTCACTCACTCACTCACTCACTCACTCACTCACTCACTCACTCACTCACTCAATTCAGTGTTTATAAGCAATGACTTCCAGTCTTCATCTGTTTATATGACATAGGTGTGGACTGTTGGTGCATATATTCAAGGAAAAGGTAGAGAGAACTTGCATCCAGAGTATATTATTATTGTAGTAGTTAAAACACAGCTCAAATACTTCTGGAAGACACTGACTGCTCACAGGAAACTGTAGCAGCGAGTATCTATTAATACACCCAGTTTTTCTGCAGTAATTTCTGCACAGTTAGACCATATCAACAACCTTAAACTATGACTTATTATTATATCTTGCTCATTTAATGTCATTTAAAGACAACCATGAGTCTCTGTTGATATATTCCTGATGTCACTGACAGTATCAGTTTAGGGGCAGTGGGTAAGAGTAATGGTTAAGGTGTTCGTTAGTGATGCTGATTCCACAATGGTTACAATGTGTGAAGCCTGTTTCTGGTGTCCCCCACCTTGATATTGCTGGGGTAGAACAGACCTTCAGCAACCCATGCTTGCCACAAAAGGTGACACATGTCATCGGTTCCCAATTGCGGAGTTGCTCATGTTGTTGATCACTGGATTGTCTGGTCCAGACTTGATTATTTACAGACCACTGCCATATAGCTGGAATACTGCTGAGTGCGGCGTAAAATAAAACTCATTCACTCGCTTGATATTGCTGGAATATTGCTACAAGCGATGGGTAACACAACTCACTCAATAGCAAGTTATCACAGATTTGAGAAGTTGTTATAACCTTTTTGAAAAAAGTTCCCAATAATGAATAAAACCTTGATCTTTTTCAATCACAAAAAAAGTCTGAAAAGTGCAAATATGTAACCGTTTTTATCGAAACAGGATTCTTCATTTCTTCACTTGTACAAAAAGCATGTCTTGAATTATTTTGTGCACACCTCTCAACAAACATAGTGACTTATCAAAGGTTTTGACAAATGTTCCCCTATTTCAGTAACCTATGGTAGATGTTTAGTATTTGTATAAGTCAGCAAGTGCGACATAACGTAAGTATTGTGATGTGTGTATTCTGTGTGTCAGGCAGCTCACCATGGCTAGCTGCGGTCTCGCACTGCACACAAACATCACCATCCATGCACTGGATTTACTTAGTTCATATGGCCTCATGAGAGTCCTCCACTCAAGCGACCTGCGGACATTTGACAAATACCTATATTTAAAGATTCTGTTGGCCTTCTTCCTTGCTTGGCCTTCAGTCGTGCACTTGAACAATTCTCATTGCTTCAAATGTAGGGCTGTAGGTTTTTGTGTGTAATTACATAATGTTAGTGACAAACTGACATGGTGTCAAAGTTTGTGGGTGGTTTTACTTAAATATGTTTTGGTTCAGATCTTTATGTTGTTTGACACATAAATAATTTGAGAAGTCAATTCACAGAGTGACAATTATTGTTATTTGGCAAGAGGTATGTGTTGTTTAAGGGCATGTTTTCCTTTATCAAGCAGTGATATGTTTTAGGGAGAGAAGGATTGTTGAGAACGGTTGCTAAAAAATAAAATGGTCTGATGACACACTGTGCTGAGTTAAGTTACTCCTGCAAAGACCAATGTCTGAGCTGGCTACCCTGGGGTGTCAACCAAGACACTGATGGTAGGTCCTAGCTGGTGATTGGTTGGTTTGCTTCTGACTCAGAATATTGCAAAAAATGTACCACATTTTGGGAGTAGATGACGGTAACCCTAGATAATGCTCTGCTAAACTTTGGAACCACATACAAGGCGAATATGACTGCTGAATTGGAATAACATAACACGCTTTGTATCCTTGACAATGAACAACATTTACTATTTGCAGTTTGTAAACTAGAATACGTAAAGAATAGGTTCTACAAAATGCTTTTTAATGGAGACCTAGATTTGAGTCAGTTGTTTGACCCAGCAAAACAAGCTTTTGTTTTCTACAGAATCAGTTCAACATTTGAGACGAAATGTACAAAGGAAGTAGGGTGGGACAATCTTGATGCGTCATAGTGTCCCCATAAAAACTAGAAGTTCTATAATTACAATATCTTTATTTGGACAGGAAATGGCCAACTTGCTGTCTTTTCAGTTCACAGTCTTTAACAAATCAGTACTTTCTCCTTGTATAATGCATCCATATTTATTTTTTTTTTAAATCCAAACCCAAATATTGCCTGAGTGAATAATATCTCTTTTGCGGAATGTCTACAGGTATCTATCGGCAGCTAATCCATTCATCTAAATTAGTAAGTAAAACATTACTTCAAAACTAGACAGAAGCAATGTGTATTACCCTTTTGAAGTTGAAGAATATTGTTTCATGTAACCACAGTTAACATTGTCAAGAGAGGTGAAAATTCAAACACTGCCATCCAGCTGTGGATGTTTTTTAATTCACTTCACAAAGTGTAAGCACCAAAATCAAAGCAACACTCTATGGAGGAAACAAGACTTTGAAAGCTTTGTTGTTTACCCACCAATGTCCAGAATGTCATTCAAACAGTTCTGAGTACAACATGTTGTCTCTGCTGCATGGCCTCTGATATAGTTTGGACTGGAATTTTCAAGAAAATCTTCCATTTCAAAATTGGTTTGTATTCTGAAGTTTCATGAATTCCTTTGCCTTGCTCAAGTCTGAAATTCCTGACATCAAGTGCAAATTCTGTAATTGTAGATAAGCATGGCAATTGTCTCCCAACAACAGATTATTTGGGACAAGAGCTGTTTGTTTTGTTTGATTTGTCATGGCTTAAAGGTGCGAGAATGAATTGTGGCCTTTCTCTAATATTTATATTCTGCAAACTGCAAATTTACCCAATGTGGGTCTCCCTCAAAGAACATTTGTAATCGGTATCTGTAGAATTTATAAGTACTGTGGAACCTCCCTGACTGGAAGTATGAAAGTTGGGAAAACAGTGTTGAGTCTACAGGATAACTCAACATTTTCTTTTCAATTTTAGATGTTTTATTTGATAGTGTAAGGTGGTGTAAGTGACATTTTTGCAAAGCTGTTAATTTAACAACACTCTCTCCTCACCTCAAACAGCTCTTCCAAAGGCTGTTCATAAAAAAGCTTGTTGACCAATTTGAAATATTGTATGGTATAATTTATTTTTGTATGATATCAAGCACAAGAATGAACGCTTAAAATTGTATAAATCTGACAATAAGTAGTCCTAGGCTGATTATGAAACTTCGAAAGAAAAATTGGAGGTCATCTTGGATTTGTGAAGTAAGGAGTTCTTTCTTCCTATTCACCTCATGGTGATTCCCCCATGCAAATTTCAAAGGTTGTATTATAAATAAATATAAAAAAGGTAATACCTATCGTCTGCCCCAAGAAATTCAAAGAAAAAAACACATATAATGTTTTGTTTAATTGTTAGCTGTGTTAGCGTGTTCAGCTAACTTCAAGCTTCATGAGGAAAGATTTGATAAATGAGTCCACCATACTAGTGTCAATGGAGTGAACCACACTTGAAGTGGGATACTGTAAGTTACCAAGCCAGTCAAATCAAAGAAACTGCCTGTCTGATCCAAATCATTGTCTTCACAATCAGGAAGCCTGACTCAAATCTGAACATGGCTGTATGTTTTTGTTTTCATTGCTTAGGTCAAAGTGTATACTACGCAGTCAACATGATGTATGTCACTAAATACAGGCAAACTGTAGTGCAAATGGGGGTGCGCACCATAGAGAATATGACCAGTCTTCTTATACTGGATTGCGAGCAAAGGTTGGCAGTGTACTTTCCTCACTTCTGTACAAAAAATATTTTACATCTCAAAATATTGTCACCATTAAAGGTACACTCCCATTTCCTTACTTGGTTGTGCTCTCAGATATCCAACCCCATATTTGAAATAATTACTCATGTTAGATATATGTTATTCAATATTTTAAGTGCCACTTGTGGTATTCAGATCGTTCTTTATCCCTGTTACCTCTGCCCGCTTCTGGCTCAGTGGAATGAAGGAACAAGAATAAGCAGAAATAAAAGCAAAATAACATATTGCCTAATTTTATCATGAACCTGTTGGAGTTTATTTGTCTTATCTGTCGTTGTTATTGCTAGAATTTTCGTGACATTTATTCTACATAAAAACACTTCTGGCACAGTGGATGAATGAACCAGGGGAGGTAAGTATTCCATATGGAATAATACCTTCATGTTCCTTCACTCCACTGAACCAGATGCTGGCAGGGGAGAATGGAGGCGAAGAACAATCTGATATACTTTGAGTTGCCCATAAATGTTGAATGAAACATATTTCATGTGAGTAATTATTCAACATCGGGGTGGAAATCTGAGAGCACAACCCAGTGAAGAAATCTTTGTATTGTCAGACCTTTGTGATGGTGGCACTATTATATTTTGACATGAAAAATATTTTTCAGACCGAAGCAAGTGAAGTATGTTGCCATCCTTTGCTCGCTTCAAACGCATATAAGAAGACTGGTCGTATTCTCTATGCTGCACAACCCCAGTTTGCCTGTGCACTAAACCACTTTAAGCAATGTCTGTCTGTATTCATCATTATGTCTGCAAAATTGATTTTGATTTTTTTCTGCAGAAATGAAATTAGTCCTTGACTTTTGCAAAATATGGTGAGTGACCACAAGAATAAAGATATTGTTAAGTCAGTAACTCATACTTACGTACTAATTAAAGATTTTGGATAAAAAACAATGTCTCTGAAAATAGAATTTAATAGAACAGAATTGCTTGATCCCAGAAATAGAAAACGTCTTGTGTTGTGATTGTTAAAAAGTTTCAGTACTGTGTTGAACATTGCTTGGTACAGTGATTTATATGATGTCATAGACAACCTGTATGTTGAAGGCTTGTCACCTCTATACGGTTCCTTGTCCTGGTCCATGTTAAAGACTTAAATAAATACTAAGATCATAGATACTTCGGAATTTGCACACTCAAACACAACTTTCGAGAGACTATTGAATACAGACGTCGGCTGTGAGGTTATCTAGTGCCGCTTGAGACATGACCAAGTCATTACCACGGAGAACATAGAAAAAGCTAGCCTAGGTAAGTCTCTCTTGTAAGTCGCAGGTAAACTAGAAAAAGCAGCGTCACACAGTGTTTAGCTCCTCAGAGGCTGAAGTAATGTCGTGTTGATCTTAGGAGACCGTTTGACGTGAGATTTTTCTCAAATCCTCCGTCGCTTCAAAGATCTGCTTCATATTTAAACAGCAGCACGTGGTAGGTGGATTATGAACACTGCTCTACGTTTCGTGCTGTTTAATACCGACTCACTGGAAATTACTGAAGACAATGAGATATTTGAATTTCAAGGTGACAGCAGAATTCCTGCATGTGTACTTTGTGTAGTCAGAGAATGTCATGTGATTTTTTAACATGGAAGTCTATAACAGTCTCATGATGTACATGTGATAAATATTTGGGCTAACTGGAAACTTTGTTTATAAGAAATGTTCACGTAAAGTATAAGGCAAAGGAAATCTACCTTTGGAATTGTTTAAAAAATACAAACATAATCAGAGTAAATGGTTGTGTTGTCCAATAAGAAAATGCAGAATCTGTAGTAGTGTTAGCTTTAAGAAATAAAACATTTATGTACATTGGCCTGACATTACAAAATGTCATTCAACAAGAGTTTGTCTTGTGAATTCATTGATAGTTTTGCTTTGACAGAAAATAGAATCAAAATATTTCTTTCTAATCTTTAAGTTTGTTTGCCAAGTGTGAATGGTTGGTGGAGAGTTCAAAACAAATGGCTGTCACAGAGATCACCCTGTTTGCTGAGAAATCTTGGATTGTTAGTTTTCACAAGGACTTGAATGAATGTCAAATACTTTATCTAATACAGCTTTCTGTCTTTTGTACCACTCTGTTGTCTGTGGCTAAGAAGTTGCCCATGCATTGTCCAACCACACTTAGACCACTGTGATACTGAGGCTCCATATGGGTGACTGAGTGGGCATTGTTCTAATTAAATGGAATCTTTGAATATTATGTGTATGTACTATTAAAAATAGGTTTACCTTTTACATTTTTTTTATCATAGAATGCAAATTATTGAATAATAGACACTTAAATGCTGCATTAATATATACTTATTTCATATTTGCCAATGATATCGTGATATCTTCTGAGTCCTACTTGCTGACTTCTATACCAGCTGACCATGGTGACAGCTGACCACACCCAAGTGGGAGTGGGCGTGGTGTGGTATGGTATATTTGGTTATTGTGTTTGCTCACTCTGAACTGGTTGATGTGAACTTTATGACCTGGAAACATCAGTGCAGATTTGACACTTCACAGGGTGCACAAGTTCTGCAGTTTAAATACTGGTGGAAATACATTTGATCAGTGTATCATCAAAGCGTGAATTTAATTGTTAGTTTATTGTTATACACTTATTGGTGTGTAGAGTTGTGTCCTTTAGACATGCCTGAAACCTGTGATAGTCGGTTTGAGTTCCATGTTCCCCCACTTCTGCTCAAATGTTTTCAATACTAAAATCTTGTAGATGAAACATCTGCCTCACAATTGGAAAATCATTGGTTCAGTACCCAAAAATGTTATAGTGAAAGACATTTAGAGAAGGTTTTTTTGTGTTTGCATGTTTCTTGCTCTGCATCAAGGGGATTTAACATGTAATGTCTACTTTAGACTATGTACAGTGTGACTGAGTAGAGTATGCATATTACAGTTCAGTGTGGAATCTCAGTGGGGTAGAACCATACAATCAGCCCAGACTAGCACAAGCATTGTCACACATACTGACATGCCAAGTACTCACATCACTACATCAGTACAATGAACTTGAACACAGAGTAAAACTCCAATGTTGAAAGATGGTACATGTTTGCCCTGACTACAGTTGGGGAAGACAACAAGGACAATGGAGTAGTTGGCTTGTACACTTACTGTGAGTGGGGTATCCATGGAAACCAAATCTTTATCCACCTTTCCTGTCAGTCATATTTATCTAACTATTGCAGGTGCCCTGTGGGTCATTATGATAGACCATGGTTTCCATTACAACTGCATGGTGGTGACGATACCTACATAGTATACAGAGAGCTAATTGGCTGATGGGCCACTTTGGCAAACCAGGCAGAAAGAGTGCAACTGTGAAAATTTCACAAAATATTATTTGAAAACTTCCTTTATTCTCTTTCATCTCTAATTTCCAGTCTGCCATAAGCTGAGTCATACCTCTTGAATACAAGAAAGATTTTGATTGGTTAGTACTTGATTCTAACCATCATCTAGAAATGGTAAGTTTTCGGGCCAATTATGTCGTCACATCCGTTGGTTGTGAAAACTGGATCAATCATGGTTCAGGTTGACCTGACAGATTGTGTGTCACAGCATCCTGGGGCTGTTACTTGTGCCATGAACCACTGATTTACCTGGCCTTGATTGTTTAGCTGCCAATCAAAGTGTTGAAACAAGGAGAATACATATATAGCTGCATGGTGAGTATGTTTAATTGACAAAGCTGATGTACACTGAGATAGTAATGGTGTTAGAACCTACACCAAAACATTGCATTGATTGCAATAAAGAAGTTGACTATCTATGGAACATGATTTTCCTTCATCTTTACAACATCTAAAGTGCCTTGCAAAAAAGCAACTACCAGAGTGTTTCCTGTTAAACCCATCAACATCAATGCTCCAGAAGACACTGTGATACTGACTTGAATATACGGTATAAACTTCCTTGCATGGATTACAGCCGTCGTCAGTGTCATGATGAAAAAGGTGGTCAGATCTGGGGACATGGCCGCTGAAATTAGCCATGCTGTAATTAATGAGAGCTGCCTTCAGAATGTACACAAACGAAACTCAAAGTAAAAGTTCATGGGAAAGTATTAACCTTTGCTTGACCAGATGTTGTTTTTGATGCAAACTGGTCAAACCAGACCTGTAAAACAACTCAGGCCTCACTGTTTTGGCTTGATGGTTTACAGAAGCTTTGCTGATTTGTTATCTACGAGAAGCTAAAGTTTACACATATTTGTCTATATATTTGTTTTCATATTATGGCTCAAGTTTGAAGTACAACTACATGATACATTTTATCATTTGCCCTACTATAAATGACAATTACAAAATTGTAATTGCAAGTTCTAATTTCTGTTTTCACATGGGGCAGTGGTTAAAGTGGTCTCTCATCAAACTGAAGTCCTGGGTTTAATTCCCCTCATGGATGCAGTGTGTGAAGCCCATTTCTAGTGACACACGCCGTGATATTGCTGCATTATAGCTAAAAGCCATGTAAAAACTGAACTCACTGATTCACTTTTTATAAACATAGAATTGTCATTTTTCATGCACCCTTGCCTAACCTCCACCTGTCCGTCCCCAACCCCCAAGTCTTGATGAATAAATTCTTGTTACTTGTTGTTTTCTGACCCCACCATGTTTACTGTGTCATACATTTCTGATACCCTTGATCTCCTACAACCACAAATGTATGCTGGGGAGTGGGGAGCCAAATGGTTAAAGCGCTGGTTTGTTATGCAGCATGCCTGGGTTTGATTCCCCACAATGTGTGAAGCCCATTTCCAGTGTCCCCACTGTGATATTGCTGAAATATTCCTAAAGCAATGTAAACTCATACTTACTTGCTAACATATGACTAGGCCTTTGAATTACATTTCATTATTGTGGAAAACACTATTTATTTGTATTTTTGTTTGCATGTGTCTTGCTCTGCATTGATTGTTATTTCAAAAGGGATCAGCTTATCTATGGGTTATACTTTGGTAAAACTCTTTTTCTGGTGACCAGTAAGAAAACAACATCATACATTTTTGCGCGACACAGGAGACAGCAAGTTTGTCACCAAACATGCGAAATTTGCAATTAAACATCATGCACTAAACAAGATTACTTACCTTTTCAGTTCTTGTTAGGTAATGGTAACTGTGAATCTGTAAACAAAGAAATGAAAGCAGTGTTTCCATGGGAAATACAAACTACAAATGTCCCTTAGTCTGATTAATGACAACATCCACCAATAGCACCAGTAAAACTTGTGAAAATAGTAAAACATAAAGACTCACCCCGTCCTTGACCTTCCTACAACACTCTCTCACATATAGTGGCTCACTTAATGTCTGCAGTCCAATCATTTCTAACTAAATCTTTATCAGAATAACTCTTTACATACAATCTTTTCAAAAACATTGTGTATATTCAGTAACAAGTCAGGTCTGACAGTGTGTCTCTAACAAGAGGTAGGGTGTCAGATAAGTTGTTTATTGCATATCAGTTTACCTGCCAGTGTTTTATAACTACAGACTTCTTTATTGTCTATGTCTGTAATAGATACAACAATATTGTTCAGTACAGCATAAGTGTTGACATAGGATAGTATTAACTTGCTGTCATTCACCTATACATTACTACCTCGTTCAAGGGGTCCACTTATTGGACATTTTGACAGGCTTCAAGTAGATGATTGCTTTGCACTGCAACATACCATGCTAATCAATAACTTCGATACCTTGTACATATGTTGTCAATAGCATAAAAAGGCACTGTCCAGTGCCTGTAAATAAATCGTTGATATCATGTCCATAGTGTGTCCACTCATAGATTGTCAGTAAATCAGATATCACAAGCCTTTATGGTCTTATATACCCTTCAACATAGTGTATACATATCACGTTTATAGTGGATTAATTTGTGATAGTCTGTCAGTGGTTGGAGCCCAGATTGTCTGTATCATGTTAGTAACAATGGACTGATCATTGATAGCTGTCAATAAATGATATATTGCATGCCTTTAAATTGGTTAAGTGGAGCTGATTGGTCAGCTATGTTTGTCAATTTGGGCCATTGTCATGTTCTCAGTCTCAGTGACTATACCTGGCTGTTGGTCAATGGTAAACTTAAGTATGAGGTTGCAGGCAATAGCTTAGAGGGAGCTACTGTCAATGGCTTCTCGTTGATTTCTTTTTGTGCAGTCATGTGACCAAATACATGGAGGATCTGTTCAGGTAGGGTTTATATGGTATCAATATTCATATTATAATGTTATATAAGAAAAATGACATTGATTTTGATTTGGGCTGTACTAAATTACTTGTACATGCTTAGTTGAATCATGTAGTTTGTGTAATGTGACACAGATTGTTATTTGTTATCTTACCTCTGTGAATATATAGCTTACGATTTCCATAGGCAGTTATTCTCATTGTTTTTGTGACAGCTAGATATTTTAATAATTTGGAAATAAGTAATGTAATAATTCTTGTTGTTATCTTGTTTCCAAAGTACATTTACTTGGACTGAGTGAGGTTTGTTTTATACCACTAATGGCAATATTCCACCAATATCACGGTGGGGACACCAGCAGTGTCTTTCACACATTATACCCATGGTGGGAATCGAACCCAGGTCTTTGACATGACAACTGAATGCTGAATTACCCACTTGGCTACACCACGTTCTCATATTTCCACATTTTTAAAAAAAAACCAAACCCAATAACATTAAATATAGTTGCACTTAAGTATTCTGTAGCAGAAAGAGGGCCTGTTTTCATATGAAGTTCTCGGGTGTAATATGCTGAAATCTTCCTGTATACCCATTTGCTTTTGCCTTAAGCAGGTCCTGGGGATAAAAATGGCCCTTCAGTCTGATGTGCCACAATTCACTGTGCTGTGTTGCATCCGAGTGGTATGCCATGACCTGAGATTGTGTGTTCAAATCCTGTTGGTCTTGATTATGTTGTTGGGTTTGTCACCACCAGACATGTGTGTCCAGATTTCACCAAAGTGGTAAATATCGGAGTCCTGCATCAGCACAGTAGAAGTCTGGAAGACAATTTCCAGATTAAATGTCAGTTTTTGAACATGCCATTGCTATTATCAATAATGCTTTCAAATATAACTTTCTTTATCATGATATGCTTGTAGTGATAAAACACATCACTATAACACTGACATTTTACACTCACTCACTCACTCACTCACTCACTCACTCACTCACTCACTCACTCACTCACTCACTCACTCACTCACTCACTCACTCACTCACTCACTCACTCACTCACTCACTCACTCACTCACTCACTCACTCACTCACTCACTGAGACAGGTTGGTTACATTGTGTTCAGCTCCCATGTTAGTTATTCAGGATATGTTTGCTCTCTCTTATTGATTTACAAAAGAATGCTTCCACTTCGCCCCCACCCAATCTTCAGCAGGTGCCCTTTTCCCAGTGTTTACAATGGCCATTTACTATGAACATATCTAGTCACTGGCAACACAAGCCCCTTCTGTCAGTGCTGTAGGTATTGGATCAGCTCCTGTTGACAACATTTATGTCAAGGCTATTGTTGTCTGACCAAGTGGTATTAAGTTCTGTTGTTTGCCACAACAACTTCACAGAAAGGATATTTACACTTTCTGTTGTGTTGTAGTGGTATTAGGTACTGCTTGGTTGTTTGTTTATTTTGTTTAGTTGACTTTATGACTAAGTGGCTTGTGACATGCTGTAAGCTAGCAACTAACACTTTGATTTGCCTATTTCACTGTGAAATACAGTTACATGTATTCCTGAAATATATGTAACTTGTTGGGTGACATTCTTGTATTGCTTGTAAGACTGTGATGATAACTGTTTTCATATCTAACTTAAAGGGTCTATGGATTAAGGGATTATTTACATATTTTTAAATTCATGGACCACTATTTGTGTTTGGAACTATTACTAGTTTATTAGACATAAAACAAAAAATATGTTTAAAAAAAATACTCTGGTACTTAGTCCATTAAACATTGACTGTGAATAACTTTAGTTGACTAAGTTATAAACATGAAACTGGACATAAAACCTGTATGAGCTATCAGTTATGGCCACACACTAAGCACCTGTTCTACAGAGCACATTAGGCTTTAAGACAGTACTACCGTACTGATACAGATTTGCACTAGTCATAGCATGGAGATGGAAATGGGACCCAGATCAAGGAGACTTAAATTGTTAACCTGTACGTAGCTTGTTCAGGGTAGGATTCTTTATGGATAACAACTTCTTTATTACATATGATGTGTCGTTTCGGTATAGATCCTTATACCATTGTCAAGCAAGAGTGGAGTAATACATCACAGAACAGACTTATATACATGGACAGGGATAAAGTAATAAGAACATGTAGGTATGAATCAACAGAAACAACAACAACAATGGATGGTAGTAATGATGTGACAATAAGAGGAAGCCAGAAGTGACTGTAGCTGTAATAAAGTATACATGGCTGATAGGGTAATTAGTAAAGATGGCTTGTGAGCTCTAATCTGTTATTTTTATCAGTTCATTGTATGCAGTTGGGATGAGATATCCCTGATCTCTGCTGATTGAGGGCTTGTGTCTCCTGATTTGAACTGCTTCTGCCAGTTTTCTTTGCGGGAAGTCCTTGTGTGGATAATAACTCTACATTGTCCCAAATTACGCTGTGATTGGGACATTGGATGATGTGGTCGGATATAGCAGATTTCCAATCTGATTTGGTTGTAGATGATAAGTGTTCTTTGATTCTGATGGTGAAACCTCTCGGCCCATAAACATCATATGTAATAAAGAAGTTGTTATCCATAAAGAATCCTACCCTCTATTACTCTCCAGCTTCTAATAATGCCAATCAAACAAATCTGTACGTAGCTTGTTCAGGGTTTGATAAGTCCCTGTATTACAGGTCAATGACAGAGTGGAACATGGTAAACATGTTCTTGGTGCCTAATGGAGACACTCTGAAATGATGCTGTTGTTGATATTTTTATTGTGGAAAGTCAGTATTGGAAGGATACTCTTGTAAAAGTAAACATGTCAAACTTATGGTTAGAAAAGAACTTCTATCTGTTAGAAACTAATGGATGGGATCATTTACAAAATAAAAATATGATTAAAATATATGAAAAGTGTATATTTGAAATGCAGAAAACTAGCACATGTTGAAATGACATATAAGGAGATGGAGGATGAATTAGCCATAAGTTTCAGGTTTCGATTTTCGAACCACACGTCCAAATATCTTTTTGAGTGCATTGTGTCACACTTGAAAAAAAAAAATTGTGACCTCACTGTGTTGTATTCTCCTGTTAAAGACAGATAGGTATCTGAAAAATGTAGAATGCCCAGGTGAGCAACAGAGCTTAATATTACAAACTTGATGTTGTTACAAATTTTGAGACTTTGTCTGTAGTTCCCACAAGGGAAGTGTTTTTCTGTGCCCTAGGGATGACACAAATCAACTGGCCATAACCTCAAATGACTACATGGAGTTTCTTCCCTTTGATGTGTTTGGGTCTGGTTCTAATAAGAATGCTTGTATTTGGATTGTGTGATCTATTACTTTGTTTTTTAAGTGCTAAACATCTGTGACCCGTGTCACTTGAAGCTTGCTTCCCACTCTGCGGTGACACTGTGATAAAACCTAAATACATGATTGAAAACCAACTCACACTTTCTCTCTCTCTCTCTGTGCAGGTGGACAGGCCGTATATTCTGGAAGGGCTACCACCACACCCTAGATGAGGCCGATGTGTACGATGTCCTGCCACAAGACTCCACCGTCAAGCTTTCCAACAATCTGGGCAGGTCAGTCCCTTCAAATCACACCTGAGAATCAGCACTGTTGTATTATTATGTTATATATTA
The DNA here is from genome assembly GCF_037392515.1 of Haliotis asinina. Classification (NCBI taxonomy): domain Eukaryota; kingdom Metazoa; phylum Mollusca; class Gastropoda; order Lepetellida; family Haliotidae; genus Haliotis; species Haliotis asinina. The sequence continues at coordinate 93,538,388 of NC_090281.1, forward strand.
GATCTAACACATGACGATTTAATGACTTTGCTGATGACTTGTCAGTGACGTAGATGTCAATCATTCCAACATCAATAACTGGATTATCTGGTCCTGACTCTGTGAGAAAAACATGAGTAATGTGAGGCATTTGACACTTGACTTAAATGTTTTCTTTTCCTGGACCCCTTTTCACAAAGCATTTGTAGTGCTTCGACTGTTGTAAGACTATGTTACAGTATAGGAGTTAGGACAGGTCTTGTGCCTCAGTAGCTTTGTGAAACAGGACCCTCTTCAGTACATCTGTGTTCATTAACTGTTGATAGGTAATACTCATATGATTGTTGTTTGCATCCTCTGTGTCTCCAAGGCTGGTGACACCTACATTAACCCTGGAATCCATTCCTGTGGTTCTACCAGACCTGTCAGAATGTGAGCTACAAATCAGCCTCTGTGTTAAATGGGTGATAGCAATATGACAACTGGGTGAGAAATATTTGTAAACTTTGTTACAAGTTTCTGATTGTAGCTATAGACAACAGCTTAAATAATGTAATAAAAAAAGCCTTCTTTGGTAACAAGGTCATATTTATCACATGGTAAACGTCAAACAATGACTGATTAAATTGGCCAATGGAAAGGCATTCAGTAGCCTAAACAACAGTTAAGTTGGTGGTTTTAGACATAATCTGACATATGCCAATAAAAGAATGAACAGTGCCCCTTGTGGCATACACAAATCAGAAGGGCTAGCTCAAATGGAGTTACCTCCATTTATTGGAGGTCATCCTAGATGTTTCCAGTGGAATTACCTCCCTTTGACAGGTATATTTATTAAGCAGAAAAGTGTTTTTGATGAAAAGTATGTCTTCATGTCCACTGACACTGGAGGTGGCAATTCTTTTGTAATCAGCTAACATTTTCCTTCCATTGATGTCTGATTGGGCAGTAATGACGTGAGATTAGTGAAGCTTTACAATGCAACCCCAGAGACAACCAATGTTAGGAAGTTTGCTGGTTGCATTTGGATTATCACTGAGATTTCCCTGCATATTTTCCTTATTTGGGAGGTCTTAGCCAATACTTGTGTTTAATGGCTCATGCCTATATAATAATTCTGTGTAATGCCAGGATGTGAAAGAAATAGCATTTCACCCAGAATGACTGCACTGCTAGAGGAGATGACTCAGTCTGTTAAGTGAAGAGACTGGTGCTACTCTAGTTTCTACATTTGATGATGTTCCAGGGAGTGGGAGAAAGAGCTGTACCGCTGGAAGACAGGGGGACACCCAAGTCTGCTCAGCGCTGTGTGGAGATGCTACAGACCTCAGATATTGGCCTTCTCTCTCCTGGTGCTGGTGGAGGTGAGTGTTCTGGCCTGGTGAGGGAGAGTGTTTTATGGTATTGATGGATGTGAGTGTGGTGATGGTGATGGACATTCGTGTTCTGATGCTGATTGGGGTGAGTGTTCTGATGCTGACTGGGTTGCTGACCGGGATGCTGATTGGGATGAGTGTTCTGATGGTGATTGGGTTGCTGATTGGGATGAGTGTTCTGATGCTGACTGGGTTGCTGATTGGGGTGAGTGTTCTGATGCTGATTGGGTTGCTGACCGGGATGCTGATTGGGATGAGTGTTCTGATGGTGATTGGGTTGCTGACCGGGATGCTGATTGGGATGAGTGTTCTGATGGTGATTGGGTTGCTGATTGGGATGAGTGTTCTGATGCTGACTGGGTTGCTGATTGGGGTGAGTGTTCTGATGCTGATTGGGTTGCTGACCGGGATGCTGATTGGGATGAGTGTTCTGATGGTGATTGGGTTGCTGATTGGGATGAGTGTTCTGATGGTGATTGGGTTGCTGATTGGGGTGAGTCTTCTGATGCTGATTTTGATGAGTGTTTTGATGTAGATTGGGGTGAGTGCTCTGATACTTCTGGGATGATGATTGGGGGTCAGTGTTCTGGTGCAGGTCTGGGTGAGTCATTTGGTGCTTGATGAAATTCAGAGTGACCTAGTGGAGATACAAGGAAAGAATAAGTTGCTAAGTGTTCGATTTTATGACAATGGTCCAGCAACCCATCATTATTTACTGACTGCAATCTCATACAGGCCGTATATTCTGGAAGGGCACTAACCAATTTTCTGAGGTTACAAAGATGTATTGATGGTAATGAGTGTTAGTAACAATAATTCATCACCCTGCAGGGATGAACATTTCTGAACGTCAGTTCTCACTATTTCCAGGAAACTCTGAGGGTGGTTCAGGCCATCCTAATGGGCCACTTCATCCAGATGTTCCACACAAGTATAACAGGGGGTGCAACTCTGCCATATCCTGATGCCTATATCTTTGGAGCCTTCCTCTGCGTTGTCTTTCTTGTTAATATTTTCTTGGACCACAACTTTTTCCACCATGGCTACAGGATGAGGGTAGCTGCCACTTCACTCATATACAGAAAGGTGAAGGTCATTGTCTCAAGGGATTGCATGTGTGGGGATTCCTATCATGATGAAGGCACAAGTAGGTTTCCATAAATGGGATTTTCTAACTGAAATACTTTTTGGAAAGTATTCATCCTGTGTATACATAGGTCCAGATTAAAAAAAATTCAAACTTAGTTTTGTTGTTGCAGTCAAATCAAGAGACAGTGAATGATTAATGTGATGGTTTGAGGTAAAGTAAGCTGGTCTAACATTCATAAATAGAAATATATAGTGGTAGTAATCAGTTAGATTACTAGTCAGTGTCAGTTTTGAAACATACCTTTATAAAAGACTGATAGAAAATATCTTTACGGTAACATACAGATGGACATATTATGATACTACCAGAGCTAGCTTAATGATTAATGCTTTTGCTCAGTTAGCAGGGATTGCTCAACAGACTGGTGAAGTCCTATTTTGGTGTACCCAGGCACATTATTAATGATATGACTAAAGGAGGTATGACATCATACTCCTTTTCATTTGTCATGTCGTAAAATATGTCCTTTGTTTTGTATATTTTTCAAGTGTAGGTGTCATAAATAATTTAATTAAAAGAAAATGTTCCCAGGTGATGCGGCTCTCCTACTCTGCTCTGACTCCTAAAGTAATGGAAGATATCATCAACTTGGTCACCAGGGAGATGGACGTCTTCCCCATGGTGTGTCTCTATTAACATCACTGCAGCTTGCATGTTTGACTCAGTAGGGATCTAAGGTAGAGCAGGTACCCAGTAAACCAAGATGAATTAAAGAATCATTGAGTGTTTTACTGACCTCTCTGAGTGTGCTACAGTGTGTGACCTATCATTTGTGTGTTCATACCTAGAATGTTTTGATAAGTGCTTAAGCTATCAACCACTAGTTTGTCATGAAACTTATAAATGGACCTATATAAAATAGCTGGAATATTGTTGCCATAGCATGAAACAGTCTTCACTCACTTCAAAAATAATCAGGGTCAGAAAAAATAGTTTCTTGTGTCTACAGGTGGTACTTCCTGCGACCTACATTCTGATTGGTCCTCTCCAGCTTGGTATAGTTTGTTACCTGCTCTGGGATTGGTTGTCACTAGGGCCAGTGTGTATGGCCGGCATCTTCGTGCTGTTCCTGCTGTTTCCACTCCAGATCCTCATGGGCAAGTTGTCCAGGATACTCAGGTGAATGTCCTCCTATTCAGTGGGTTCCCGACTAGTTGAGAATCACTAGACCATGTTTGAGTGGTGTGTCCATGTTAAACTGTAACATGATATCCTGGCACTATAAAATTGGTATTAGTCTATGGTCATTACAGATTTATGTAAGGGTAGTTATCTGGACCTCAGTGTTAAACTTCATTTCATCCCATTGTCCTTGGTCCTGAATTGCAATGTTGACATTTTTTACTGCTTTCAACAATTGCCCTAAATCACCCGCTTCACTGATGTGATGTGACTGTATATGACTGATTTACTAATTCCTCGCTCTCTCCCTCCCTCATTGATCAGTTGGTGTTCCTCCTTCAGACAGAAGACTGACACATTCACTGGCCACCGACTGAAGAAGTTACAGTCCATCATTGGTGGGATCCAGGAACTGAAGACTGGCTGCTGGGAGAGACTCTGTGAGAAGGTCCTCACAGCAAGCAGAGAGTGAGTACAAGAACACTCTAATATTTATCTTACAGTCTTACAGCTCCCAAAGAGAGTGATCTAACCCACACAGCCACCATGCTTTATACTTCCACTGTGGCTGAGTGGGTTAGATTTCTCACTTTGCTGGTGATTAGGTGCCTGTCTGGGTTCATATCCCAGATGGGACTCCACCTAACATTTGTACTGAAAGCTGTACTTTTCTGAGAAATCATTATCCCAAAGACAACGTGTGGTAGAAAATGTGATGTTGACTTTTCAGTGAGGAGCTCATCCACATGAGGAAGCTGTCACGGTTGCTGAGTTTCAATAGTGCATTGACGTTGACAGCGGGGAAGCTGGTGATGTTTGTGACATTCATGTTGGTGCTGGTAACAGGGAGGACTATCACTGCGATGCAGATCTTCACAGCAATGGCACTGTTTGAGACTCTCCGCATCAGTCTGAGTATCCTGCTGCCTGCTGGGATACTCTTTCTCAATGACACACTCAAGACTCTCAAGAAGATACAGGTATGTAGAGAGTTATCTCCCCTCAAATATTCTGTACTTTCTTGTCTTTAAAAATCAGATCTTAGGGCTGCTACTCTTTAACGCAGGACAATTAAAACTTTGCAAAACTTTGGCAAAGTGACAGTCAGAATGTGTTTTATAATTATTTGAAAACTTTACAACGGATTTCCTAAATGACAGTATCAAGTGACAGATTCTGTCAAAATCATTGTCTATTTCTCTTTCCAGTCGGTTGAATATTTAAAATCATTCCAGACCCAATGGGAGAAGTATCCTTCTTCTGTTAGACATTCCCAAACCTCTTTCATTCAGTTTATTTCATATTTAGATCATGAATTACTTTGTCAAAATATTTATCCATGTGTAATATGGAATGGAAGTCTTCAGAAATAGTGGCATAAACTGAGAGGAAGTTTTGTTTCTGAAGGGCTAATATCAGCTTCTTACGGGATTTTGCATTTGTTGGTCAAAGTTCATGAAAGGTTTTTCTGATGTCATCTTTTTGGCCATAGTACCCAGCACCAAGAGCTGATATAAAATCTAGTCATGTCCCACCCAACAATATGTACAAGCAAATATTGCTTTACTGTAGACACTTTCCTCTATATTTTATATTTCACAATGAATCTTCTTTAGTCCAGAAAATTCCTTCATTGGTACTCACTGAATGATGGTTCACTTTGTATAAATTCATTTGGAAGTGGCCAGTTAACTCCATTTTCAAGATACAGAAATCAGAAATACTTAGCTGAATAGAAAAATTTGCAAGAGAGATTTTAGATGCATCAGCACTGATTGGTTGAATAGAAAGTTCATGATGGCATCTTCAGATCTCCATGCAGAATAGTGTCATGTGTGATTGCTGATAAATAAAGAGGTGTTTGTGATTAGCCTAAGCTAGTTCTCCTTTGCCAGTTGTTTTCCTCAATAGTGAGCAAGGAATTTAAGTTCATGTTTGACAGTGAGCTGTAGGTTGTGTTTGTACCCAGAGGTCATGTACCACAGTCTGGTGGTGGCAGTGTTTGACAGTGAGCTGTAGGTTTTTGTGTGTGCCCAGAGGTCATGTACCACAGCCTGGTGGTGACAGCGTTTGACTGTGAGCTGTAGGTTGTGTTTGTAACCAGAGGCCACATACCACTGACTGGTGGTGACAGTGTTTGACAGTGAGCTGCTGGTTGTGTGTGTACCCAGAGGCCATATACCACAGACTGGTGGTAACAGTGTTTCAAAGACAGATTTAGATATCACAGTAGCGTTGCAGGTAACCCAAGTCTCAATTCTGCTTCCCAGCATTTCCTCATGATGGAGGAGAAGGGGACACTGTCTATGAGTCGCGGCAGCTTCCAGATGCTCAACAACGACGTCGTCGTCCGCTTCAGCAACTACTTTGGCAGCAGGGAAAAGGTAAGTTATATATATCATTATATATATCATTATATATATCATACATTCCCACTGGCATGGTAAACCAGGATTTCACAAGCTCATTGAGTTAGTATGCAAAAACTGAATGGGCAAAAGCTTCTGATATTTTTCTCTTCATCCTTGATTAAACCGGTCGAATGTTGATTATAGTAAAGGGAATCACCTCAAACCTGAGAACTGACTGGGTGATGCCTCTTATTATTACAGAGCCTGGATGCAGCCATGGTGTTGGTGAACATAGAATTGGACATAGAAAAGGTATAATGCATCATGGTGCTCAGTTTTTAGAAGGAAACCAGTTCCAGCCCCAATTTCTCAAAACAAACTTAAGATTTTACTCAAATCTCAAACTGAGTTTGACAATTTGAAACAGCTGAATTTTTAACTCAGCTGCATTCTTTTAGATTAGAATATCCAAACAAGTAAAGAAATCTGTCCACCAAACTCAGATTGTCTACTAATTTTGTGTTTGATACCAATTTCTGTTCATTCTGGTAAATGCATGTTCCTGCGTTTTCTCAAATTTGAGCAAAAACTTGAACTTAAATCAGAACTCAGAATTAAGTTTGATGAGAGAAATCAGGGCCTGGTTATTTTGAGTCTGTCTTGTATCATTTTATGATTAGGGTCAATCTAGTTGCATGGCCAGAGGAAGTGCCGCAATGCTACATACTATTGTAAGACATTTTTCAGGTGTGTTTACAATATTCAACATGGCTGATTACCAGCTATCATTCTCCATCTGTAGAACATTGCACATATCATTGACTGATGTGAACCAAAACAGCTCTCAGCAAACTATGTGTACATGTGGTAGAGAGATCTGTGTTTTGTTTGCCACGATTCATTTATACTAAATTTGAACGAGTTTAAACACAACCTTAACAAGTGCTACTACAGTCTAGTCAAATCCTATGATGTGTTTCTTCTAGTGTACATACCCTATTACATATGCAAAGTCAACATTTTAGGCATGTTTAAGACTTCATGAAGCTATTTACCTAAAGTTAAAACAGTAAATTGCTGCTCTCCTATTCATGTTTCTTGGTGTATTTTGTCTATGTTTCACAGAGCAAGCTGTATGCTGTGGTAGGCCCACCAGATGGAGGCAAGGTGTGGTATACCAGAACTCATGGTCTTATAAGACTGTGATAAGCTGTGATTAGTACATATCATCCATTGTTAGATTACGAAGTCTTCATCTAGACTGCTAGACCAATTGTTTTCTTTTGGTATATATAAAAATAATAGCCAAAGTGTGGATTATTTTGTTTCAACGGACTTGATGACTTGTGACCTGTGGTGTAACTTTGGGCATGGAGGGATGCAAGACATGGTCCGTGAGGACCCCAGAGCCGTGACCACCCTCCCTCCCAGCTTGTTAAATTTCATTGATTCCATATTATAAGGAAGAATTTTTAATGTGCACTTTCTGTCGTCAGAAATAAACTGACCTTCCCCAAACACTTTGTTATCATTGACATGCATGGCCTTACGAGTCGATGGGGAGATGGACTCGTACAGTTTTCTCATACCAAAGTGTCATTCTCAATTTTTCTGTTTCATGTCTATAAGTATCCTCATAATGTTGGTTTAGAATGATTGAGAAACCTTCATTCTTCACTGGCACATGAACAGCATGCATGGGTGTATCAACTATTATGTATCTGTATTTTTTTATCACAATGCATGTATTATTGTTTCTTCCCAAACAGAGTTGTCTGCTCCTGGCTGTTATTGGTGAACTTGAGAGACACAAAGGTCAGCTGTTCCATCATGGCCGCTTAGCATACATTCCCCGTCAGCCATGGCTGTTCCCAGGGACCATCAGGGAGAATGTTGTGTTTGGTTCCGAGTTTGTTAGACACCGCTACAACCAGGTGCTTCAGTCTTGTGCCCTATCACAGGTACACCCAGAGTTCTTGGTTACTTTTCATAATCTTAGTGATGTGGAAATGATAATGTGTTTTGGGTGCTTGGGTGACCCAGTCTTCAGAGGAACAGCAATTTACTATGCGGAGTTAGGCCCCTTGCAATTATAACATGTCACAAAGCTATGGTCATTGGTTGAAATTCTGGTTCTCCAAATATGATGAAGTTGTAACAATCTGCAGTAAGTATCACTTTCTTTCCACTGATTCAGAGACTTACTGTTCAAGATGGCACAGTGGTGTGTTGTGTGTTTGTTCCAGTTGAATCCCATGTCACTTCAGTTCTGATTCTTGGCCTACAGGAATCAAGTGTTCTCCTTGGCCTCGACAGGGTAACTGAGATTTCTCCACACACTGATATCTTTTGTTGTGACGCCATTAAGATACACCCACTCTTAAATTGATGCAAAATTGTGAAATCCATTACCCCATGTTGTGTCAGTGAGTGAGAGCTGGAGACATTTTTAGACATATCTATTGAATACTGGACTGATAGAATATCTCAATAGTCTGTCTTTGTTCCAAGCAATTTTTGGTCATTGTGCACATTCATTCTAAACATTTGGTCATTCACAGATTGACATGAAACCTGCAAGTGAATTCAATTGAAAATTTGTTTAGATTTCAGTTTGCTCTTTGACATTGTTATGCACTGGGTATTTCTGTTGATTGTTCATGTGTATGTTCTTCCATTATCAGATGCTGGATGCCTTCCCTCAAGGGGATCTGACAGTGGTGGGAGACAGGGGTGTTGCCATTGACAACAGTGTTCAGGCCAAGATAACCCTGGCCAGGTATGCTAAATGTTGGATGTGATTAGTCTGTAGGAAGATACAACCAGCAATATTACAGTCAGGACTAGGTAAAACGGGTTGTCCTATGTTGATGGAACAGGAAGTGAGATGTAACACCCATGGTAGTGTTGGTTTTTCTTATTGTTCTCTTTGCTTGTATTTTTATCACCTGCCTTGTGGATATAAAATACAAATCTTACATCCAAGTTATTAAATGAATGATGCATCATGCCTATAACATTTCTTAAAAGAAACTTTTTAATCTAGAAGTACAATGCAGTCACATACAGTCATACACAGCTGTGTCAAATGTTTTGTTGAACTTTTTGGTTGAAAGCTTGGTCCCTGTGTGTTGCTTATCAAGAAATCAAAAACTTGTGATTGAGTCCAACATCAGAGGGATGATGGGGTAGCTTTATGGTTAATAGTCATGTTGAAGACCTGGGTTTGATTCCCCCTCCCATTTGCGTTGTGTATGAAGCTGTGCATCATTTCTGCTCCCCTCTGCTCTGATGTTTCCTGAATATTGCTAAAAGCAGCCTAAAACCATACTCGCTCTCTTACTCTTAACAGTTTCACCTTTATAAATGACTCATTGTCCACAGGGCTGTTTACCAGAATGCTGATATTTACCTGATAGACGACATCCTGTCAGGAATGGATGGCAAGTCCTCCATGCACATCTTCAAGAAGTTAGTACAAATTTCATTTTGATGACTAATTTTGATGAAAAGTGTGTACCTCTTTTGTCCATTAATGAGTTTTCTTAATTCATTTTGAGTAATAAATAATATTTTATGATAATGAATTTATAATGAGTGCATTAATGTTATATACTTTACAGCATCTAATCAACAACTGCCATTAGTGATGAAATATCGCTACAAAGTGTTACTAAATCAGCATTTTTGAGATTTATTGTCATGGTTTGGGTTCATGAAATGTCATTTTACCACGTTGCACTGAATGCATATACTTACTAAATATTGTCATTAAGGGATGCTTGAGTCTTGCACTCAACTGACTGGGATTTGAGTATTTCTGCTTGTTATTTCAGATGTATATGTGGACTTCTGCAGAATAAAACCCGACTGTTTGTGACAGACAATGCACAGCACACACAGATGGCTAATAATGTCATCATGGTGTCGCAGGTAGGACAAGCTGACTGACTGAACAACCCATGCCTCGGTCAGTTTGACTGGTCAGTTCAAGGTTGCTCTTGGTAACCTGACATGATGCTGCTGACCAAGATTAGGGATATCAGACCTCCATGGAGAGCACAATCAATTTTGAGTGAAAGATATGAATGAGACTGACAGCCATCATGTTTGAAATAGTAATGCAGTTTTTAAAACATTACCAGGTACCATCTTGGCTGTTATTGCACCAGTTTAGAAATGTCAGTGGCAAGGAAATCTTTCTAAGATATGTCATAATTTGTTTTTTTACAAACATGATGATAATGTTCATAGAAATGTCTTGCATATTGTTTGTTCCATACAAAATGGCAGTTAGAGGTTTGATTGATTAATGTTTTGGGAAGAGTCAATGTTGGGTGTTGATAACTCGACTTAATGATGGATGTTACTGATCATGTCGGTCCAGGGAGCTGTCCACTTCTCAGGCCGCTATGATGACATTCACCGCTGGGGCATCAGTGTCAGCCACTTCCTGACCAGCTGGACACACACCAACATAGACGTGGACAAGGTGGCAGACATCTCGTCCCCCCTAATACAGGACCTGTCCTCCTCCCTTCTGCCCCCATCCTCCCCAGACAGTGTCAAGGACAGCGTCACTGGGTCCTTCGAGATGCTGCAACATGACTACAAGGTCGGTATAATCTTCTATCAGTGATTGAAATACAGCATTACTGAGTTCCAAATGACCCTCATTTATATCATCACATCTCAATTGTACGGTATGTGAAGAAAATATGTATTAATTCAGTTCAAGTTCCTGCCTCAGTGGTCGGAGTCATCCGTACATCAAACTCACTCATGCTCTCACTCACTAACTCTGTGTTTGTCAGGACCCAGGTGACACTCTGATCACCGGTGACAGTGACACCAGTTTCCGCAGCATCTACTCCGCGGGCAACGCCTACAAGTGGTACTTCCTGCTGGGAGGTGGAATATTTGGGGTCATCGGCTTCTTTGTCCTGTGCATCTTTGAACAGGTATTTCATTTAGATGTTCTTTCAGTTTATGAGGATATATATTTCATAGTATCTGACTATCTGAAAGGTATTGATAGGTGTCATGCATAATTGTTGATCAGCATACTGGGTAGTTTTAAAAATTTAAGTTTCTACTTCTCTTTTTTTTCCAGAATTTTTTTTCTGATCTGGTTCAGCTGTCAAATAGAACTCACACAAAATCAAGTATAATCTGATCCTGCACATTTAGGCATGATTCCATATGTATAAAATAGATACATTTACTTCAGATAAATACTGGAGTAACTGTCTTATGCAATAGTACATTGTCATTGCTGATTTTCTGTGTTTGAAGTGACAGTTTTACATGTATTATGATTGTTCCAGGGGGGATTTGTCCTGTGTGAGTGGTGGCTGGCCTACTGGTGAGGACATCTACACCTATTAGAAATTCTTTTGCTTTCCTCAAAATCTGCTGCTGTAACCTTTCTCCTTTTAATTTCTCTGGGAGAAATAATGATTTCATAATAAATAAAATACAGTTATGGCCGTCTGATCCTGTTTCATAATTTCTGACCCAGTCAGGTTTTGATTGAATCTGGAATAAAGTGTGCTGGTTGTTAAAGGAAACCAAGCACAGTTGGTTAGGCTTGGTGAGATGGTCAAGACATTTCCAGACCATTGCCAGTATCTTGCTAAGTGTAGTGTTACGATGATCATGCTGGTGATAGCTGAAAGCAGCCTAAAACTATACTCGCTCTCTTACTCTTAACAGCTTCACCTATATAAATAAATGTGTGTGTTTAGTCTGATACATTTCTTTAGTCTGATACATTTGCTTGCTATTTTGAATCCACCTACACATGACTGCTCCTGAAAATACTAAGCAGAGATACTTCTGTTTAGGTCTGAGAATTTCCAGAGCCACAATGAGAGCAGTGTGATCAATGTGACGATGTTTGGACCAGCCATCTGGATACTGGATGAGAAGGTGTACATCTATCTAGGCCTTGTCTTCTTCACAGTCCTTCTCAGCTTCATACAGGCAGGATTCTTCTTTTGGCTGGCCAACAGAGCAGCTGAGGTGCTTCACAACCTGGCCCTCACATCCATTCTGGAGGCGCCAATGGCCTTCTTTGACATCAACAGTCCAGGTAATGTCACCTACAGTCAGTGTTCAAAATAATCAGCAGCCCGGAGTCCTAGCGAAGGTTGTTATTATATTGAACCAGCAGTTTCATATATCTGCAGGACCCTGTGTCCGTCAGTAAATTTTCTGTCATATTTTAGTCAACTGGAATCATTCCTATATTTTTTTTATTAATTTCGTCATTAACATTTGGGAATCTCCCATGATCCATCAAGGTCCATCATGACCTTCTTTGGCATCAGCTGTACAGGTAATGTCACTCACAACCCTGTCCTAACATCATGGAGATCCCCATGACCTTCTTTGATGTCACCAGTCAGGTAATGTCACTCACAACCCTGTCCTAACATCATGGAGATCCCCATGACCTTCTTTGACATCAACAGTCCAGGTAATGTCACCCACAACCCTGTCCTAACATCATGGAGATCCCCATGACCTTCTTTGACATCAACAGCCCAGGAAATGTCACCCACAACCCTGTCCTAACAACATGGAGATCCCCATGACATTCTTTGACATCAGTGATATGTGTATTTTAAAAGGGTGATGTTTCCAGGTGGAGTTCTGAGTCGTTTCCTGCGGGATGTTGGAATTGTTGACACTATGCCACCAATACTGTTGGACTGTATTCAGGTATATTCAGGATTCACTTGTCACATGTCAAGATGTTTTTACTAAATTTGGTAAATCAGAATAACATTGTAAATCATTTCTGTCACTGCAGATAGTATATGTTAAATTAAAAATATGTCTGCTTGGGCTGGTTTTGGAAGGTTATATTAGAAGCATGATTACGTGAATATTATGTTACAGATCTAATTACATGTTAATATTATGTTACAAACAGGATTTCATGTTTATGTCATTCTAATTACATTTCACTTCACATGTGTATACAAGTTATAGAAATTCCTACCTGTTTCAGTCGTTCAGTTTGCTGATAGCCACTGTGATTGTGGTTGGAGGGACCAACTACTGGCTGCTCCTGTTGGTCACTCCACTGACCATCGCCTTCATTGTGGCAAGACACTATTTCCACCAGTCAACACAGGACGTGGAAAAGATTGAACTGGCATGTAAGTTCTTAAAAGCAGCAACATCATTTCTATAATCATAAAAGATTATGGTGCTAGTGTCTTGTCTGACCATATTGTAGGAGTATCCTTTGTATTTGGCACACAGGTATTTTGTCCAGAAATATCTACTCAAGGTCAGGGTTAGAATTTGTGTTGCAAGTGACTGGTGGTTGATACATTGTAACCCAGTTGAGTAGATCAGTACTTCAGCTAACAGCACACAAATGTCAGACCAGAATCAGTCACAAACCACACTGCCATGGTTGAGTGCAGGGTTGAACAATAAATTAAACAGACAGGTATTGTTTCTTTGAGAGATATTTTAGAAGTTGTATAGGTGAATGAAAACTGAGTTCTATGATTAGTCATCTTCTTTCTTGCAATGAGTGTGATGCATGTTTTGGCATATTTATAACACCACTATCAAGTAATGGCTTGATAATGGTGTCAGTGCCTGCACGGAAACGTTTCACTCACTGCAATAAAGAAGTTGACTATCTATAGACCTTGGTTTTCCTTCAGCCAGGTACTGACCTGGGATGTTGGGTCATGTCCAAACCAGTACAGACAGCACATTACTGGAAGTTCCATATCCAGATCTTACTCCCATTTTCACCTTCATCTGTGACCTTCAGCTAAGAGTGCAGTTGGAGGTCACATAATCAGCAGCATGGAAGGGATACAGACTTTGCGGGCTTTTGGTGTGGAACAGCGATTTCTGCACAACTTTGACGTGAGTCAGGACCGTAGTACAGCAGCATGTTACCTTCACCTTGCTGCTAATCGGTGGTTTGGGATGAGAGTCGACATCATTGCCTTCCTTGTTGTGGTCGGGGTGACTATTGGTGCCATATTGGTTGTTCAGTATCAAGGTGAGCATTGAGCAAATAATGACTGATTTTTGGATGAACTAGCGAAAGAGGTTATCATATTTTACAGAGGTCTTTTTCTTTGGATCTCTAAGATATAAGATGCCGTTGATGTTATCTTTTGTCCTTGAGCCATGAAGAGTAGACATTAACTGTGTGTTCTCCAGGTGTATGGATGCCGAGTAGTCTGGTAGGACTGTCTCTCTTCTATGCCCTCAACCTGCTCAATGTACAGCACCCTGCCATGAGGAAGTCGGCAGCTGTCCACTTCAAGGTAAACAGCATCTCTTCCATCTTTGGCCTTGGGTCTTGTTGGTGTGAATTTACTGACCAATCCGCCCAGTTCCCCTAGTTCAGTTGGTATTCTCACAGGTTTGAGGAAGTCCATGCTTCAGTCTCCAAAGGACTCTAAGGCAGAACAGGTCCCCTTATGCTTGTTTCCTTCTGGGATTCTCAGACAGAACAGGTCCCCTTATGCTTGTTTCCTTCTGGGATTCTCAGACAGAACAGGTCCCCTTATGCTTGTTTCTTTCTGGGATTCTCAGACAGAATAGGTCCCCAGTGGCCTCCCTCCCTAATACAGTATATATTTTTGTAATATATTCCTAAATCCTATGTGCATGAGAACAAGGCCACTGATGACAGTCTGATCATAGCATCCATGTTTCAGATGAAGTCCGCAGAGCGTTTACTTCAGTATTACCAGATGTCTCCTGAGTTAGACGTTGCAGTAGACACTGAGGTGAAGCCGTCCCTGATGTGGCCTCAATACGGGATCATCACCCTTGAGGGTGTGTCTGTGTCTCACCCTGGGAAAGGTCCATCCCCACTCAAGGGGGTGTGGTGCTGTATCCGGGCAGAAGAAAAGGTGAGATGTTTAAGAGTATGAAAGTAGATGGGTGGGTGGGGTTGACTGTCTAGTGTTTGTGTACATTCTGTTATCCCATATTAACACCTTGGTCGGGATTAGAAATGAAGGTCTGTTTTCACAAGTCTGCATAAATGACCTGGTGAAGGAGACAGGAGGTGAACTACCTCCATATCGAGTGCTGAGTAGCCCTTCCTAGAAGATATTGTCTCAGTCTAGCTGACCTCTTGGAAACCTGAAACCCATGTTGAAAAGAATTTGATTTGTGAATTGATACAAATTTACATGGCCCTTTTGCGACAGTTGCTGGTCATTGAATGTTTCAATCCAAGCCCTTGTGTAGGGGATAGGGTGTCTGATAGGGTGTCCTGCACCTCATGCATGTATGAGATATGGGAGATTTTACAGGACCCCTCATGCATGTATGAGATATGGGAGGTTTTATGGGGTGGTTTGCAGACATCATGGCAAGAATATTTCTGACCGTCTCCCTGTGGCATTTATACCTCTTGTGTTACATAGTTCTTTGTGTTACCTCTTGTGTTACATTGAAATATTGCAGTGATAAAAAAGTTGAAATTCATAACTCAACCTTGTTCTCATTGTTGACAGTCAAGTCTAACATCTTTATCATTGCATCTGATAAATGTACAAAAGTAACAATAGCGTTGGATCAAAAGGTACAGGTTTTGTGGAATATGGTGAAATATTTGCTATGAGAAAGATATGCATATAGTTTTAAAGTCACTAATATCATAGATTTGATTACTTCCAGATGGGCATAATGTTTAAAACGGCAGCTGAACAGAAAGCCTTCATGTCTGTTCTATTTCGTCTCCATGACTACGTAGGTGTGGTGCGTATTGATGGCATTGACATTGTCAATGTCAGTCTGCAGCGTCTGCGGGACAAGATAGCTGTTATACAACAGGTACAAGCAATAATTGAATGTTTCTTTACAATCAGAAACTTTATGTGTCCAGTCTAAGTGAGCTACTCTTTCATAGATATTGTAAATGCATCTTATATCTCATTCCAAATTATATAGTCTTTTATTCCACTGTATAGACAATACTAATGATATAACACATGATAACACTTTATTTGTACATATGATAACTTAGTCTGCATCAGTAACATTGTATGAGTGACCTTGAGTACGGGTCAGAAAAGGGCAGTAGAAAAGGAGGTGAATGAATCTCTTGAAGCATCCTGATCTCAGTTGTTCAGGTTTATAAAAATTTAACAGTGTTTCATGGATAGTTTCAAATTCATTTGTTGCAATATCTGTATTTCCCAGAATCCGACTCTGTTCACTGGCACGTTGCGTCAGAACCTGGACCCTATCTCGAGGTACACAGACGCCCAAGTGTGGAGGGTACTTGAGGAGGTAACAGTATCATCAGACACTACTTTTATTTCAGCGTAAAAATGGTGAAATTGAAATGATTGAAAATTCATATAGCTACCACAATGCTAGTCACAAGCTGTGTCTTCCCAGAACACTCACTTACCTTCTCTTCAACAGGTAAATCTGTCATCTTTCGTTGAGACCCTGCCACAGCGATTGTACGCAGACATCACCACAGTCATTGACAGCTTTTCGACAGGACATAGACAGCTGCTGCGACTGGCTCGTGCCATGCTTCGCCAGTCCAAGATAGTTGTGTATGAGGAACCTACAACAAGCCTTGATTATAGGTGAGTTACAGGTTTTTTTAAGAATTAATATTTTATGTCCAGTGAATCAAGTGATATAATGACACTTTCACTGCAGACAGAAGCAAGGATATTCTTCATGGGGTGCAATTATTTGTTTGGAACAAGTACAGATTGTTTGCCAAATGAACCATTAAGCAAATCATAGTGTGGGGTAGAAAGTAAATCAAAAATTAATTTTAAACAGTAAAGAGTAATGTACATCTGTTGCTGTCCTTTCTTTATGATAAATGCCCAGCTGATATTTTGTTATCATTGTTTTTCCCCATTTCAGGTGCAATACAATTATTCAAAAGCTGCTGAGAACTAAATTTGAGCATTGTACGTTGATACACATTGCTCACCTGCCTGACACAGTAATAGATACAGATAGAGTTATGGTGAGTATCTTTATACATACAACTGGCCTGTTGCACATACTTCACCTGCATGATACAATAATGGATATGTAGTTTTGATTATGGAGTCTATGTTTATATGTATACCTCACCTGCAGCAATAATATATGCATAATGTGATGCATATTGGTCATGGTAGAGAACACAGACAGGGTTATAGAGAGTGTGTTGATACATATAGCTTACCTGATACATATAGCTCACCTGTTTATTACATATAGCTCACCTGTCTGATACACATAGCTAACCTGTCTGAAATATATAGCTCACCTGTCTGATCCAATTAGCTCACCAGTCTGATACATACAGCTCACCTGTCCAGTCCAGTCCATTATCACCTGTCTGATATAGCTGTATGCAGTGCATACCATGTGTTATGACATGCCAGTGTGTGGAACACTTACAGATTTTATTTGGATACATTGGACAACCATGTGTGGATAACAGGTGTTTTTATTTCCCCAGGTGATATCTGAAGGTAAAATACAGGAGGTTGAATCCCCTCATATTCTACTACAAAATAGAAACAGCAAGTTCTTCAGATTGACAGATGAACTTGGTATGTTCGAGTTGCATCGGCTCAAGAAACTAGCTCAAGATAAGTATGAAAATAAACCATACATTGCTCCCAATATCAACCCTGAAGACTTTGAGGAGGGTGCCTCATCTCGGAACCAGCTCCGACACCCCAACAATCTGAATGTGTTACCAACCTTCCATTCATCTAGACTGGTTGGAGTTCTAAATCAGCTGCCAACAAACAAGTTCTCCACCAATCGCTTGTAGCATTTACTGTCATGAATATTCATGAAGGATATCCCTGAACCATGTGATATTGGATAATTACAGAAGACTTTCTTTGATGTACAGCAAAGACTTTTTTTTTACATTGCCTACAACAGCATTTCATTGATCATCAGCTCACAGAACATGATGCAGCTCCTTATGTCAGTGATGTCCTCCTGCTTAACAGATGTCCTCTTTGACAGACTATTTGCACTTCTATATAATTCTAACAATTTAGAAATACACAGTGTTCCTGATCATGGGATGGACACGGTTTCATCATTATTTTTACAAGGGAACTTTTGAGTATGGTGTGGCCCTGTGGGCGAAGGGGCTAAAGCTAAGTGACAAAAGTTGTCTCCCCTAACCACCTTGATCTGCAGATCCAAAGTTATCCTTGGTCATGTACTTTTAGCTTACATCTTGCTCTGACATGATCAAACAGAAATCCTGACTCACACAATGTTGCACACTGCTCATTTGGCAACACAAGATTTATCTCCAACAGAAATCCTAGGTCATCTTGAGCACCTTCAAATTACTGAAAAAAAATTGATAGGTGACTGAAAATTTTGGCCTACTTGCACAGATTGATCTTAGCATTACAATTATTGTAAATACTTAAGATCGCAATCTTAGGCTTCGGCTACATCCACTTGCACAAAGCAATCACAGGTTAAGATCATTGCAAGTTACATTCATGTTAGTGTCTGATTCACGCAAATAATCAGCTTAATGTTTGGAGATTGCTTTAATGTTGCATAAAACTGTACGGTTTGCCTCAACTCTTCAACAATATAGTGAATGCAGTATCAATTTAATGTCTGAAACATTGTTATATGTGGTAGTGAACCACATAAGTATCAAGTCGATATCGTGAAGTACTATTCCTACCCAATTCAGTGTTGGAACAACATACGTTTTTTGATTATCAAGGAAAGGATTGTAACGAAAGGTGTCTGCATGTGACTAGCAATAGCTATGACCTTTTCAGTAACTCAAGGGCAACTAATCTTAGCTTTCAGAGGGGAGTGGTTTCCCTTGGCATGTTATGTCGTTGCCGTAAAGTCTGCCATGTCCAATGTTTTTAATGTTGTGACATCACACAGAGCCACATATGTGTTTTTTTATAAGGATTTTGTCTTAGTTTATAACATAAATAATCAACGATTAGATAATGTGTAAGATCAAGTTTCTTTCTAATTCTTAAATCTGAAATTGAGTCAGACAAGGGGTTTTAATCTATGCATGTAATATAGAAAACAAGTATTCATCAAACAGAAAAATTCACTTGCTGAGGCAGGATTTTCACAATGAGAAAAAAATATTTTCAAAGAAATAGGGCTACATTATAAGGAGATTTGTTTGAATTTTGTGTTTTATTTTCATAATAAGTATGCCAGTATATCTAGACCCAAATCTATTTATGTATTTTCCATATTTCAATATTTTCATAAAAATGGGTGGGTATTTCTGTGGTTGTAAAAAATATAACACTCTGAGTTCATAAATCAAGACAGTTGCTATGAAGAAAAATAGAAGTTATCTTGCACGCACTCGCTTCTGTTAAAGATTTGTGGGATTTTTTTTCATGCAAGGTGTGATTGAGGGAGGTGTGTGTGTTGCGTGCAGTAACCAGTTTCATGTTTTACTTGTGAAGCATGCTATGCGCACTTGTGTTTGAGTTTAAGTAATGTCTGCCTCCAAGGTTAAAGAGTTCAATCTTAGTTAAAATCTTGACCTTAAATCTTAGATTGTCTTTGTGCAAGTGGATTAGGGCAATTGTATGGTGATTGTAAAGTTGATTGTGGCTGCCTAAGATTGATTGTAACTAAGCCTGCGCTGAGCAACTGGGCCCTGAGCACTAAACCATTCACTCACCTATCACCACAAGCTTGAGACCATTTTCTGATGTGAAAGGAAACAAGATCATTGATGTACATGTATTATAATTTTATGTGCTGTTAATATCAGATCTCACATTATCAGGGAGCACTTCATATATTGATGTGCTGTTGCCATGGTTACAGATTATATTGTATAAATGAGGTGAGCAATGTATAAATGTATGATATTTCACATTATTATGTATATTGAATCAGGGCCGATTGCATCCTGTCTCATGATGCTAACATGTCACATTTCATATTGATATTTTCTGAGTGTTTGTCCAACTCTTTGAGTTGATGAGGATGACTAACACTTCTTCACCTGATATATCCCTAATATAAGCCTCTTTGGGAATAGCTGACACTCTCTTCATTGGAGGTCATGTTGCTTGAACTTCCTAATCAGCCAATCAATATCAAGGCTTCCAAATTGAAGTGTCAGAACCATCCACATGTTTATGTTGAAAATGAACATTAAGGGACAGGTGTGACTATGAGGAGGAAAGTTGTGTTATTTATGTTGTGGATACATTATTCAGTCTCATCTAAAAGGGTTTGACATCGAAGGAACATTTGTTTTCTTGTTGATTCGAAATTGAGGTGTCTACAAGAACAAATGCATCCATGGTGTATATTGGATGGTTGGAGTTTGTGTAGTGTTCACCTGACAAGGGTATGCCTGGTCTTCTCACAGAGAGGCATTGTTATTAAGTAAATCATGTGTTAATGTATTTTTCAGGATAAGATTCATTTAATTCATTCACAGGGATCATTTCCGCGAATGTATTGGATATGTTCACAAAGCAATCATTGTGTCTGACTTGTCTAGTCCCAAAGGTTTTCTTTGCCAATGATGATATATGCTTTGTTTCACTAGTCAAAATATTATAGTTCTTTTTCTGAATCTGTGATACACTTTAATAATTTATATACATGTAACGGATGGCAGTTGTTCAGGGAGTGAACATAGCAGAAGCTAGCCTTACACCACAGACAGTGATGTTACTAAAAGTGCAGTTTTATCTTGTCCACACAGGTGGTCCCATGTTCATAAAGTGCTAGTTGTGCTGTGACTTTATAAATTCCTATACTTCAACAGACTGACAACAACTGTAGAGCTAAACTCACTTTGTGGAAGTGGTCCCAGATTAATCTAGTACCTGTTGTGCTGTGACTTTATCACATCCAGCACCATTGCAGGTAAGTTTTTGTGATTAGATTGCTGTACATTGGAATGAATTCTACAGATGTTACATTGGGGTCCACTCTTAGCTTTTGATTGACATAGCACTGGATAAGGACAGGTTAATGTATTGGAGTATATTAGCAAGGGCATCCCTTGCTTCCAATTGGTATTTCATATCACAACATTGAGGGTGTTAAATGATTTTCAAATCACTGGTAATAAAACTTTAATTGAAATCAGGTGGCTCAGTAGTTTAAGGCATTGCATTTAGCTACTGAGTTGTCTCCCTTTAGGTGTACCAGGCACCTATGATCATGAGGTCAAATCCTAGATTTGCCCTGATCATGGGTTTGTCAGCACCAATTCTAAAGAATGTGGTAAACATCTATGGCTTTGGGCTTTCTGGTACAAGGAGATATAACATAAACTATACTGTTCAGCAGGGTAAGCCATGCATGGACCACATGAAGCATTATAAAGTACTGTGTCCAATATTACTTATACATTCCATTTATGTAACATGTTTTACTTAATGACTTGTGACTGATACTGATGTTACTGCTACTCAATTTGTACATTTTACAATGTAGTTGTATATTTTTACACTTGTTTTGTACAGCATGTAAATAAAGTATTACTCTCTGCGTCTTATGTCTGTGTCTTTGTCCAGCGATGCTTGTGCATCGCCAAACAATTGCAGCGCCAGTTTACCTAGCTACTGACATTCTGGCACATACATTAAGTCAGGTGGCCCACTCATCAGTGTTGCTGTGCACAGTTGTGTCCCTTGGGTGCACCAGATGCTGATGATTGTAGGTCCAAATCACTGTTGGTTTCAATTATGTTCCTTGGTTTGTTAGTACCATACCTGTCTTTCATAACTGGAGTTGGCCAAGGACTGGAAGATCAGGGGAGACTAATGATCGCAAAGACAACGTCCATGCCAGCACAGGTTATTGGGGACCAGTTTTACCCTGAAATTCCGGCATGGCAGAGCTCAGATTCCAAATTACACCAATGCTGACATTATTGATAGGAAATATTGGACACTTTGTACTAGAAGATAGTGCACCCCAGATTACTGTGCAGCAACATTTCTCCAGGTATATCCAACCTCCACATTCTTGCCAGTAGAAACATAGAACACACGTCAAAATCATGATGTCTTTATATGCATTGGTGTCTTTCTTGTTATGTGCTGAATATTCCAAATACATGCCCATCCCTTTATAGTATTGTGTCTGAGACAGACACTACACACCAGTGGGTAGATATGTGGTACACATTCTGCCCAAATATCTGATTTGTAATTCCTTTTATTCACATCATATGACAGGCATAGGTTGATAGAGATCACTCCTTACTTGAAATCCCCAGGTAAAGATGTCCTTTCACGGGGCAACCTTTACAAAGATTTACTATTCTTAACATTGCACTAAGGTTACCTTTGTGTCTTACAATCACCTTAGTGCTTTGTGAAAGGAGGCCCTGGACCATAACAGATCTTTTTATATCTTAAACCCACTTGTCCGTTTGGTTGATTGCTGGTTTGTACCCTGGCAGATTGGGATGACAGTCATGTCAAATCACTGGATTGTCTGGTCAGACCAATTAGCAGGGAATACTGCAGGCTGTGGCACAACAGTGTATCAAACCAACTAACCATACTGAGGATGTCAAGAGGCCTCCTTGCCATCATATACAGCCTATTCCTTAATTTTTGGAATAGGCAAAAAACATGAACACTTAACTTAACTCCAGATCTGGTATTTAAATAGTTTTATTAGAAACCAACAAATAACAAGTTTGATACTTAGTATCACATTGCACCAATGACAAAACCCCACCCGTCCTGAGTGTAAGGCTTGTAATATCCCTGTGGACTTCAACTGGTAGACATGTACAACTGGCACTGTGGTAATCTCATGCTAACATATGTAGTTAAAATGCACCTGTGTTTCAGACACTCTAGTGAACTCTAATGCCAACATATGTCGTTAAAATGTAGCTTTGTTTCCATCAACCAGTTCACTTGCACTCACATACTGAACTCGGCCTGTATTATGTAACATATAAGGAGGAAGTAATGCTGAGCTGTTCTGAAAGTTAATGCATGTTGACACTCTTGAACAATGATCATTCCTCAAAAAAAAGGCTAAAAAATGGAAAGTTTTTCATGCATCACTGTATTACTATAAATCCTCACCTTATATTACTGACAATGTTATCAGGAGATGACATCCCTCCCCAATCTGTGTAATACTGAAATTGTGTGTTTGGTTCCCCATTTCCCACTAGTGTTTTTTTGACATTGGATACCTTCAGTTCACTGAAACTCTGACACTGGACACCTGTGAGAAAACCTCCAAAGAGGATAACATTTTCAACACACCATCAGTAGTTCCACCAGTGACCTGGTTGCATAAAATATCAAAAGCAGCTATATTGTTTTGCATTCAGAACTCCTAAATATATTCCAGTTCTATAAAAAGAATTCAGAAATGCTTGTCTTAATTCATCTCTCACTCAAAAGTTGCACCCATGGTGCTGATGTTCTACAGACATGCAGGTATTAGAGGATAGTAAAAGTAACAGTTATGACTTTGATGTTGGAAATGCAATCAGTATATAAGTTAGATGTCAAGACCTTGGACTGCTCATTGTATGCTTCATCATTTTAATATGTTAAAAGTAGTATAGGGAATGATAGTCCGAAAACACTTTTCAAAAACCCCTCTAAAAAGCCTCATTTACTAAATGAGGCTTTGGTGGGACCATTAGCTCTTGCTATTATTACCCCTACTACAAAGCTACGCCATCACGTTTACCGTGACTTGGCAGGCGGTAACACTGTGCCGTACGGTACGATCAATAATTCTTCTCTTACAAACCCCCTACCCGGCCCATCCCTCAAGTAGTACATATCCACTTTATCTATGTTGTAAGTTTTGACTGACCATATAGGATCGGTGGCTCGCTTACGGCTATGTTATGTTTATATCAATGAAACAGTTTAATGTGAACCGCCTACGATCTCTTTGGTGTTCATAATAAAGGCTTGCTGGGCTTTTTGTATTCCCTGTGCTATGTACTTTTTTTTCTCGTCCTCGCTGATAGCAGACTTACGAGACTTGGATCGAATATCTTGTTTCATTCCGTTATATTTTTTGAGTTCAGAGAGGATTGAACTAAACTCCTCTTCTGAGATCTTACTGTCAGAGAGTGCCGTGGAAATTCGCTCACTCACTGTGTTGAGTTTTGCTTCGGCCAGAACCCTGATCTCGTCGTGTTTCAATGCCTTACGATTAAGCCTGCGTGATACTAACTTAAGCGCCAACCCTACCAACCCTGCCACCCCAGCCGTTATTTCAATACCTAGCACTATAGGTGCAGCCACGATGGTGGTTAACAACCCAACGCCTGCCGCCCCTAGTCCCATGCTGGTTGCCATAAGGGTAGTGTCAGCCCCATCCACGATATTGAAAGCTCTATTATATTTTTTACATAGTGCTTTCCGCGTGTCACGGTCTTGTTCTAGTTGACGTTTTACATCACATAACTGCCTCAAACGGAACCCATCTACGGTTTCTAACGTCTTAGCTACTTCCTCTACGACTGGGTACAGACCCATCCTATAATATATATTTTGAAAGATATTTTAATTGGGGTTCAGTTAAAAATCTATCAATGTATTTGAAGCCTATAAGTTCTAGACTACTAGTCAGGGCAATAGGTGAGAGGCTAATAAAATATCCTATTCTAATAAAAACCCCACTGGGGCTTATTAAGTGGTTTATAGGACCCGTGGTATCCTGTTGTATAACAATACGACAATATTGGTTTCTTGTGTAACCCCAGCGTATTGACACCCCGGGTAAAATTTGGTGTACTATTGGGGGGTCTCTATCGAATATATCCGTAAAGAAGACTTCTATGATGAGTGTGAAAGGGGGGGTTATTATTTCAGGATTACTAAATGTTAATTTATTTTCGAAGTAAGTTGATAACCCATTTTTGTCGTAACCATCAGATTGTCTGGGTGCTAATCCCCTCTCCGGAATGAAATCCCCGGCCCAGATACCGTTGTTCCTAATCTTAGTGATCCAATTATTTTCGTCTATTGTGATATAAGGTGAGGTGGGTGTTAAGTTGATCAGCCATTTAGGTTTTTTAAAATCTGGTAACGGCACCGGTCTGTACATGTTGTCTTTGAAGTGTAGGATGTAGAATTCATCTTCCTCACCAGGCTGATCGAATCCCTCTGTATCTCCCAGGTCGTTAAGTGTAGTGTTGGGATGATGATTAGTCATTATTATACTATTATGATATAATTTCCAACTGGTTTTCTGATAATAATTCAGGGGTTAACTTAATACCCATGAAGTGTATGTTGTCAGGCAGGAAGATATTGATTAGTGATATCTTGTTTTCTACGATCACATTGACCCCCTGCAGACTGGTCTTGGAGTCGACACCCACCCGCACGTAAACGTTGCAAACTTGATACTGGTGTCGTTTCACCCACCCGAGTTTGATCCCCTTCACGATCTCGACATCATTCACCGATGGTTCCCCTAGGTAGACTTTGATGAACAGTGTTGAGTTTGCCGGTAGACTCTCTAGTATCTTGACCACGCCTTCGAATTCAGACACCAACTGCAATTTCACGTTTTGTATGGCTGGTTTACTCGATAGCATGTGGGCTGCTATAGTGTTGACTGGGCTGACGACTATGCTACGTCTCTGAGTTGGGATGTAAGCCACGAGCAGGGTTCCATTGTTCACGACTTTGTTTAGGTGGTTGTCTTTGTTATCCGTGAACACGTAAGGGGAGACGAGTCTAATATTGAGAAACCATTTGTTATCGGGTAACAACACCCACTTGTCATCTTCGGTGAAGACGAGCATATATGGTTTGTTTTTGACGACGGTAGTGCTCTCAACATCGTCTAAGTCGAACAGTTTACCTCCGAATGATGGGTATATTCTCCAGTTGTCATCACCGGTGTTGACGAGGGCGTACTTAGTGTTGGCTGTTGCTCCTGTGGTATCTATCATATCACTTAGGGCTCCACCGGAGGGGATTTCAACGCGTTTGTAAATGTTGTTTTTCAGTTGCAAGGCATACGATTTACCATCTACTCCGGGAGCGTCGAAACCGCGTGTGTCTCCGAGGTCGGAGATCCCGATATTGACGCATTTTTTCACTCCGGGTCCTTGTGCGCTGGTCATGTTACGTGAAGCGTTAAGCTGAGGTATCCTATATTTACAGGATTATGATTTATATCTAACACCGATATTGTCAGCTCAGGTATGTTACCCTGGGTTAATCTCTTATACTGCCGTGGTGAAAATGACTCGGTTCTACCGTCGTTGAATTTCTCAGTTTTCACCGGCACTGCTCTCAGTATAGTGGAAGGGTGGCCTCCTTGAATGTTATACGTTGTGCTCACCTGACCGAGATGAATGTATAGCTCTCGGTACGGTACTAGTTCGGGTAACTTCGTGCCTGTGACGGTTGTTGTTGGTTTTATCTCGTCAGGAGACATACCGAGTATCCTCGCTAATGGTCGGCCTAGCCTCAATGAGGTTCTTCCGTTGTTGATTAACACCACTGTGCCGTTTGAGTCGTTCATCTTGAGTTCGGCTCCCAGGGGTTTGAAGACCTCGTCGTTTAGCGAGCACACGCTGTAGTAGCCGTCAGTTATTTGACTGCGAGTTCCACTAACGAACAGCTTATTGTTGCTGATATTAATGTTAGTCCATTGCGGTAGGTAGGTGATATCGCAGAGTGCGACTTCGAGTTGACCTGACGTGTTATCGATCGCGTGCGTCAGCTGAACGGCCTCACCGCTCGTTATTCCTGGAAGTGTTATGTACATATTACATATATATTTATTTATATAATAGTTTTAAAATGTATTCCCCTGGTGTGTTTTACCCTAAACTGGATGTAGATTTCTCCCCCATGAAGATCGTGGTTGCTCCTGAGTTGTATTTCAATGCCCAGCTTTTAGATGTGTTCGATAAGTATAAGCTTATGGTGACTAACATTGAGGCAGTCCACGCGTGGTTCAACAACCCTATGCAGTTCTGGCAGAATCAATTCAACTTTGCTGTGTGGTGCGCTACAACGGGGTGTGGTGTGGCATTGACCGACACTCGGCGTGGACCGCTGAGTCAGTCTGTGTTCAAATTCCACGTGTACTACCAGGTCAGACGTATCCTTAAAGAGATCAGTGCCCCCCTCCCACAGGACAAAGCGTGGGACGCAACAAACAACCCATACGATAGACGGGCCTATGAACGTATTTGTAATGAATTCGAAATAAACCCGAAGACGGATTGGCGTTTGCCGGGGCCGAACCACGGGTTGGGTATTCCTTCTGATGGCGTGCGATCAGTGAAAGAACTCAGTGATCTTATACTGAAACAAGGTAAACTACGCCCGGACTTTGCTTTGTCGAGTAATGAATGGAGGGATGATCGTATGAACTTTAAAGGTGGTGTTGCTTTCACAGTCCAGAAAGTGGAGCAGTCAACCGCAGACGGGTGGAAAATGTTCATGCTGGACACGTCGAAAGGATTCACTCGTGCTGGTACAATACGCTTGAACGATTCGATTCGAACGTACGTGTGGGCGCTGTTGGGTGCGCAGTCGATGACGCGTTCTAACATCCTCGGTAAGGGAACTGCTTACGACGCTCAGAAACAGTTCGTTTCCAACGTTGAGGATGCTATAAATTCTCCAGTTGATCTCCCGCGGGCCATCGAACGCTACCAAAACGTGTTAGAATACGCCAGATCGAAAGTTAACTACGTGTTCGGTGTGGGGCTGTATATGTCTCCGAGTGATATGCAACTGAGAGTAAAAAAAGTGGTGGGTTATAACAACAAAATAGTCATAGCCACGGCGGACCAAAAGTTGGGTATCAACCCCGATATTAACACCCCACATATCCCACACACCCAACCACGTGAAAAAGGTATAGTGGCGCCACCACCGGAGCCTAAAATTCATGTGGAGGTACCCCCTGGGGGTGTGGGGGTTTCCACCACCTATCAACAGCATATTGATAATAAAACAGCCTTAGTGGTTGGTGGGGTAACTTTGGGACTTATTTGGTTAAAGATTTCTTAGCCGCTACGTACACCAGACCCGCCACGGCGACGATGGCTGCCCACAGGTTTTGACTGAGCCACATGGCAGTTTTAGACAGAGCGCTCAACAACCACGAGACGATGCTACCCAGGATGCCGGGAAGGGCTTCGGCGGCTTTACCAGCCAGTTTAGCTAGGCCTTCCCCGAGTTTTTTAATCCATTCTTTAACACCACCACCACCACTTGGAGTTCCCCCGCCGGCACTTGGGGGTGTGGGGGCACCCCCCACCAGTGACACCACCAGGGTTGATATGATGAAACCCAATGCAGTCAGAATGCTGGCGATGGTGATCCCTTGCTCCCGGAATAATATCCGAATCCTGTTGGCTAAAGTTGTATCTTCGTTCAGTATTCTATCGATTGTTTCCCGAATGCGACTGATCTGGGATCGAAGATGTTCACGATTCGAGGAAGCGGCTTCCAATCGTGTACGTCTCTCGTCTTCTAAATCGCGTAGTCGTTCATTGATACGATTCTTCATATCATCGTCGTCAGTTTCGGTGAGTTTGGTTTTTTCCCTAGCGATGTGCTCGTCGATTTCGTTCAGTTTCCCCATGTTGTTCACGAGTTCTCCACGCACGCGTTTCACGGCTTCGTCTAAGCCGTACAGTTCCCTTACCGGAAAGTCAAACCCCGGTAACGGTTTGTCCCAGTAGGTGCTCAACAGTTTTTCTATGCTGTCCGAGGCTTCTGTAGCACGCTCTGGCGTCATTTCATCTATAGTGGTGAGGTGGGATCTGGTAGCTTGCAGATCTTCTTTAACGGTCTTAGGTATTGCACCACCGTAATCAGGCATGTTTAGATGTTCAGTGATAAATTCAACACCACCATTGCGGCTGGCTAGAGTTGACAAGGCCAGTGGTTTTTTATTGATCTTGTTAAAGAGGTCAACCTTTGGGGCAGACTTAAGACGTAGAACACCCTTTTTATCAATAAAAAAATTCTTATGGTATATACCCTGTGGTTCAACGTAGTTTTTATCACTTTTTAATCCTTCGTAATAATCATTTACCGTTGTTTCTAAAAGTTGTTGGCTCAATGGTGAACTAGTAAATGAGGTCTCCTGCACATCGGATGCCTGGGCACTAGCGCCCGGCATCTCATCCATATCTATATCTTCATCCATTAGTATTAAAAATATATTTTATTTATATAACAATGTACGGTAGAAAATTAGATCCTTTCAGAAAATTGAGAGAGCCATTAGGTGCCAGAGCCGTGCGACAGTCGGTGACCATCACCAACAATCCCAGCAAGATAGACCAGAATCAAACTCTGCTGGTTAGATTTCCAAACCTTGGTGAGAATGACCTCATTGTACCAGGCACTGTTCGACTGGCGTTCAATATCACGTTGACCTCCGACAACGACAAACGCGAGCTAGTGCGGAACGTGGGTCGAGCTATCATCAAGAAAACGACCGTCAAGATCAGCGGTAACGAGGTACTGAGCATCGACGACAGCGACGTGTTTCACTGCTACAAGGATCTCTGGAAAAGCGAGAGAGAACGAGTCAATGATGTGTACCAGGGTATCAGCAAATCAACCCGGGCGCGCATAGGATACGTCTTCACGACAGACCAGCAAGACAAGCTATCGGACGGTGAAAAGGCTATCGCTCTAGCATACGGGAATCGATTCTGCGTGCCGCTCGACTTCGAGTTGCTCACGGGACACGCGCCGTTTTACCAGGCCGCGCTGGGTGATAGGCTCGAATACGAGCTCACGTTTAATGACTATAGCAAAGTAGTGCGTACGCCGAACGGTGATGAGGCCAGTTATGCCATAGACAACATCTCTCTGGAGTTCGACATGGTCACTAGCCCGGAGCTGGCCAGGCAGGTTCGAAGTCAGTACTCTGGGAAGATGGCTATCCTATACGATCGTGTACTGAGGCATAGATCAGTCGTGCGAGATAAGAGCGACACTGTGTGGAATATCAACCTGAACGTGCCGGCGCGATCGATGAAAGGTATCCTGGTCGTCCCCGTGGAGGATTATGATCCATTCCGGAGGGACAGCGAGAAGTTTTTCAACCCCGAGATTGAAAAGGTGGAAGTTACCATCGAGGGCGTGCCCAACCAGCTGTTCAGTCATGGTATGAGACCACACCAGCAGTGGGATGAGATAAAAAAGCTACCAGTGGGGGATTACATAACAAAGGACCTGGACCTCGGCTCCGTGCAGATCGGTGAATACTTGACCACCAAGTACGCCCTATGGTTGGACATGCGATCCACGGATGATGATAAACTGCACGGTAGCGGGCGTCGTATAGATAACGGCAGCGAAGGGATAACCATCCAGATTAATAAGAAGGCTCAAACCGCTGGTAAGTTGAAATTATATCTGTACGTTATTATGGACGCGCAACTTAATATAGACAATGGGAGATTTGTGCAAGCCATCTACTAGTGGGGGGTACCCCCCCATACCCCCCAATAAACTACCAACCTCTGGGGGGTGTGGGGGTCTCCCCCTCCCCACTGACCCACACTGCGCTATCATATGCGGGCAGACTGGCTGTGGGAAGACCGTTTTCGTGTTGGATATGTTGGAGGGTTACTACAAGGATGTGTTCGATAACATCGTTATCATGTGCCCTACTCTGAGCATGAATAAAACGTACGCGCGACCTTGGGTGATGACGGACCCGGACGTACACAAAATCGACCCTGGAACACGCCTGCAGGACTGGTTGAAAGCTCTTCACGAGAAATTTAAAGGGGAACCGACGCTGTTCATACTGGACGACTGCAGCGCTAATCGCGAGATAACAAAAAAGAGAGACATGCTATCGTACCTGGCCTTCTCCGGCCGGCATGCAAATCACAGCGTCTGGGTGCTAACGCAGAAGTTCAACTCGGTGTTGAAAGACCTCAGGGAGCAGACGCGATGGGTGGCCTTATTTCACTGCAAGGATAGGGATTCGTTCGAGGAGTGTTTGAGAGAGAACGATGTGATGAGTAAATTAGAACGGGAACGGGTGAAGAAACAGCTCGCTGAAACTAAACACGCTAAGCTCGTGCTAAAGACCGACCAACCAGTAGCATATATAGTTTGCTAAGCAAAGTTAAGTAAAAGCTAAGCAAAGCTAAGCAAAGCTAAGCAAATGCTAAGCATAGCTATGATATTTGAAGTATTTGTCGTGTGCAACTTAACTTTCATTTCTCTGTGTTTTGCCTGTATCGGGTATTATATAGTTAAAACTAAATCTTACTTGTTATATTATAAGATGGAGTGTGAGGAATTGCTCGAACAATTGTCTGTGGAGGGTTCCCCAACTGGGGATTCCCCCAAGCGAGAGAAACTGGTGGCGTTGGCTGTTGGCGGCAAAGCCAAACATTACTTTGGAGACTACACTCCAGATAAAATTAACAAAATGTCAGCCGAAGAAATCGATAAGCTGTACGCTAGATACGAGGCCCGGCTCGGAGCAGAAATGACAAAGACAATAGGATCGGCTATGACCCAGATATACACCGGTATTGTATCACAATTCCTTCCCATTCCACCAGAGCGCCGACTTTACCTGTGGGAGGACCTAGATAAAGACCCTTTTATCGAACACGCCGTGAGCTCTATCAGCTGCGGGCTGTACCACAAATATGGTATGTTGTTGGCTCCAGTGACGGCGGCGATTATCACGGCAAAACATTGCCAATTTGAGAGAAAGAATAATAATAATAGTATAGATGGATGCTGCACAGGAAACCCCAGTGGAGGTACCCCCAACAGTGATGGAGGAGACCCCACCCCCAACAGTGACCCCTTCAGTGGAGGTACCTCCAACAGTAACCAGACAGAAGAATCCTAAGAGAGTAGCTGCCGGTAAAAAACGGTGGTGTAACCAACATAAAGTGACCAACCCAACCCGACTGTTGTTGGCTGTAGGCGTAACTGCTGCCGTGGTTATAACATGGTTATACACCTCCCACAGTGAGCCACAACCCAACAGTGAGGTAACCCCCAACAGTGGGGGTATGGGGGTATCCCCCATGGTAGACCCGCATATCATGTTATAATTTAAAATATTTTATATCATATACATAATGTCTGAGGGGAAAACGTTCGTCAACGACGCATACCACGCCACAGTGGTAGCCAGTTTAGCAGTAGGGTACGCTCGGTTGACTAAAATGGTGCTTAAACAACCAACTATCAAGCTAGATTTCAACCTGCAGGATATGGGTATGCTCATAATGAACCTTGGTATGGCGATGGCCACAAAAGACATCCTAGTAAAACAAGGAATAATACCTGATAATATAATGAAATAAATATAGGGATGGCCACGATAGCTATGATGGTTGGTGGGGCGTTAGTGAATGCCCTGGCATTTTCCGGGAGTAATTTCCTCTTCTCGAAACTACGAGATGATCACGCGGCTGAAATACAGGAAGAAAGGAAGCGACACGATCTCGCTACTGAGAAATTACAAAGAGCACAGGCTGAGTACGCTAAAAAACGCCTCCAGAGGATCGATTTTATTAACGAACAACTCACGCGTGAAAACCATGCCGTTCAAACATTCAAAGATGTCGATGAAGCAATGAAAGAATACTACCTACTAACTGGTAAACGATTGGAAGCGCTCAATAAACCCACACTCGCTCAGTACTACACACCATCCAAGGGACAAATGAATCGTGAACTGGGCTTCATAGTGTTGGGTATAGCAGCTACTGCGTTGGTTGCTAAGCAATTAAACTAAAATACCTATATAAGTAAACATGAGACCCGCTCCATACCGATGCGAATATATACTTATGGGGAAGACCGAGGCCTGTGGTAGGAAATGCAGGAATCAGGGGTTCTGTTGTTTCCATATGGGAAGTCCTAACTACACGTGTTCTGTGTGTGGTATCGGGGTTAAAGGACACTACTGTTTATGTAAAGCTCACGGAGCGAACGTAGTCAGACATCAACTCATCTACGAGAATAAAAAAGGCTACATAAAAGAACGTAGGCGACTGCTCAAGATAGACTCCAATTAGAGATTATACACACCTACGTATAGCTATGTCTGTGGAAAACATATTCAAATATGAACTGGCCTTATGGGGCAGCTTCAGATTTAAGATAATAGTGGACGTGGTATGGATTAAAGAGGGTGTTAAGTATACTCACCCCTTCGAATGGGAGCGGGATATCGCGTCTCAATACCATATAGAACGTTTTTCGAGTATAAGTGAATACAAGGAATACTATAACCAAGGTGAGTACTGGATTGAAACAGCCACACTATATATTTTACCAGGTACGTGGGATGATTTGACAGAATGTCTAGAATTGTACCCGGCCACCAGAAAATATTTTTTAAGAGTTACTGCCGACCAATTAGACATTGATTCTCTTAGGTGTAAACACTATGGCTACTGTGCGCGAGCTCAAGCGGGCCGCAAAGCAGAGAGGTGTTATCGGGTATTCTAGAATGCGGAAGCCAGCATTGTTGAGATTACTAGGTTTAGAAGTCCCTCCTACGGTAAAACAGTTAAAAGCTCAAGCGAAACAGCTTGGATACACGGGTTATTCAAAACTGGGGAAAGCCGGGTTAACCACATTGTTATCACATACCCCTGTACCAAAACCTCCCACTGTAAAACAACTGAAAGCCGAGGCACACGATTTGGGTTTAGGCGGGTATTCTCGTATGAGAAAACCACAGCTTGTAGAATTATTACGACAGAATAGAGCTATTGACCTACAGTTTGTGCGCACTGAGCACGCCGTAGGCAATTATTTGAGAGGTTGGCGCATGCGTGTTGATAGAAACATAGACATTACAGATATTAAGCCTCTGATAGCTGATAAGGTCAACCAGGAACTAAATAATCTAGGAAGTATCAAGTTTCAGATCACAGTGAAAATGTCGCTCGATAAGCAGGTTGGGAGTACCACTGAGTATGTTCAACCTTACTTCCGAGGCAAACAAGAGGTCGTCACACATGCAGAGACCATTGACACATCAATCGATACAAGTTTTCAGCAGATACGAGAATACCTAGAACGCTACACACACTTAGGGTCCGGGTGGGCTGTAGATAAAATCGATAATGTCTATCTAGATATAGCTAAATACGTGCCGTTCAGAGGTGGGTCATACCTAGCCTTGCCTCCCTACTATAAGAACAAACAAGCCATAGTAAACGTTAAGAATAGAGGAAACGATTGCCTGAGGTTATCTATCAGGTCAGCCTTATTTCCAGCTGCCACTAATCCGAACAGGCCTTCTAATTATCCTCAGGACGATGGGCTCAACTGGGATGGTATAGATGAACCCACCCCAATATCCCAGATCACTAAAGTAGAAAAACAGAATAATCTGGCTATAAATGTCTTTGGGCACGAAGGTAATACAACAATAATACACAGGGTCAGCCCGGTGAAGGATTGCCAAGTTATTAATTTATTCATGATTCAAAAAGGTGAAACGTATCACTACACGTGGATAAAACATCTCAGCCGGTTGTTGCACGACCAGTCGAAACACGTCGGGGAAAAACACTTTTGTGTACGATGCCTACACTGTTTCAGTCGGGCCGATTTATTAGAATCCCACCTGGAGGATTGCCAAGGTGTTGGGCAGACGGCCATACGAGTCGACATGCCTAAGGAAGGTGAAAATATCCTAAAATTCGACAATCACAAGAATCAAATGTCTGTGCCTTATATCATATACGCCGACTTCGAAGCCTTAATTGTAGGGGAATCATCCACTAGTGGGAGTTTCACACACAAAACACAAGAGCATAAAGCCTGTTCGTTTGGATACATTGTCGTCCGTTGTGACGGGGAAACGAAAGCTCCGGTAGTGTATAGGGGTCCTGACGCGGCTGAAAGGTTTCTAAAGTGCTTGCAGGAGGAAGAAAAAATTATTAGGAATGCATTGTATAGAATCGCTCCCATGCGTATGACCAGAGCCGACAAGATAGCTCACACCAGTAGCACTAACTGTCACGTGTGCGACTCGCCACTTAACGGTGATTCGGTGAGAGATCACTGCCACATAACTGGTAAGTATAGAGGCGCCGCTCACAACGCGTGCAACCTCAAGCTTAAAATCAATCCTAAGACAATAAACATCCCCGTTGTCTTTCACAACTTGAGAGGATACGACTCTCACTTGATCATGCAGGCCATCGCGAAAATCGATGGTAATATATCGTGCATCCCAAACAACATGGAGAGATACATCTCCTTCAGCTTAAACGGACTTAGGTTCATTGACTCGTTTCAATTCCTCCTGTCGTCACTCGACAGTCTGGTCAAGGCCAACAATACCTTCCCTATCACAGATCGATACACAGACGCCGAGACTAGACACCTGCTCATGAGGAAGGGCGTGTACCCATATGAGTACATGGATAGCTGGGCTAAGTTCACAGAGACCAGACTACCTCCTATCGACTGTTTTTATAGCAAGCTGAATGAGGCGTCCGTCTCACGAGACGATTACTCGCACGCGATTAACGTATGGAATAAACTTGGTTGTAAGAACCTTGGCGATTATCACGACCTGTACTTGAGGACAGATGTACTGCTGTTAGCCGACGTGTTCGAGACGTTTCGGCAAACATGTTTAAAGCAGTATAAACTCGACCCCGCATGGTATTACACCAGCCCAGGTCTGTCGTGGGACGCCTTGCTTAGAAAGACCGGAGTTAATTTGGAATTGCTCACAGATTACGACATGCACCTATTCATTGAGAAAGGCTTGCGAGGTGGGATTTCCATGGCATCCAAACGATACGCTAAAGCAAATAATCAATACGTGAAAGGTTACGATCCTAACAAACCAACCAATCACATTCTCTACCTCGACGCAAATAACCTGTACGGCTGGGCTATGAGTCAGTATCTACCTACAGGAGGATTCGAATGGGTACCAAACGTTGATGTTATGAGCATTGCACCAGATTCGAACAAAGGGTATATCCTCGAAGTTGACTTAGAGTATCCCAAGGCATTACACGCATCGCACAACAGCTATCCCCTTGCACCCGAACGTATGAAGGTTAACACAGACTGGATGTCTGAGTACCAACATAACTTGTCAGGTGGTCGTGTGGTGGACGTTGAGAAACTCGTGCCTAACTTAATGAATAAGACCAAGTACATAGTTCACTATCGCAACCTACAGCTGTACCTGTCATTGGGTATGAGGCTGACCAAAATACACAGGGTGCTCATGTTCGACCAGAGCCCATGGATGGAGCCCTACATCAGAATGAACACAGACCTACGAAAAAAAGCCACCAGTGATTTTGAGAAAAATCTCTACAAGCTCATGAACAACTCGGTGTTTGGTAAGACTATGGAAAACCTGAGGAAACGCGTAACCGTGAAACTGGTTAGATCTAATGAGGAAGACAAGCTCAGGAAATTGATAGCCAGTCCGGCATTCAACCGTAATAAAATATTCACAGACGACCTAGTTGCCATACACATGAAGAAAAGCCACATAAAATTCAACCGACCTGTTTACGTTGGGATGAGTATCCTCGATTTATCCAAACACCTGATGTACGACTTTTACTACAACGAGCTCAAGAAACAGTACGGCGACAGGTGCGAAGTGCTGTACACTGACACGGATTCCCTGCTGATGGAGATTCGAACCGAGGACGTGTACGAGGACATGAAAAAACACATCGATTTATACGACACCAGCGACTATCCTAAGACCCATACTATACACAGCACGGTAAATAAAAAGGTCCTAGGTAAGATGAAGGACGAGTGTGCTGGCACGCCAATAGCTGAGTACATAGGTTTGAGGCCTAAGATGTACTCCATATTGAAAGCCGACAATAGTGAGATCCGAAAAGCTAAAGGGGTTAAGAAGTATGTGGTGAAACAACACATCAAACACGCCAGATTCAAGGAGGCCCTGTTCAAGACCCGTACCTTTAGGCATAAGATGAACACGCTTAGAAGTGATGGACATAAGATATACGGACTGACTATAAACAAGACGTCCCTATCGCCTATGGACACGAAACGTTGGATAGCTATTGATGGTATAAACACATACGCGTATGGACATGAAAAAATTTGAGGCTATTTATTACAGCCCGCGTGGATATTGGAAAGGAGCTAGCGCAGTAGATAAGCTATCTAAAATGGCACGAGTATCACCAGAGAAAGCCAAAGCGTGGCTTGAAAAACAAGCCCTGTGGCAGATCTATTTGCCGGCGCCACGCTACGTACCTAGAAGGAGTTTCGGAATTAACATACCTAATAGCATTCACCAGGCAGACCTACTGTTCCTACCTCATGATAAGAGGTACAAGTATGCCTTAACCGTAGTGGACGTAGCCAGTCGTTACAAGGAAGCCGAACCCTTGACCACGAAAGATTCGGCCAAAGTAGCCAAAGGATTAGAACGCATATACAAACGCAGCCCGCTGACGTGGCCAACAGAGCTGCAAGTTGATCCCGGACGGGAGTTCATGGGTGCCGTTTCACAACTGCTAGCCAAACACGATACAAAGGTCAGACGTGGCACGGCCGGAGCCCATCGCAGCCAAGCTATAGTTGAGAGATTTAATAGGACTTTGGCTGAGCGCTTGTTCGGTCATCAATATGCTAGGGAAATGACAACCATTGGAAAACGATCGACCGAATGGGTAGCGAGGTTACCCGAGGTGGTGTCGGCAATCAACCATGAAGTCACCCGTCTCACCGGTAAGAAACCGGCAGACGCTATCAAACTAAAATCAATAGTTGCAGAGTCGGCCGCTCCATTGCGTGGGAAGGAGAAACAGATACCGGATAGGGCCCTAGTGAGGTATCTGTACCAGCCTGGGGAACACGAGGGTGATAACCGTAAGCGAGCCACCGATCCTATATGGTCAGTCAAAACTTACAACATAGATAAAGTGGATATGAAAGCCGACGAACCTAACTTGTACTACTTGAGGGGTGGGCCGGGTAGGGGGTTTGTAAGAGAAGAATTATTGATCGTACCGTACGGCACAGTGTTACCGCCTGCCAAGTCACGGTAAACGTGATGGCGTGGCTTTGTAGTAGGGGCAATAATAGCAAGAGCTAAGGGTCCCACCAAAGCCTCATTTAGTAAATGAGGCTTTTTAGAGGGGGTTTTTGAAAAGTGTTTTCGGACTATCATTCCCTATACTACTGTTAAATCTAACACAGTGACTTCAGGCAGTAAAGATAAACAAGGATAAGAACTCAATGTTTGGCATTGTTTTTTTTGTCAATAATGTATAAATCTATTATGAACAGGATAACATAAAATTAACAATACTGACTAAAATATATAAACTAACTGCATCCTTTCTTGCTTCATGTAATTATAATATCATGGCTTTGACCAGGTGTGAAATGAGGTATTTTATATAATAAAGCAAGACTGTTTGAAATTCATTTTCCTCAGTCTTGTCAACAGACCTTCAGTCATGTTGATAAAAACATGGAACAGTGACCTGGAAACTAGCACTAGTGCTTATATGGAAACGCTATGTTCCATGTGTAAACTATAAGGCAAATTAGGTGGTTTCCTGGCTTATCTTGACTATGTTTGGAGCGCTGAATTTCCTCCATTTGGAATATTTTGTTACTCTCTTCACTTCATAAATAAAATAATATTTCTGTTATCACAGACTGATGTTTAAAAGACACTTGAGGTAACTGTTCTGGCAGGTTTGTGACCAGGTAACATATAAATATCATATTCTTTGTAGTCACTGAGGTATAAAAGGACAAGGCTTCTTTATTCAGCTTCAGAACTTCTCTTTACGATACCACAACCATACAGTATGTACAATACTCGGGACTTCAGGAACTTGTCCATAGGCAATGCAGTTTGGATGAAAGGTGAACAACAGTCCCTGTAGCCTGGTTGGATGGTCTTTTATTGGCTGATGAAGAGATGAAGGTGATGACCTTGGTAAAACTGTGTCAAGATCGCAAGGACATTTATGTGAACTGTTCTAGTTCTCTGCAGACACATGGACGGCGAGACAGCATCCAGGCTCACTGTATGCTTCAACTTTATTCTTTCAGAATGGGAAATAGTCATTGATTACCATAGCAACCTTGTCTTTACTGATGTGGACATCTCAGTCCATGGTTCATTGTGGTTCAGTGTTCATTGTCTGACCTCACACACAAAGGGATGCACACAGCTGATGCACAATTGCCCTAGGGGCACCTGCTGGAGTCGTCAACACTGTACAGACTTGTTCTATCAGGAACAATCACTGTAACAATCACATGACAAAGCACAAGAATGGCGTTGAATTCATGGACACACAGTAGTAGAGGTACCTGTAGGTACTGACTCTTCCATCTTGGATTCTTAAGAGATGCTTTTCAGAGAATCATTAACATGATGGTGAAACCCTTGCATCAAGGTTACACTCCTGGACATGGAGAGTATCAGAGGCACAGAACCATGTAAACTCTGACCTGATGCACCATATCAACTTCAGATCTGCTGCCATGCACTTGATCTGACCAGTGAACTACACAGATCTTCCACAGTCCCATTCATGATGCTTTGAATTTTCAGTTGTTATCTCTTGACATACTGATCTTCAATATGTCTTGACCATCTGCTGAATGTGATCTTTACTCCACTGAGATCTTCATTATGTGAACTGTGGTCAGAGGTTTATAACAATCTTTCATCCCTTATGATCTTATGATGTCTTTGTCTATTTGATATGTCATGATCATCTGTACTTTTTGATCATGAATGCATCCTGATGTTCAGCTGATCTTTATCTTCAGTATCACATGGCCTTCTGATTATTTTGATCTTCATTGAGACATCATGATCTTCAGTAAATGGTGCCAGCTGACTGGGCTCCCAAAGACTGGATGAGGTGAATCTAAGGGCAGACGTCACCTTGGCATCCTGGGCAGGAGATGAAGGAGTGAAGTATATCGCCTCTGCCATCACCCAGGAGACAGAAGCCCGAAACTTAACCTGAAGGCCATCTCCACAACGTTCTGTTGCGTCGACTCATGGAAGCATACGTACACTTCCTGTTTAATAGGGCGGCTGTACTTGCGTCTGCAAAACACGAACAAGTCAAATAGGAACTGTGCGAAGAGGACAATTTCTTGTTGATATATCAGTGTTAGACAAAGCTGTACTTTGCAGTATTCCAACTGTATGTTGCGTAAATAACAGAGTCTGCATTAGACAATCACTGTTGTTGTGGTTTGGAGACATGTTATCAACATGCCTGACCGCTTGACCTATTAAATGGCAGCATATGTTGCTGAAATGACCAGAAATCATCAGAGGGTGTTTACTGGTCCACATCAGATATCAGCAAGAGAGAGAATGTTGACACATCCAGAGTACTTGAACTTCATAACTGCTTGTAATCAATGAAATCTGAATTAGGTGAACCAGTGGTTGAGAGGATAAGCATAATGTGGTCATAAAAGACTGATCTTGAAATGGTAATCAATGGTAGTCCAAGATAGAAGAACACGTCACATGTATCTTATGATAAACTTACCCAACGACCCAATATGCAAGGGAATGTTTAGATCGGCGAGAGTCTGACCCTGGCTGGGTGGGACAGTGGAAGAGCACTCCCTGCTCACGGATGCTGACTAGGTTTCGATCTGGGTACAGCACAGGCTCCTCCTCCTGGTTCACAAGGGCCTGAAATATGGATTCAGTCAGTTGGGATTCAAGCTAACTACAGCGGACTACTGCAGACATAAGACTAAATACAGCGGACTACTGCAGACATATGACTAACTACAGCAGACTACTGCAGACATATGACTAACTACAGCAGACTACTGCAGACATAACACTGCAAAAACTTATGATATGTTGACAATGATGATAATGATGATGATGATGGTGCCTCATGCCAACAAACATATTGATGGTAGTGTTATTATGGTAATGATCAGGTGATGATGATGATGATGATGATGATGATGATGATGACAACGACCATAGTGATGGTGATGCCCTGTCTTACCCTGTATGTGACGGCACTGCGGAACATGGTCTGTATCTGTGAACAACAGCGGTAGAAGTTCTGAATGAGCTGAGTGTGGAGTGGTGCGGCCATGTCATGGAATGGGGACGTGATGTACAGTCCCTCCAGGGTATCCATACTGCAGTAGTGAAACAGACAGTTCTCCACCCCATCTGTCACTCTATAAGGAGAAGACAATCTTAGAATTCATTTCCAGTAAAATATTACGTATAGAGAAAGGTCTTTTTCTGTGTGAATGATGAACAGTCAATTTCAAAACGTATCTAGACACTGTGGTTAATACTGAGGTGGTTAAATTACAGTCTAAGTAAACTTAGTCTCAGTGTATTTCGTTACATTCCACCACTGAGTCTAACAAAACCTAGTAGAATATTGTGTCAGGTAACCTTTGAGCAACCAATGATCGTCCAGTCAAAGGTAAGACGGTTAAATAGATTTAACCAATCAAACAATGGCTACTATTTAGGGATCGGAGGGACTTTCAAAATATTCAGGTCACTGATCTCTCCATAAACAAAAATCTGCATATAAGACAGCTATTTGACCTGCAGTATATACGCTCTTGGGGTTTCTGTTGACACGGTTACCATTAGCTAATATTTCCTCAAGATAACATCCTTGAATATTGCCCAAAACACTATTTTCAGTGACTGTTTACTCACGGTTGTCATGGTTGTAAGTACGCCGTGTGCATCATCCGGAAGCGAGCGTACGCTAAATAGCATTCGGGATTGTTTGGGCCTTTTCCAGATAAAAATTTCAAAAGGCATGTGTGAATGTGCACTTTCGTGATTTGGTAAGCTGTGTTCTGATTGGTCAATCTCAAAGGTTACCTGATGTGACCTCCCATAAGGTTTTGTTAGACTCAGTAGTGGAGTGTAACGAAAAGTACTGAGGATAAGTTTTCTTAGACTGGTTAAATTACTGACAGAGCTGGAGATTAGGTGTCTCAGTCCGAAAGTGTGGGTTTGAATCTTGGATGGCACTCACTCGATATACAGAACTACGATACATACTGAGAAAGTGTAATCACAGTCATATAACATATATGTGACATTAACACTATCTAAAAGGCAATGATGATCAATATTCACAAAGCACAAAAACACCCATGGGGCAAACACATAGTAACTGAACTTACTTTGGACTCAACCCGTCAGTTATGTTGCTGGGCTGAGTTGTCTCCACTGCCAAAGGGAACATCCGCTGATGTCTCTGACTCTGAAAAATTGATATTTGTTATAAGATCAGTTGTAGAATAGTTAAAGTTGTCCTAGTCACAGCTTTTGTATAACAGCCTAGAAGAGCACCTCTTGCCTGAACATATTTCTCATTATCATTTTTGTCAAGTGTACTCTGGGAAAGTATAATTCAGTCTCATGAGGTACGTACTCGGAATATGCCATCGCTGCTGCCACTGCCACCAGAACCATCAGACTCTATTGACGACTTCCTCTGTCTGTGGTTGAAGTATCGGCTGGACACAGATTGTCCTTGACCTCGTGGGCTGAAGTCATCCTGGATATAGCCTGAGAAACAAAGTGTCATGGTTAGCACGTTCTCCAACCACACTACAATACTAATACTTGTATTACATTAGT
Source organism: Haliotis asinina (assembly GCF_037392515.1). Taxonomy (NCBI): domain Eukaryota; kingdom Metazoa; phylum Mollusca; class Gastropoda; order Lepetellida; family Haliotidae; genus Haliotis; species Haliotis asinina. The sequence continues at coordinate 93,581,017 of NC_090281.1, forward strand.
ACTACCATATGTTCAGGCAGCCGAGAAATGATAATGCGTCTCTCCTGATCCATGGTTTTGATTGTATGGACCAACCAATGCCTATCTGCAGTGAGCACTACTATGTTAATTCTTTTTGCCACAATTCAGAGAAGACAAAATGTAAAGGAATACCAACATTCACAGGCATTATTTTCTTTGTGCGTTCTTCATGCATTACATTTCTTTCTCATTTTCTTACACAAAAGACTATGGGTATTATACAAGATGCAACCTGCAATTGCTGATCATCACTTGTGAATATCATGTTGAAAGATCACCAACTTTGTTAATGTAATATGCATCACAGTGTGTAAATGTTTGCAGTACCAACCTGTGGCCATGAGATCAGCAGGAGTACTAGACAGGAAGGATTCCATAGTGACAGTAGGAGGCAGGCCACTGCCGGATAATCTGTCAACAAATCTAATACCTTAAATAGCTGTCAGAAATTCATTTTTTTTTAAAAAAAAGAAGAAGAAACTGGTGGGCACCTTATTCACTATTCATCAGTGCGCAGCTAGTCCTGTCTAAACATTACACATATTATGAGGAACTGTATTTCTGGAAAGTTTGGGCTGGACAAATTTGCCTGAACTTATTTTGTGACAGATGCATTGTGCATGAAGTGACTATAGTTGAAATAAATTCTAACACAGGTGTAATATTGACGATCAGAAAAGATTATCATTAAGTATTTCATATGTTTTGGTCATGTGACTTACCTGGCCTCACAGTGACCAATCAGTTCTGGTGTCTGAATCTGCATTAATGTACAGCGTGCCTGGTTGATGTAGAATGGTTCTGGACTGGGCCTACCTCGTTGTCTGTTGAGTACACAAAGTGTTATCTGAGAAGAGGAACTGACAGAAGCACCCCTAAAATACCCAACCAAGCCCCCTCCTCTTGGCAGAGTATTTGCAATTTAGTCCTGAAAAAATGTGTACTAGCTTCTGCCAAGTTGCAAGTTCAGTTGATCACTATTGAGAAGGTAGACTGAATACTTTGCAAACAAATTATGGTATTGATACTATTGAGAACTTACTGAGTTGCACAGCCACCAGCCTCCAGCAGAACCACTAGAAGTCCATGTTTCTGTGGAACAACAAAGATCAAGTTACTGTATTTGTTGCTGATATTGGTGTATATGTAGTGGGGGTAAAACAAATGGGGCCTCACACATTGACCCCAGTGCTCCCTCAGGACTGATGACAGTATTCAAATGAAAAACAAATATATACTTCATAGGCTACATTTTGTATTATTAATTTCACAGAAGCAAATTTCAGAGAGCAAGAAACTGAATAGTACAGTTTAATGAACTCACCAAACCCACGACCATCAGGAACCATCTCGCATGAGGCTCTGAGTAACCGAAGGTGTTGTTGATCTCACTGACATCATAACAGAAGCGAGTCGGGAAGATCTCTCGCCAGATGACCAGCTGGCTGACTTTCTGATTAGCTGTGAGAGTGAGCAGCATGTGATGTGACAGGTAAAGGTGGATGTCAACCAGGTCGTCCCGAGACAGGTGGCTACACAACATGTGGCCCTGGAATAAACATACATGGAGTTTCAGGACGTTTAGCCTGGAAGAATGTTTTAGTTACACATATGGGATTTAATGATTCAAAGGATGAATTAAAGCAAGATTAGAATCTGCAAACTACTCTACATTGACTAATTAGGGCCCATGGGCATGATGACAGACATTTCCGGCTTGTTTTGCACAAGCCAGCTATTCATTTTGTGAAGTTGAATAAATACAAGTACAAAAAAATTATAAATGTTTGTTTATTGTTTACTCTTTCATTGTCATGTGTGAACCATATATTCAGTTTTTCTACAGTAACTAAAAAATTAATCGATGCTTGAAGATGTAAGGATACAAATAACCTGTAAGTAATTTTGAAATATTCAGTTTTCAGAATTCAAGCATGATGCTGTCTAGTGATGGTGTTATTTCTGCCGGCAGACACATTATTTAACACCTGATGCATTATAAGTTTCTTGTATTAATGGGATGTAAATATTAAAAACTGACTGACAAACTGTGTAACCAAGCTAATCCATCTTCACATATTACTTATTTATTCATGAAATACACAATCCTGCAGACAATATTAAATAAGTCACCTAATTCTGCGGAATAATTCAACACAAGATCTGTTCACTCTATGATCACACAACAAGCAAACAGCCGTCTGCCCCTCTGTGGAGTTTAGGTTAGCCAATCAAATCACTGATACAGAAATGATACATAGATAAAAGATTGTACAGATATAAACAGATGTCTAGTGGTGACACTTTACCTTGTAGAACATGCCAGATCCAAGCACAGTATAAGACCTCCTGCACCCGTAGAAGTTGTCTGACTGAAACAAGAGATAGTTGTGTGTCACAAACTATCAACACTATCCATTCTTTTTGAGATTTCATATGGAGATTCTAACCTTTTTCTGTATTCATATGAATTGCATTTTCACTTGAATGTTTACTGTACATATTTAAGACACTTGTAGAGAAAATGATGCAAAAATGATGATCTCTCGGCAAATGTGTCAAACAATGCCCAACTGCCAACATCAACACTACTACAACACAGTACTCACCATATCAACAAAATCAGAAGCTTCAAAATCAGTCATTACTCCACTGATGTGTTCCTGTAAACAATATATTGACGGGCATGAATGTAGGTGAATTTGCTAGGAATTATCTGAAAAGCTGTTGACATGTATTGTGCTGAACAAAAAGTGTCCAAAGCTATTTGTGGACTGATACTCACAGTATCAACCACTGGTTTGTTTGTTCCAGGATCACAAAAGAAAACATTTTCACTAATCCACTCACCATTATCTCGTCAGACAGAGGTAGATATTGCACATGACCGGAATGAGCGAATGTTCCAACCAATGGGGGAAGACTTAGATTCTGACTGACAGCTGCTTTGACCAATGAGGGATGATTATGGATTTGATTGACTGGGCCACTTCTTGTCTCCCCTGATAATGACTTGAACAGGAGTGAGAAGATCTCATCCACCAAACGCCGATGTTTGGTCCATCGGAGGGCATCTTCCACTGATCCGACTAGGAAGCGTAGCAGTCGAACAATGTCAGCTAGGATGAGCTTCAGCACTGGGATAGAGCACCTACAAAGTAGAGACCATATTCAACTAATTACAAACAGCTTATAACATTTTCAAAGGGTGATATTAATTTGGAGAGGTTGACCACAAGTGAAATCAAATCTGGCAAACAGGTCACATTACAACACTTAAATCACAATGGGTAGGTGGGCTGGCTACCAACAAGAACAATATGTTAACATCTTTTTGATTGAAGTGATCAGGAATGAAACCACCACCCCTTGGCCTCCTTGTTGACTATATACTAAATGACAGTAGTGCTTTATGATGCTCTCAAATAACTTGACATCATACACAGAATTGCACACTTTCTAACAATCATCTCAATCATGCTAACAGGGTACAAGTACTGACATCAAACAGAAGAAAGAGAAACTACCGGGTACCCACCATTTGTGGGGGACAGCAAGCAGGAGGAGGTCCCTGCCTTCCATGTGGTAGACGGTATGGACCAGATCTCCATTTACAATCAAGCTGGAACTGAACATTGTGGCACAGGTCAAACACAGCAGCTTAACTGTAAACATTTAAACTGTACTTGGTCTTTGTGTGGGCAAGATGAGCAAATCATGATAACAAAGATATCAGCTAAGTACAGCTGAGGACAAGAAATGGAACTGAGCTGAGTAAACAATAACGAATCATCAGTTATACGAAATTTGTTTTGTCAAAAGAGAATTACTACACAGCAATATACCCATTATGTGCTGTGAACACACGAATACATGGACCATGAAGTAATTTTGTTAGGATTTGCATATATGCATTGTTTTGCAGACTAGCCAAGAAGTCTATCTGCTTACTACAGCAGGCTTCTCAACACTGAAAATATGCTCAGGATGTAAATCTGTGAGCAGAAGAAAGACTTACTTTGTGACATTGGAGATGACCAAGTCCCTGAGAAGGTGGGAGAGAGTGTAGAACATACCCCTGATGCCGGTCACCACACTGCTCCCAGGAGGGTAGCTGTATACCAGATCCTCCTAGAGTCAGAGAGAGGGGAAAGAGTTGTCATAGACAAACTGAGGCAGAGTCACTACACCACATCAAAACCAAGTGGTTACAGTTTGAAATAGTTAAATAAGGGTAGTTAAGAATTTTTTTTCTTTAAAATGCTTGTACCTGCTAGAAGTTGGAAAGGTTGTGTTTATACTTTGGGGTTTGCTTTCTGTGGTAGGTGTCCAGGGTGTCAGGGTTTGGACACAATGATGAAACTGTTTTACCCTTATGATATGCCCAGAAATGACCATGCACTTATGAGATCAAGATACAAAATTATTTGGATTGTTTTGATAGATTTTGAAGACATTGCATAATAGCTCAATTTGCATGAAGATCAATGATTCTTGAGATCAGTCTGACATACCTGATCAAAGGCATCATCAGATGTTACTCCTTCCATGGACATGTAGAACACTCCCATGGGGTCTCCACCTTGCATGGTCAGCTGGTCCCCTGACACAAGCTCCAGCAGGCTCTCATACTGGTGGTCTACAGGGGATGGGGGGCAGGGGGAGTCGGGCAGGGCAGCAGGCGGTGGAGACTCCAGCCTTAACCTGACCTGAAATATAAAGGAATCCATTCAGGGTTCATTCAACAGATTTGCTGAAAAGCCAATAATCGAAGTTGGCAAATCTAGACTTGCTTCATACAAGGTTACAATATTACAGAAACAGGAGAAGGGAAACTAGTTTAGGGACTGTGTCTAAGCCAGTAGGCTCAAATATTTGCACACACATCTAATGGTTGATAGTAAGAGCAACTATCTGTTACGGGCAAGAAAGTGGGCTGCTGTTTGCAGCTACTGAGTCTTGTCTCATCCTCATTAGAAACTACAGCTGTTATAAAGGTTCTCATGCGAGATTGCCTAGGAATGCTCAGTTATAGCAGTAAAAAACTGATCTTCACCAGGCAAACAATTGATTGACAAGGTGCGCACCAATGCTTCATATGATGTGCCAAGGGTACTAGATACCCATTCTGAGCAGTAACCGCCATGGAGGATATTACCAAGAAAGGAAAAAGAGAAAAACAAGAATATATTCAAAAAGTTCTTCATACTACAACATCTTGTACTTCAGACATGTACTTAAATTTGAGCAGGAGGAACACAATAAGAACTTTAAACCCCCCAAAAAAAACATCAAATGTCTCAACTGCTTCTTTGTTGATGTACCATGCTAAAACACAACTGCTTCTTTGTTGATGCTCCATGCTAAAACACAACTGCTTCTTTGTTGATGTACCATGCTAAAACACAAATGCTTCTTTGTTGATGTACCATGCTAAAACACAACTGCTTCTTTGTTGATGTACCATGCTAAAGCACAACTGCTTCTTTGTTGATGTACCATGCTAAAACACAACTGCTTCTTTGTTGAAACATGATATCTGTTTCCACACTAGGTAATATTTCATTTATATGAAGTATGATCAATCCATGCAATAGGGATACAATGACAAATAACACACATGTTCCAAGAAAAAACCTCTTTTAAGTGTGAGTTGGATTTTACGCCACATTTAGCAATATTCGAGCAATATCACAGCAGAAATGTTCTTGATAACTCCTTTAATAGATGTTGGTGAACATTTAATTCTTGTCACCAAGAATAACGAACTGAATTCAAGAAGGGTCAAGTTCAATTCACTGAATATGTGAGTGAATCACACCAAGACCATATTTTACCAAAGTATTACTGGGTCTTCAGAATGATTTTGCTGTTGAGCTTTTAATCAATACACTCCACAATGCTATTGGATTCTATCTGACATATTGCATTTCACAATCAACACTGATCAGTCTTGACAAACAGATCCCCTACGAACCTCCTTCAACTGACTACATGCATTTCCTATCGTGTAATCCTTAAACCATCACAAATCATATCCCACAAAGCTCCTGTCAACTCTAATCAACAGCTCTGTGCCACACAACAAAACAGCTCAATGGCCATATGTCAACGCCATAAGGGACTGTGTCAAAAATTAAACATAATGTCTGAATACTTCTTCATGCCCATCAATAACTCAATTAATTAACATAATTACTATTTAATGACGTGAACTTTTGACACTGGCCCTCAATACTTTGGTCAAGGAGTAAAAGACGATGTTGTCCATGCTTGACAGGTGATGGAGAAACTGATGTGACAACTTCCTAATATGTAGGTCCATTTCAACAAGCACCTGGTCAAACATCACAGTGTGTCCAGCCATGTGTTGTTAGTGCTATTGTACCTCAGGCGTGAAGAGGAAATACTTGCTGACATCATTCAGTCACCATGGAAACTGTTATACAAATGCTTAACTAAGTGTAAACACAATAATAAAAGGTGAGTCATTGTCCATACAAACACGGGCTAAGGGTTATTGTAGAAGACAATACTCTGATAGTCATATTATTTCATGCAGAGATCCAAATGTTTACTTAAACTATTCTTCAACTGATTTTAGCAGGTGTCCAAAAAAGAATGTTTCAGACATTTGTTAAACTAGTGGTGGGGTAGCCTAGTGGTTAGACCCGTTCGATTCCCTACACTTGTTCAGTGTGTGAAGCCCGTTTCTGGTGTTCACCGCTGTGATATTGCTGGAATATTGCAAAAACCAAACTCACTCACTCAAACAGCAAAAAATATGTCATCAACTCAAGAAGCAAATGACATTTCATAGTGTGTCCTTATTTTTACAAAAAATGTCATGATAATCATGGCAATACATAGGTTGACTTCACAAATGATTGTAATCGACAGCTCCAAGTTCAAAACAAGTTTTGACATACATCTGTCAACAGTGTACAAACCCATTACACTGTGTACAGTCCTAAATCCCATGTTATCATGCGAAGCCTACCGCAGCGGATTATCAGATTATTTGGCCCCACAGATGAGGATTAAAGGATTAACCTACGCTTTCATTGGTAGGAGACTTAGATTTAAGATTATCCCTCCTGGGCTTGGAGTGTGAAACTTACAAGACACCCTCGTCTCCTTGATTGATTGATTGATTTCAACATACCGGTGTTGTTTTCACGCACACAGGGAAATATACATCCACTCTCCACTAGCGATCTTTTTTATTTATATTTTAGATAAAATGAGGTCACAAATTCTCTGCAGGACAATGTGAGCTATTTCAAACATTCTGATGAGAACTTAAGCTGTTGCATAAAAGACTTGTTGTGGTCTTGTGATATTGGTGATGTAATTTGGGGATAATGTTGATTCTAACTGGAATTTTCCTCTTAACTATATCCTTGCACAGAGCTGGGGAGATAACAGAGAATTCAAAGAACAACAAAGTTTAGTTTAACCGATAGTGAAAGATTTACAGTACATTGACAGGATGAACTGCAAGTAATGCAATATCTTTGCTCTATGGATCTCTGTGTTTGTACAAACAAATACCAGTTGACAAATAGTTTAGACTGCGCAGCAAATCACTATTTGTTTTGTTTTCTATTTGCAGACACTGATGATGTATATGTTTTAAACATCTGGAAACTGAAAATTTTCATACCAATGATAGAAAATCATTTAATAATGTCTATCATCATGTATATACATCTGTAGTGCTAAAATGAAACAAAACTGTAAACGTTAATCTGAATTTTTATACATTTTTCAGAAACTAGATTTTCAAACGAAAATAGGGGCAGTGGGATTAGGGCCTAGTGGTTAAAGCGTTCGCTCATCACATCAGAGACAGGTTCGATTCTCTACATGTGTACAATGTGTGAGGTCCAGTTCTGAGGTTCCCCACTGTGATATTGCTGAAATATTCCTACTTCATTATCAAGCTCAAAATATCATAACTCTAAATGACAGAACATGCCTAAAACCATGAATACACTGTGTAAAAAGGTGATCTTTTATCAAATAATTAACTGTGATCCAAGTCATCATCAATAACCCATTGTTTCAATTAGTTTTGTCTCTTTGCATTACTGGTTGCATTCATTCATGCATTCACTCATGCATGCATTCATTCATTCATTCATTCATTTATTCATTCAGATGAATGTACATGTGATACATTTTCAATTAAACATTTTTTATATTGACATGTCTACTACTATCAGTGAGACTACTTCTGCATAAAACATAAAAAAATGAGATAAGACAACTACTTTCACAATCTTCATAAAAGTCACCAGCTTAGCATACAATAACCGCCATTCCTAGCAATACATATCAACATATTTGACAAGCCTATTACATTACACAACACATGATATCCACTGCGCCATGGAGTGACTGAGGCCACCACCCAACATATGTTTGCTGGAGATAAATCAAACAGATCTCTTTGTTTGGGCATTTGTCAGACTGAGTATTTGTCAAGTTTTGCACAAAATTACAAAGGCTCTGTTGAAAAACGTTGAGTATTTACTGAGTAATAGTTCACGAATGCAACGAGTGTTTCGGGAAATATTGACAGGCGTATACAACAGCATGGCTATCCAACACTCCCTGCATGGAGGAAGGGCTGTGACACGGTGACAAGTGTGACATGGCATGTAATGGCTTGCCTTGAAAACCTTGAAAGGCAGATTAGTGTTGTCAACAGTTAGACCATGTAGTAAATAAAAATAAATCTTGACCATGTAATATGTCTACAGGAATAAACTTTAGGAAAAAAAAAAGAAAAAGAGTTAGAACACATAGTTCTCTCCGACAAAATGTTGCACAACTGGACGTAATTATTCAGGAAATTGCATAGGTGCTGGTGAATGGCACAAATTCAAGAAATTCTGAAAGTTAATTTGAGATTTTTGTCCAAATTGTATTTTTTAACAATGATGTTGTTCATTTGAAAAATGTACCTTTTCATTGGAAGAATTTTCAGGTCAAAAGAAAATTCTGTAAAATCACTAAAAAACTGTATGTCTTAGGATTCAAAGCAAGGGTTAAAATTTAAGCATAACCCTGTGTAGTTCAATGCACAGTGTCCAGTGATGAATACCTGCATTGTCAATACCTTCACACATGAAATACCATGAATGTGGCACATACAAATAGCACAATAAGCATGATAAGTGACAAATGGTCAGTTTGTCCAAACGTAGTCCGTGAGACTAAAATGTCCGAAACAATCTCCAGCTAATGGTATGTTGCTTCCCACAGTTGTCCTGCTACTTGACTCTGATAATGACATCGTATTTATCACTACCTGTCAATCAGCCCAACTACAAAGGACCTCATACATACAGTCTGCAAGGGCAAACCTCTGTGTTCTACAGTCACCCAGTAAACATTCTGTGACATAATCAGTCTAGCTCGCCCTTTCTCTGCAGGACAATATCACTGAGATAGCGGATGTTGGCTTGGACAATTCAAGATTAATGAAGACTTTTATAAACTTCCAGTTGCTAGGAAACACTGTAAGTGGTTGAGGACAGGTCAATGTAGAGGTCCATTTAAATAAATGGAATGTTGGCAATTCAGCGACTTGAGTTAAGCATCAGTATTTTACATTCTTTTTGTTGGTTATACACTGGAGAAAGGCAACTTTTCAAATGAGAGAGTGTTGAGGCAGGTATAAAACTCTTACCTTCTTTGGATTGGTGATAGACTTGAGGCGGGTATCAATTGTTGACCATCCAACATCTCGGCCATTGATACACTTCAACCAGTCACCTAAACAAATAAAAACATAAGAAATATACAATCTATATCTATTGCAATTTAGGAAAGATAAGAAATATCCTGTCTGTCTGTTTGAAAGTATCCTCTGTTCACCCAGCAGTAAATGGGTACCTGTTAGGACAACTAGTGTTATACACTTCCCTGGATTCTAAAAGTAAAAATCAATGAGCACACTAATCCTTTGACCAAGGATAACATTGAACTGATATGTCGTGCAGCTACAGTTGGACGTCAAACACTTTTTATGCATTATTGATATTATTCTTACATAATGACATGAGATAGAGAGACTGGGTTGAGAACCACTCTGGGAATAGGATTGAATTATTATTATCACTGAGGTGTTCAAATGATTCATCATCAGATATCCATGTTTGGAACAATCAAGGGCAGTTTTAAGCCAAATGTGTTGTAACTGATTATCAGTTTTGGACAGGACATCGAGTGGTTGATACAAGACGTAATTCTTATCTGTCTGAGATTGATGAGACACACACAATCGCTTTTAACAAACCAACCCACAGGGCCGGAGACAAATGCACCTTAATCCACTCCACAATCTACTGCTGGCCTGGGTACAAGCCCAAACCATGAATTTGCCAAAATGATTGTCATTTGAAATAAAACGTCTAAACTAAACAATGAGGCAACTGGCGACCACTGGTTACAAGTTCAACAAAGTCCATGATGAAGTTGTAGTGTAATCCTTTCAAGACTGGGGCATTCCAAGTAGGCAATGCGGGGGTCAACAGAATAGCAACCACTTTCCCTGTGCTACGATACACAGCGTCCCTCGCTCTCACACACACCATTAGAAATACTCACACACATCCCTCCACAAACACCCAGCATTACTGTCCTCAGGGGAAGTGTCACAATTTGTCACCATATATTATTTATTGGAGTGAGAGTTGAAGCATTTTATACAACTTTAAGCAGTCTTGTGTTATATCAAAGTAGTGCAGAACAACTTGCTTGAGTGCCATTTCAGAAGCTGAGATGTGCAAAATAAAACAAATTTTATGGAAACAACTTCCTTATTTCATGAGAGTGACATTTTGATACAGATTCTTGTACCATCCTGCTTGACAACAGTGCAAGGATTTGTATCGGAAAGTCTCACTCAGGAAATATAGAGGTTGTTATCCATAAAATTTCTCCTATAAAGTATAGCTCAGCTTTAAATGATGTATCTGTGCATGGACTGTGACTGTATGCTCATATACCATGCCCACCCCTTGGACAGATTTGTCACTATGTAATACAAATCATACTAACTACAATATTTCTATTGTACCATGTTTTACTCTCAAAGTATACAGCTCTATTGGATATTATAATCATTACACTGGGTGTTGGGCATTGTAGAAGTGGTCATCCAGTACACTTGAACACATGGAATAATATTCACTCTACCTAATTCCTGATGAGAAATATAAAGTCCTTGCAGCAAATGAACCAGCAATTATTACATTTTCCAGTATAGTACTTCACACCTTTTCACTAATTTACAAAGAGCTTCATATTTTTAGAAGGGCCCTTGAAATTAGTAACTAGGGATCCTTTAGACAAAATGGTAGCACATGCAGCAATAAATTGCCAGTGAAAATACAGGAAAAATCATACAAATTGGACAGCATCTCACTCAACTATGATCACCATGGAAACCATCACACTGATATATGAAATGATACATGTATATGGTAAAAAATGTGACTTTCCTCTGTTTAAGAGAGAATTTGACTTTTAATCAATAAATATGATGCACCCACTTCCATGACATTACAATTTCTCTCCATCATGTGTCTATCTGAAGGATACATCATATTCATTGTATGTCTGCCAAGATAGGAGAAATGCTTGCATATTTGAAACATGTTACATAGGTCGCCAGCTGCGGTTATCACAAGAGGTTATCATTATCAGAGATTATCACATGAGGTTATCAGTATGCATTGTAACAGATGCATTAATCACCAACAAAAATGACCTTAACATATTTGTTGTTACTGAATCCAGCTGGGAAAATGTGTATATGTGACACATTTCCTGGGTAAATTAAAAATACATTAAGCCAAGCCATAAGATAGCTACAGAAAATTCTGCCCCTTTATGTTTGTATATTACTGTCACTGTAAATGTAATAAGATTAGAAAATTGACAACAGGGTGAGCAAACAACATACACAGAGAATTACATTAGTTGTTAGAGACTGAGCAACCACATAAGCTACAACTGCTAAATGTGTCTGAGTACAAGTTTCACTATTAACACCTGCATTAAAGAGTTTATCAGTTCTTATGTGTATGGGTGACAGTGACAGCACAAGGCCAGTCTTTGTTTACAGTCAATGGTTCTGAATGAGTCAGTATCCAAAACATAGTCATGATCAGCACCTGAGATTAGTGAATGAATACTTGCATGTCTATACCAGAAAACGTTACACATGAAAGATAATGCTGCTCATTTATAAACCTTGTGATGGATCAAGCACTTCATAGGTTCTTGGAACTTACAAAAGTATTAAAAGCCCAGCAAATACCTAAGAAAACCCTTTTGTTCAGTAATTAGTGTAAAAAGATAATCGTGAACTTACCTATTCTTATATCTCGAAACTTGACGGCAGGTCCATCAGGGACAAACCCTTTCACAATGATTTTCTCCCTGTCAAAGTCTGTACTCTTCACAGTATGTCCGTTAGTTCCCATAATACCAGGAATAATACCCAGTAGTCGCTCACACAGCGTCTCCCCGGGTCTCCCCACAGGCCGTAACCCTGGGTCCACTAGTAACACCACTTCCTTCACGGATTCCATGTACGGATAGTAACACTCTGCCTCACTACACACATCCTTTGTCTCGTTGGATGACTTAGAGTCTTTCTTTTTTAAAAATGAAGGAAACCGACTTGATTTTTTGGAGGCCTTTTCATTTTGGGGTGAAGGCTGGTCATTGTCTGTGGAATAGCCTGTGTCTTCACTGTTGGAGCATTTGCAGTTTCTCGTACTGCACCACCCTAATGATGACTCACAGCATGGGTGTGGCACAGTTGTGGGGGTGGGGACACTCAATGGAAGAGCATCTTCAACCTTGCCTGTATCCAAATAGAACAGCTCTCCATCACAGTTCACTTCTGTCTGCCAGGCAACTTTAGCTTTGCCTTTAAAAGAGCTGAAAATAAGTATAAAATTAGAACATTTAGAATTAGTATTTCCTCCTAATATGTCAATTTCATGATTGCCTCCCAATCACCTCAACAGTTGCTGTCTTAATAGGCCTGACAAAACCATTTTCACTCTCTTTTTCTTCAAAAATATGAACGTAGGTACGTACACACCTACATCCATCCATCCATCCATTTATTTTTGTGACTAACACACACTCACACATTTATTTTTGTGACTAATCCTAAGGTTGGTTCCTTATGAAAATTACGAAGGCTACTACGAAGCATTATGAGTTCCGACATATTGTACCTGACTGTAATAAAGGATCTCTGATTTATTGACCCTCATCATATAGCTGGAATAAATGAAGCATCAAACAAATACGTGACACTAGATGTCAAAACAAAACTGTCAGTAATTATCTTTCCTACGCCCAAGAGTGCATAGAAGCATATAATAAATGCATAAAGTGGACTCTGGAGTCTGTTTGGAAAATGCGTCCTACTATAATCACAATGAAGACGAAATATAGATGCAAATGAAATGAATGTGGCTCTGATCGGTGAATTCAAGAAAGGTTTTTAACTTTTGCTGAACTAACTTCTGCTGGACTAACTTTCCTGAACTAACTTTCAGTCGACATTTCCCGTAAGAAAACAGACCCTGATATCTGTAGCGGGAGACGAAAGTACAGACATGACACTGCACATCTCATATACACAGTAACATCTGCCGGAAAATATTTCAAGACTTTCACAACACTTATTCTAAGTTTTGTTTACACAACTTTTCAATCCCGGAAATGGATCATTTTTGTGTTTTTCAGTACAAAAACGCTTGACAAGGGACGTAACTCTCAGAAAACGGTAAATTTCTTGACTCCACTCTGTCTCGCTGTCTCGCAGTCTCACAGTCTCATATTATTTCCCCTTCGGTCTAGCCCTTTCTGAATGTTGTAGCCCTACATAAAGTCTAGAATTCCTCAGGTTCGGGTTCTGAATCAACGACGCCTCCTCAAAATTGAAATGGAATTATTTGTTTCTATAATAATTATACATATTCAGATACTAGACTTCAATCAATGCATATGTCATGATACGATCAGTTGGAAATGCCTTCTGCCAGAAATACAGGTTCTGACGTTTGATTTGAAACTGAGACACTGTTCTTAACAGCTTTAGTGTGATATATGATGGTCTTTTAAAAAACTCAAATAACCAATCAACCAAACAAAAACAAGAATTAATATATATGTAAATATATTTAATTATATCACATGATTTGCTTCATGGTCACATGACTACATGGAATGATGCATAATAGTGTAATGATTAACAAAAGACCACCCAGATATTGATAGCTCTTTTTAATATTAAACGCCTACAACACAATACGTTCAGTTATCGTTTAATATATCGAGAAAACTGTCTCGCATATGATGTGGGTCACACGGGTAGGAATACACCCCTATCTTATTCACACATCAAATAATAAGGATAGCGATTGTTCTGTCCATTATGGACGTATTTGACTATACGGCACAGTTCCGTCAGCCATATAAACCATGCACTGACAGAGATCACCATAATAATTGTCACTTCTCCTTGTCATTATATGTTTCAAAAGGTCTGCTCAGAGGACGCGTTTAAGGACGAGAACATACAAAGAGACCATTGTGTCGAAGTTACCTACAGGGCACGCTCGGTGGTAAATCGAGGACAAGTGAAATGAGAAAGTTGTTATCGATCTAATTGAGCATTACCCTTGGGAAAGTGACGCTACACGAGCGAGGCACATACAGCCCCCTTTATCACTGGTCCACCTGACTGCACATATTCCATCTGACTAAACTATCCTCGGGCTTACATTACCTGCAATAAACACGTATTCAAATTTATGTGTAGTGCTGATGCCGAAAAAAATATTTATATTATATTATATAAAACAGAGAACGCACTGTCAACCGTTGAACGTGGATCCATCACATACATGTGTAAATAGACGGTTTCTTTGATACTTACTAATATTGTTTGTCCATTCCAATGTGTTTTGGGCGGCATTGTAAACCAGCCACCTCGTCAGAAAGACGACATAGACCTTGTCGAACCCATCCCTTTTTTACTGAAGCCTTGCGATAAATATATGTGTGGTGTTACTGGGGCCTACCCTAAATCCATCAGAAACGTCCATCTGGCCAGCCCAGCGGCAAACATACCCCACCCCCACCCCCAAATGCATGCGCTGTGTACAGAACATGATATTAAGCCTGCAGTGGTCAATAATTCTGTTATTGCCCATAGTGATGTTGGTCGATGATTTTGGCATTGCCCAGAGTGATATGTTTATTTCAATTACCACAGCAATCAGTTGTCCTATCACATTCCCACTGACCGGGCTGCGATAAGTATCTATACAATGTCTGTCCACCCTCGCAAGTACACAGAGCTGATAATATCACCATTTCCTCAGCAAATAACGTACCCACATGGTGTACAGTACCGACATTAGTTGGCCATAAACATGTGCCATGAAATCCGATATCTGTAATACAGTTCTTGATTTCAAATCTTAGCATGGTTGATACCAGTACAAAAAAGGTTTATGTGGTAAAAATGTCAGTTTGTGATGTACTTATGAGCATGAAAAAGACATGTAATAGTCAATGGATATATATTTGCCCCTAGCGGTCTGTTACGATCTTTGGTGATTTGGCTGGAAGGAATCGTTATTATGACAGCGTGTTTCAACGGTTCTGGATTACATTGAACTACCGAAGTATTAGAATTTACCTTTCTAAGGTCTAGTCACATTCATGTGTATATACAAAAGCATTAGACTACTTTGAAAAGTCACTGTACGTTTAGGGAACATGAACTTAAAACGTTACTCATTCTTTAACATTTGGAGTGAAAGAGTGAGTGAGTTTAGTTTTACCCCATTTTAAAGCAACATTCCAACAATATCGCGGCAGGTGACACATGAAATGGGTTTAATATATTGTACCCATGTGGGGAATCGAACCCGGGTCTTCGGCGTGACCAACAGATGCTTTAACCATTAGGCTCCCCTACCAGCCCCCGAGTGAAAGAAACTGTGTACCATATCACAAGCTTGCGTGTCATTTTGACATGAATTTATCTGTTTACGACAATTTTCCTCTGAACATTTTAATGTATTGCACGTCACTAAAGTCACTGAATCTTACACGGGTAAACTCTATTACATTTGCTGGACATCCAATACATGAAATACCACCCCCCAACACCCCTGCAATGACATGAGCTGTTCCGTGGCAAAGGTTCAGTGTTTCATTGTATACAGGTGTATTTGTTGGTGTTTACACGTAGGGGACCAAACACAAATGCTGAAATAAAAACAAATATTGTATAGATATGTATAGAATAATACAGTAATAAAACGGCATTTTACGGTCATAACGGTCTGATAAAACTGCCCGCTAAGTTTCAGTCCCACAACCACAACAAAGCATGAAGCGACAGTGACTCATTTTCTGTTAACATATTCGTATAAACACCTCTATGTATGTGTTTGGGTGATGTCGATGAAATGTAGAACGCAACTTTTGAACACTCATTTCTCTATTGGCGCCCTAGGTACGATATTGCTACGTCATAAATTTTCCAAATAATATGTTTTATGATTTTCTTTTCCAGTACATATCTCACGCTCACAAAGGTGTTTCTTTACGTGACTGACAGGTGTCAATTCCACACATGTTTATTACAGCACTACCTAGTGTAGGCATTGTGTAAAGGTACACTGCCAAGTACTTGCCTATAGTCATTTCGAACAGTCTCTATTTTTCTCGGTACGATGTCGGTTAAGCCTAGGGAGTGAAACGTTTGGCTTAACGTGACAGATTGTGTATTGTATCGTAACCTATTTATTTTTTATTGCTTTAAGGCATTGCAAGAGAAATCAACATGGTAGGCACAATGCATTACGTCAGGCACACAAAGTTGCCAGACGGCCCCGTAAGTTAAACACTATTGTTAAAATCTCAGGTACGTAAACAGTGTCGATCCGTGACGCGGGCCGGGAGATGTCGGTGAAGACGTTTTATCTTTGGGTAGCATGGTAATCGTGAAGACTGTTGTATAAATCTGATTATACACAAGTTTTATCGTCCAAAAATATCCTGGGAAATACAGGTCCCCGATGTACGTGACGCACAGTCAACATGTAAGAATGAGCACTAGGTGAATGGAGTTGTATGCTTCTTTAGGCGTATAAGAGTTGTCGTTGTGCCTCGACAACGTCGATTGTTGATACTGTTTACGAGTTGGTTACCACGACTAGATTATTTACAGGACATCTCAAATTCAAAGCTATCTTAATCTCGGCAATTAGATGCTGAAGGCATTTCATTATCACTGACCATTCTGATTATTAGCAAGCCTGTTACTTAGTTGTTTTAATGGTGCTTGGGAAATTCAGTTTTATAACGAGGTGTGAGCTTGATGAGTTAGGGCATCCGTTAGAGATACAGGTCTCATATGGTTACCTCTTATGTGCCACCCACTGCACTAGTAAGATACCGACAAACCAACGGTCACATTAATGGAGAACTAGGATTCGAACCCACGACAATGGTTTTTGGCCCTACCGTTGCATGGACAGAACTTCGATGGACTAGCCACCTGAGCCCTCTCGAACAAAAGTATGCCAACTTATATACTTGCATCTTCACGCCACGTTGGCTCTAAACGAATATCTGCCGTACTCTATCCTTGGTCGTCTTTGCAAAGAACAATTTAACTGAGGATACATTTTGTTTTATTTTCCGGCGCTCGGCATAAATCATATCAAATGAGATAAAACAACGATTTTTGTGATCATACAGTATCTACGTGGGATAGCAATACCACTGCGTTCTTGTATGTCATTTGGCCAGAACTCTCATACAGGCAGAGTTTGAAATGTCTACTGAACAAACAGCCGCAGGTTTTCTCTGCTGTTGACAATGCAAGGTGTGGGTGTGCGTGAGTGCGTGCGCGTACGTTTGTGCGTGTGTGACATTGTTAAACGTATTCTGGCGTCTGTAAAGGCGACAGACGGGGCAAGGTCACTCGTGTCTTTCAGATTAAATCGGTCATACATTCTGACATTGTCAGGTGACATATTAAAAACAGTATCGGTGTACACAAACATTTTCTTAAAGCTTACAACTAAACATTATCTGCCGCCCGTGCGTGAAAAATAATATTGTTAAAGACAGGAGACGCGGGTCATCTGATGCTACGTTGACCAGTGATAACAAAGAGGCATGGATACTTTACATGAGAATTACCACATTCTGTAAAGATATTCGCCCTAAGTGCTAAGAAAACATTATGGCGCACCTACATTGTGACCAAATTAAAACGAAATACCTTTAATTCTTCAGAAAACAATTCCGAATTTTCTTCGCCGGTGAAGCGTGCAACCCCCTTTGAAGTGGACCTCGTTAGGTAAAGTATTCTAAAACTTGATTAAGACTAATACCTACAAGTATGTCCAGCGTTCTACAGTTTGGCGACATTCAAAGCTTCCATTATCGGATGAGAATCGGAGAGGATTCGCATTACAAATGAAGTGTGATCAGGAGTTTAGAGCATGTCTAATTTCCATTAATACAGATGGTTGCCCACCGCTTTCATCGCTGCAAGGAGAAGTGTAAACGAATCGAACTGCGGAAGTAATTCTTTTCTTAGGAAGCAAGGTAGCCTGAAACTGTTGGCCTCCCACCAACTCAAAAACAGAATGATGGAGTTATAATGCTTTGAAAGAGTTAAATTCGCCAAAGGAAAGACGCAAATTATGGAGTGGTAGTAATGTAATACGACAACAAAGTAAGAGTGGTATATAGCCCGTGAAATTAGGGCAATCGATACGTCAGAGTGGGATTTCTGTACGCATGCAAATGCAAGGCCACGCTTACACCGTTGACGCTGTGTTTTTGTGTGAAATAATTACAAATTTTAGATATATTTTATGCAACCTGATAAACCTTTGGTTGTAATCATGTGTTTCGGGTTGTATAGCTTGTCAGTCATTGATAACAGCTGAACGTGGTAATCAAATACATACGTATGGTGATAGTATTTAGGCCTAACGTCATGTGGGTGGTCAGAGTGCTGACGTTTGGTAAATGTTCCATGTAACTGGGGACGAGGTTGTTCTTGGATTTGGCAGATTTATTGTGTAGAATGCAGTTTGCTACACGCTACTGACCACAGTTGTATATTCAAGTGAATGTTGTTTTATACCACGGCGGTTCCAAATACTCAGCCAGACGAGTGGTTGATAGTATGATCAACGCTATAAGAAGTACAAGGGCACGTTGTCATCTGAGTCCCATCAGTTTTGCCTTAAGGAATGCCGGGGACATTCGACTAAATTCCACTCTGTAGTCACGGCGTTAATGGGACATATGATTGTTGTTTTGTTAGATGAGATGGTATTTAATTAATATTCAAATGGAATTATATGAAAGTGTTGTCATGGCAACTGTATGATCAGCCAGTGCCAACTGTAACCACGACCTGCCAAATGTGAAACTGCGGTTACCTTCGGTTGAATGAAACCTTGGGTGTTGTTAAGTCGGATCTGGACAAACGTAATAATCTCCCCGTGTAATACCCGGAGTCATGAACTAGATCAAACATGTCTGGACATATTCATGTCATACATCACACAACATTATTAAAAAATAAATAAGGACTTTCATGTTTTAATATTAAAATTTTCCGTAAGCGATAACACATTTATTATATCTTACGATAAGAAAGTTACCATGCATATAAAAAATCTAACAATCTTATTGATTCTGTATATAAATGATTCTTTAGAATGTATAAATAAACATAAGCATATTAAAGAACATTTGTGTCAACAACAGATATCTCGGTTGCTGACTTGAGAAACGCATTGCCAAGCTTGACTGTATATTGCAGTTTTGAGGAAAGCAATATTTGCACGAAACCCCCCCTGTCAACATGCATGGCGGTTAAAACAACCCGAACAACAATACCCTTGCAACATTAAAACAACTTTGACATGAAATAACAGGACAGAAGATAACATTACAGATGTCCGTGAAATATCTTCCGTATTTATCTGTTTACAAAGCTCGCACGACCACAGGGATTATGTCATAAGCAAAGGAGGAACAGCCATGTTAAAATGAGACATTGGGGACTTTACGTTTACCTACTGGCGAGAGACGTGTCAGGACGTCTGCCTAAGCCTTGTTAAAACTTCAAAATTTGAGGGGGATGAGAAAGCCGCAGATTTCCCGACTGTGGCTCAGTGGCCAGGTAAACAACGTGCAGGATGCAATTAGTGGAATTAGAATCTGTTGTTGATCCGGGACAATTGGTAATTTTATCCCTCAAAATATATGAGGTTGCTTGTACCTGTGCACATTGGTGGCATTTTGTGAGAGATCTCATTAAAATGATTGATTATTTTACGCCACAAACAACAGTATCCCAGTTGAAAGGCTGCTGAGTTTGGACCGAAAATCAGGTGATTGACATCACGAGCATCGTTTACGGACGTGTGTATCAAAGAAGTACATCAGCATAGTCAGCAAGACTGACCACATAACCCCTCAATCGCCTCTAACGATATGGGTATACATGTTACCGAAGGCACATTCCAGACGGGATCCCTGCTTGGTAATGATTAAAATGGGTACTTTTCAGCAGTTCTAAAACTAGAAAGTATCTGTAGAACGGAATTATGTCTCAAACAATTAACAATTTCAAAATTCCGCGTTGCCATGGCGCGGTTTATTTGTCCTTCCCATGGACTGTAAGTAGAAACAGGCTGAAATGTTAATATTCCTTTAGACAAAAAGGTGTGAACTTTCCTCAGTTAAGGCTACATCGAAATGAATACCATTTCATGGCGGTTTATGTTCGTTATAAAACATTGCATGAGAAGTACTATCATGCTGTACGCGTGATAAAAATAACATGCTTAGGGTTCGTATCCGGACAAAAGGGGATATATAACCCCGGATAATCGAAGATGACTTTGAACGATGGACAACAGGTGTACATGGGAACACGCGCGACGTAGATGACGTCAGAACTAAAATGTTCGATATAATGAAAAGTGACTTTAAAGCAAATATGAGTGACTGCCTTTTCGCACTTATTTACAAACACCTGCATACTTATGTTTTCTAATTACCGGATGTCTAACAAATAGTTTCTAATTTCCCTACAGGTTTAGTTTACATGTCACGTGTACAGTCTAAATGAGTGGACAACATACATCATTACAAGACATCTATTACAGCCAGTTTGGGGAAGAGCGTCTTTGTCATAGCAGTAATTAGATCACAAGGCATGTTATTACCGTGTCCCCGAGTGAAATGTACCCACTCTTCCTGGCTGTTTATAACGTGATGTGTAACCGCGGGGTGAAATATATCGCACCTGTAAGTGTTCTATTTCAAACCAATTACACATGGCCTGTCTGTCCTGCATAATAAATCAGCCGGGGAGACGACAACTTCTTGTATTTTGTTTCCGAAATTTTTCAGAACGTGTAAACATCGTATTGGGATACGTCACGCATGCGGTTATATGCAAACATGCCTTGGCTAGTCAAGGAAACTTGGAAACATGCACGACTTCATGTATAGTCACAGCAACCATTTGTCAATGTCACATGGTTCCTCGAATCATTCATGTACTAAATGGTAGTTTTATATCCAATGCGGTTGATGAAATGGGTAAACAATGAACAAAACGTAGAACTGGCAATGATGTGGTGTTGGGGTGTCTTAATTGCAGGCGAGGTCAAGTGGGCACATATTGTCAGTGGTATACAGAAAGGTCAGCTATTTATATTTGATGTGCAGGTGGTAAGTGGGGCTGGAGTATGGTTGTGCGGTTAGGTTGTTCATACCCACAACAAGAACACGTTCTCTAGGCACGGATTTCTTGTTGAACGTGTGTGGGGACAAGTAAGACAAAGAGTACGGTTTGCAAGCGCACAGTACATACATGTTTGCTTTGAGTGAAATACGATGCACTAGCACACGGTTCCATTTATGGACTAATTGCATCAGCGTGTTACTAAAGAGTGCGCACGTGAGTCAGGTTTGCAGCAAGATAACGGCGAGGGACACTAAACACCGGCTTTACTCATTGTACCCATATGGGGAGGAACACGGGTCTTCGACATAACGAATGAACTCCCTGACTTCTAGGTTACCTTATCGCCCCCACCAAGGATGATCAGCACTGAAGTGTAGCTGTAATCAAGCTACCCGAAAGTTATGGTTTTATTTTACAGCTTTTCCATACATCCCTGATAATTGTTTTATCAACTGGACACCCGAGTATGTTTCTGATGTACGATCAAGTTAATGTAAGCGTATTTATAAACAGTAAATGCTTATTTATTTGGCTCTAAATGTTTTATACTTTCATTACCGAAAGCATCCGTGTGTTTTATTAATATTTCCAGTTTGATACAGGAGAACATTGGCAGTTCCCATTTTTCAGCACAAATGAAATGCGGTTTTGTGTCAAAATTATGTAATGACTGTACACAACCTCAAACAATAAAACAAAAACTGAGATCGACATGGTGCTACGACGAGATTTTGAAATGAAAGACAGCTGCCGTTTTTTCGACTTTTAGTGAAATGTAGAACACTGTCACTTTCGGGATTGTTGTCGTTAGTTAACGCGACGTACGCGAGTAAAAATGGGCTTTACACATTGTACCCATATGGGGAATCGATCGTCTTGCCAATACAGCGGAGGTTTTCCCGTGAAAGACAGTTGCATTGTTTTCAATGTCGGTAAGAAAAATTAAGTTAATGCCAGTTTCGGAATTATTGCAGTTAGTTATTGCAACACGCATGTGTGTGTGTACGGACGAACAAATACCGGTTAAATAGTCCTGTATCACAAACACCAAGCCTCGCATGTGCACAGCTGCAACATTCAGGTTTAACGTCATCCAGTTTTGTTTTTTATGGGTTTTTTTTGTTTAATTAGTGCCGACCAGGGTAGCAATGGGTACCATTTCATAGTGTGACGTGGCCGGGGATCAAACCTACGCTATCCAGTAGACAATCGAGGCGGTGTATGAACGCAACTGAACTATCTCAACATTAGAAGTACTGACATGGAAGTGAAGCGGTATACAAGGCTTTTGACGGATGGTCGAATTGCATATATCATGTGCGCGTGGACCTCAGACACAAACATGACACATCCACTTGTGTTTTCCCACAAAACAACTTTGAAGAACGTCGAGGTGAGTCTATTTAACAACGGTGGGTCATCCATGGGTCAGCGTAAAGTAGCCACGGGCCTCACTTAAAACAGTTGTCAATCACAGGCCCCGAGGGAGATGTTGTTCAGCTGACCGATGAATATACATATAACTCAAGCCATTTTGAAGTGCGGAGAGTCTTGACTCTGCAAGGATCTCAATGCTAGCCATTCAAAGCCAGATATATACAGTTTCCATTACACCCCAGCTGCCTGCCAATGGGATATACAGCGTCGTTTTGGGTGTCTTTAACACTGGGTTTATATATAGTGTGTTACATATACACCAGAAGTGTATACACTGAGCGACACCATATCAATGTAAAAGTGTAAAATACTCCACTGAACATCAAATGAAGACATTCCTGTTAATTACTGATACAGACATGTTCCTGTCACAAATGATACGGGGCAGTGGGTTTGCCTAATGAGTCACTTCGTCAATCTGTAGGCCCGAGTTCGATTCCCGTCATTGGTTCCGTTCAGTGGTGAATCTCATTTCTGGTGTCCCCCGCTGTGGTAATGCTAAAATATTTCTAGAAGCGGCGTAAAACTAAACCCACCCACAACTGATACATATATGTCGAGCTAAGTTTAAACATTAATGACACAACAGATGTCGCACAATTATTCAAACGTCACCAAACACTTAATGACATTTTCCTAACGATCACATCTGACGTAAAACTGTAGAAAAAACGAACAGCTAGTATCAGAACGGAGGCACTTCGTAATTATCATATCATCTCGTGCATCAATGCATTAAAATCATGTTAACAGTCAAGCGTCACATTGTAATTGCGAGGCAGCAAAATTATTATTAAGCCATAAAGGTAGTTGCGATTAGGTACATTGCCATCACAGTATAATTTTGAGTATACTGTTTGGTCTATTATCTTTTGTTATGTCAGTCTGTCAGAGATGTACTAGCGCGAATGTGGAATGTTAAAATCGGGCCGTGGAACAAATCCCTGTGTATCATGACAATATACGTCCGCTGATTAAATGTCTTGTTTATGTACTTTGATGGTCGGTCTTTCAGCCCTACAAACTCTTTAATGCCAATGAATGTAGAAGCCTAAATATCAGATCCGTCGCGGATATATGTGAGTGTAGTCTGTATACATAAAAACTGGGTTTCAACTCTAACATTAAACAAATGGTGACACCTGCTTGATAAAAAAGGCAAAAAGAGTGAAAAAACGTGCTGCACGTGGTGTACTCTCACCTGTTTCCCAGAATGACGCTGACAGAGTCAAAGTCGCCACCGGAGATGGATTTACTCAGAGGCGTGCTCAGGCCAAACATACTTGCAGAACCTCAAGCAAATTGCTTCAATAAATTGTGAAATTCTGTTCTTCTTCACGCGGGCGTCGCCAGCTTTCTTGTACATTTAGTTCTTGGTTACACATCTGAAGGGGTCCGGCGAATCTTATCACTGTAAATAGCAGAGAGTTCCAGGCCGTCAAACCGTGTTTCAGAACAAGCAGGTAGAGATAGGTCACGTTTTGTAGATAGTGAAATATACAGGCAATGACACCATACGTGTGCTGAAATAGACAGCTTGGTATAACAATTGCTAATTAGCTTGAGCATTGAAGGTGTACTTAACGTCCATTGTTTTGATGAGCTGTCAAAACATCGGGTCAACAACTTGCTACTGTTCGCTTGTCAAGCACTTGTGGCAATTGGCAGATGTACTTAACACTTAGGAAATGTTTTGATTGCAGTGCTTCTTCCAAATCCAGGGATTTGTAGAAATAAAGACACATGGTAACGAAGTTTTGGCTTCCATTGAAACACTGCAATATTTAACAGTGATAAAAACATGGTATGCTCACATTTCAGCTGTTTTGAAAAGCACATTAGAAAATCCCTGAAGATTTCGAAAAACATTAGGTTTCATGTTTTCAGTTGAACATGGTTGTACATATCAGTTAATTTGGCCATGGTAGTGTTAATGTGCATGTCTAGTTTCGAGAAATGTATTGAATCAAGTTAAACATCATCAAATGTATAATCCTACACATGTTGATCATTGATGTGACTCGTGGTAATAATATACTTTTCAACAACTTAAGTCTTGCTGTATGTATTACTGCACACATTGCTGTGAAAAAGGAGGCATTTGAAATATGATATTCATTGCATAATTAAATAAAGTAATATGACCAACCTCGTTGCACAGAATAATGCACACAATATACAGGTATGATGAAAGTAATCCACAGAACAAGGCCAACATGCGCCTAGCGCCAACTCCGACCAACACATAAATACTCCAGGTGAAATCGGCCTACGTTGTAAAGAGCCTTACGTTTAGTTCATTGGCTCTGACTGTAGAGAAAGCTCTCCCGCTTCTCCCAGTAACACGCCGCTGGCCCGAACACCGACACTCAATCCTCGCCTCACAGTGACGATCAGAGAGAACCGAGATCGGTTTCGCTGTCACTAATGAAAGCGATAGCTTCTGAACTACCCCGTGGGGCACAAGGTATATCTACACCATCAACGAACTGCTGATTTCACTTGATGGACGTGAAGTGTAGATAGCGATTACAAACTATAACAGACTTTGACAAGTTCACGCGATATTATGACATGCAGAGCGCGTATGTGACACTTGATCACAACGCCCGATCACAACATCATGTCGATTTCATAACAAGCGCATGTCATCTATGCGCGACATGTGTCTATTTCACCAGCTGAGCTGCAGTTGAACACGGGTCATGTCAGGAGTACACCGAGAAGCAGCTTCATATATCCCAGAGAGATCGCAAGCATGTCAAACCCTTTACACTCACGGGAGTTGATTAAGCGCTCACCACGTATACTTGTTCAAGATAAGTGTCACTTTACAGTCGCCCTGTTGGTTTTAGATCGATTTGTTAATCCGGGCAATTACGTCGCCAATACCCGACTAAATCCACCCTGGCTCTTTCTCTGACCTGGGTCTTAAAGGCTATTTGAGTGATCACACGCTTTCTTCTCTAATATTCAAGTCTTAACTTTAGTAATACCCACCAACACTGGTACCCGGGTAGACGAAATCTCCATTATGATGCATACATTATCTGAAAGGCACCCGCGTTCGTGATTTCAGGTAGACGCTGAAGCTATACCCCATTCAACACCGCCATGCTTAATATTTCACACAAATACCGCTGGCTATTGACAAGGTCGGGTAGTCGGCGGTCGCTAAATACCCAGTATTACCGACTTTGATGGCGAAGTACTAGTGTTTGTTTGATGTCTCCAGCCTCTTTCATTCCATCAACAGAGCTTCAATGAGAATGGACAGAAGGCGGATATTTGGGCTCTTGCCACTACGTAATGGATCTGTCAATTAAAGAAAAAACCGATAGTTTATTTGAATGTTTATTATGTTCCCTGAAAGTCTTTATGGTTGTATGCTTGGTGTTTGTGGAGATGCACCTACTAACGTTATCACCTTTGCCTGTTTTTTCGTTGTACACCTTTAGCCAGGTATTCTGTGTCGCTGTCACGTGCGCAGGTGATTAAGTCACACTGCCGGCATGGCTGGGATCGGATGTTTGTGTGACTTATAAAAAATATGTTTGATGTAAAGGATACTTGTAAGGTCACGATGAACGCTGCATATGTCGAGGGTGAATTTTCCCTGTCTATTTTCCCCAGTAGATTAGGATTATGCTTTAGCTGAAATCAAATGTAATTTCATCCAAACGATCTGAAATCCTAACATGTCTGAAATAGACATGTAAATGTACTTGCGGATGTTGTCGACTGTATTCATCCTACTTAGACTTGTTACACCCACCAATAGTAAAACAAATAAAATAAATAATATTAGAGTAAAATCTTCAGATGCTCTAAACTGCAAGGCAAAATAACAATAAAAAACAAACACCCACAACAAACAAACATCAACAACCACACCCAGAATATACCTATACCCGTATCTGATACCCGTATCGGGTAACTATGATAGTATTTCTTGTTTGTTTCGCTTTTATCCACTGCCAAATACGGGCGTATATTTAAGACAGTATCGTATTGCTGTGGATGTTTTTCCATGGAACGGTTCATGGTGGAACACGAGCTACTCCCAAGGAAGATGATGGCATCGCAATATAACATCCACGTTCTAGTACACCGTACAAACAGGTCATTCATCCGTGGATTTAGTAGGCGAAACCTATGTATTTGAGAACAAGGTTTTCGCGGCCCCTAATGACCCTGGGTGCATTGTCCACCCCTTGTCCGGTGACATTGCAGGGTCAGGTTAACAGGTGTCCAGCAAGACGATGTAGCCTCAAGGGTCACTCGGTACGACGTCGGTGTCATCAGAACACACCGCTCCGTTCTTCCATACAAGAGATACTCTTTGTGAGAGATGTTACCGGACAACATCGGACAGCAGGGGGCGGACACGCCACTACTGGGGGCGGCGGGCAATTCGTTCCTCTGGTCAACCAATTGTGTTGGTCAACTGGTGGAGTCGTCCAGCAAATTGAAGAAGCTTTCAGGGTCGGCAGAAATACTGAATGTACCAGTGGTACGACCATGCGTGTCCGACCCCTGGGTATCAAATGTTATTGACTGTCCAGCACGCGACAGGTGTAGGGCAGTGTTGTCCTGACTCTGATTATACTCCCATTAATTAGGTCTTTGTCACCTGGGATTCGCAATATGGGAAGCGAGAAGGTCGACATCGGTCGTCACTGGGATATACAAAACCTGCCATGTTCCTAGTTGTCTTTTATTGTGGAAGAGTTGATGCTTATGGGGAATGGTCCACAAGAAACGGACACAGTTCGAGCGGTTATTGCACATACCATCCGGAGGTAATATTAGACACAGGGAGTCTTTAATAACCGTTCTTGACTTTTAGACTTGGAGGCTTTATTGTGAGGACACAATAGTAAATGGTACAATATACGTTATGTGGGCATTTTCTGATGCGATTTTCATCTCTCAAGTGTTGAAGTATTTGCTGTTTATGGGGTCGGTAAACCCACTGTGCACGCGTCATTATATGAATGTAGCATACGGAGCATACAAGAGGCTGGATGTCAACCTCTGGCTAGACATAAAGTACAGGTTGTACAGAACAATTACATCTTTCTCCTCAGAGGAACACATAATGATTGCATCGTAAGTAGTATTGTATTGATGGACATATAAATCCATTTAAATAACACAACCGCTTCATCGCATTATTCATCATAATGTTTCGACACCATTGTTGCTGCAATCACATTTCATCGTTTCTAAATAATAAGGAAATTTAAACCAAACCAGAATTTCAAAACGTTTTCTTTGTCTGGAGTACTTGTACTACTATATGGAAATGTTCACACTGTCGAAAAAGATTACATGAAAATATTTCAACTAATAAATGCATAAATGTTTCATTCTCAAATGTTAGAGAAAGCCCAAGACTTCAGTTCTACCCTAGTGACACCAAATTCTGTCATATTACTGTGGTTAATGAGTACTGGTATGACACAAAACTATAATAATATGAAGAGGTTTGTATTTTGTCTTTAGTCTCAAGTTAGTGTTTATGTCTCAGATCTGCTTTTCGTTGGTAGGACAATGACAATCTTTATAAGCACTACCGGAGCGGGCGGGATGAAAGGTACCTGAAATCACATCTAGTCAGCGTATATTGTAGTTGGGACAGGTACGTGAGGCTGCTACTGGCCAGTCTGTTGTATTATATCGCTATCTTGAGATATACTCATAGAAATGTATCGCAACACTTATGGTTGATAACCCCACTATAACCATTCATTCATATCGTTATATAACTATGTTTGCATGATTATTTTCATACGTCGGGCGTATCATGCATTGATTTTACATATGCATGTGTCACGATCAAAGGCAAGTGTCACGTGCAATACATGTACTCGTCATTAAGCAGATATCGAGTTTCAGTAAACTGTTCCTACCGCGAGATAACGTGAAAATCAGGTGAGTTCTTTATGGAGTGGCACACACGGCCCTGCTCAACTAGTAACTACTCAAAGGTGGTCAGTTATTGCTATGCTGAATGCTGGCATGTCACTGAAGACATCAATCACACAAAGTGACTTTAGCATCGTCGTCTGTCCAGCAGGACGGTTGGAAACATCTTGATATCTCCAGGGTAAACGTTACGATATGTCTCCACAATATATTTACCCTGGAGATATCGAGGATGGGTCCGAAACAGTCTACCATCGACCTGGCATACAGCCAGATGTCATCTCAGACGACCGATGCCACCAAACTAGCACGACCAGCGCGTCTGCGTAACTTGTACCACGTAACGTTTGTCTGGGTTCATCGATGGTACCTACCTACTGGTCCTACTCAGACAGATCATCCAGTACAAAATCCTGATGTATTGAAGCAAGTTCATCAACAATTGAAGGATAACCTTAACATCAAGTTCAACGTCTGATACTGTCAGTGTGGGCGGGGGTTAGGGATGGTGGAGGTAATGAGCTCGGTTGTTGATACTTGTGTGATATTTATAGGACTGTATGCCACAGTCTTGAAAATGAGCGCATTTGTTATTGTCAGATCATAGTTATCAGCTCTACAGAATGAGTAACTGGTTTGCTCCTCTGAACACAGCACAGACATTTGCTGTTTTTGGCGTTAAGTTTGTCATTTAACCATTCCTTATAAGTCATTGTATATATGTACAGGGTGGTAACAGTTACTTTATGATATCATATCACACTGAGGTCACAACAAACAAACATTAAAACAACGGAGGAATAGTACCAACTTGCAGTCATGTTAAATAGCGTTCAATCCATCTATTTAGAAAGTGCTCAAATGTCACATATGTTATATTTGAGTTAGCAAAGTATAGATTCTGTCGTTTTTGTTTGGTTGAGTCCCTTCCGGGATGATTCAACCCACACTCTCAGAGGCAGCCACACAAGTCAGACATCTAACCCACTCCCACCGCGTATTCAACTAAAATGGAAGTCGGGCAACTGGTGGTCTTGATCACGTATTTCATGTACTTAAAAGTTTACATAAGGACATTCTAATCGGGAAACCACGTTCAACACATGGGAAATGTGATTGTGGTGAACTGATGGAGCACCTCCGATTTGTAGCTAGTGATATGGACACACTTTTGTGACATTTGGTCAATACACAGATCATTTTAACTTTTGAAAACTGGCTATCTAAGCGGATAAAATTTGAAAGTTCATTTCAGTGTAATATTTCCGACATAAGGCATGAAATATTAAGGTCGCATGATCAATATCGACTCTGTGGGCATGTTTCCCTATTGGTTAACCGCTACTATATAGATATCTACAGGGATGACGAGGTGTGCCCGGATGTACGTCACGGTGTACTGACAGAGTACCAGCTGACCCTGCCGTCTAATCATCTATATGGTGCTATATTTACCATTCTTGTGCAGGATTCCGTGACCACCTTAGCAAATGTAGTACAGCTTCTTTAACCTATATTTGTCTCAATTTGGGTTAATGTTTGACATAATGTGCAAGACCCTTAATACGTCCATATTTATTCATGAGAACACATTCAATAAATATCTATCGATAATCAATAGAGTGCACACTAAAATTAAATGTTCAAGCTCGAATTACATAAGCCTAAACCTGTAAGTTACGGACAAAGCCTATGTAACCCATGCCTCTTTGGTACCACAGTGATATTTCCTATTGTCTATTGTCACTAACATAGCGACGTGTGAGAGAGTAATTTAGATGTTGACTATAGTTAGTCATATATACGTTTTATACCACAGTGCCATAATTGACATCATTTGTACAAAGACTCCATGCCAATCCTTGTGTTATCCTTTAATCCAATGCTTCTAACAACACATGTCATGTTTTAACATCTTGTGATTGGACACAGCCGGGAATAGAAGCATGACTTCCGCTCTCCGAGAAGCCGGTCTACCCACAAAACCACCCAGCGGTCTCGGTTTATTGTAGAGGACGTTACTACGGAGATCAGAGTGAGTAAGGACAAGTAGAAACAGGCGCGTCCATGCATGCCACGGGCATGAGTGACGTTAAACCTCTTTTCACCTTGGCACAATGGTACAAATTCTTCTGATATCATAGCAGTGATCTGAGATCATGTTGATGTCACTGTCAGTCTCGATTAATAAACGTAATCATTTACAGTTATAATTAGCCCAGCAGTCTAATATTAATCCGATTGCACTTCGCAAAATGCGGGGGATGATTTGATGGGATTAATTTCATAAGCATTTAGGACAAATCGATCGTAATTTCCGAAATCTGCTTCCGTTTCCCGAACGTTCCTTTATTCTCACCGACCCTCATTGTGGAGAGATATATTTACCTGTAGTACATAAAACACGTTATTGCGGACTTAAAACGGCCTCCGACTTTAGTATAGCAATTATCTTGTCACAGGACTGGTTATACAGCCTGCTAATCACTGGCATGATCTACATACACCATTTAAGGTATTGTTTCCCTGTACCATTGTTAAAACTGTCGGTGCAATAAAACAATTGACCAAATGTGTTACGGATACCGAGTTATTAAGGGGATGGTTTCAAATCACGCCCTTGCCCCTGAGCGAGACAAGCTCCGTATGTAACTAAAGAACTTATATCCATTTAAACGGAGATGCGTTGTGCAATAAACAACAATCCTACTGACACAACAGTAGTGTCATGTACAAGGTAACTGACAACTGTCAGGATTGAAGCGTGTCATATGTTGGCGAAACAAGTCGTTGGTGTGAGTGCGTGAGTGAGTGAGTTGAGTTTTACGCTGCACTCGACAATATTCGAGCTCTATGGTGGCGGTCTGTAAATAATGTCTGGACCCGACAACACAGTGATCAAGAACAATTGAGAAACCGATGACATGTTTCAACCAAGACAGCGAGCTTGACCACCTGATCCCGTTAGTCGCCTCTTACGACAAGCATACTCGCCTTCTATGTCAAGCATGGGTTGCTGGAAGCCCATTCTACCCCAGGCCTTCACGGGTCCCATTGCTGGAAACACACAGATATATATTTCAAGCAAATCAACCAGTCACCTGTGTTGCCAATCTGTATGGCAAGTCGTTTTCACATTATTAAGAAATGGTGATATATAACCTGTTTCAAACATATCATGAATGAAAACAGAGATCTCTTGAATGAAAATAGAGATATCTTGATTTGAATTAAAAATATCTTTAATACACGACTGATATCTTTAAATATGATACAGATATATACTGAGGAGAAAAATAAGGATCACATGAAAGGACGAGTGTTCCGTTGTTTTTCCAAGGTTTCTTCACTAGCGTGCGATCGGAAAAAATATAAGGGAACACCCCCGCTTTCATGTGATCTTCTATTTTTGCCCTCAGAAAAAAATATTTTAACGATTGAAGATCTCTATATTTTTCATTCATATTTTCGCAGTATTATAACCCGTCGTTCTTACGTGAGGGTCGCGCGGATGGTGTTTCATCACTCCGAAGATCTGATTTCGACACCCGTGAAGATCCGGTTTAAACTGATCTTCAGTAACCCATGCTTG
Organism: Haliotis asinina; assembly: GCF_037392515.1. Classification (NCBI taxonomy): domain Eukaryota; kingdom Metazoa; phylum Mollusca; class Gastropoda; order Lepetellida; family Haliotidae; genus Haliotis; species Haliotis asinina. Next base: position 93,613,857 of record NC_090281.1, read on the forward strand.
TCGTAAGCGTGATCGGGTGTTCAGGCTCGCTGACTCGCCTTGTCATCGGTTCCCAGTTGCGAATATTGATAATCATGCTATAGATCACTGGGATGTCTGGTCCAGACTCGACTATGTACAGACAGCAGCCATATACTTGGAATGTCGCTGAGTGCGGCGTTATACAACAAACAAAGAAACGAACAAAACCTTTTCGCCAACACCTGCTATCATCATCTGACCTCCACCAGAGATTTCATATGGACGTGGGAAGGGTTTGTTGTAACTCAACCACGTGTCCACTGACGCGCTATAAACAAACCGCCTTTAAAACTTTACCCTCACACAACAATACGTCAAGGTGTTGGTAACATGTTTGAAGACCTACGCTTAATCTCAGAGAATATATAATTTGATTTAACAAAATCGAAAATGCCCTGGTGATATGTGTAATTCAGAATTTGATAAAATAATCCTTTATTATGTATTTTGCATCTACAAATAGGGATGGGTGGAAAGGAAATATTCCGGTTCATGGACTTTGAGACAGACCCCGCTCATTCATGAGTTACAGTGAGTGCGACTTGTAAATATTTGACAGATGGTCACCTACGCTCAAATACATAAAACGTACATAACGACGCTATTTTTTGTGCCCTGTACATGTCTACACTGCCATGTGAGAATGCCGATATAGGTTTACATGCCCTAGTTGTACGTGCAGAGACCGTGGATGTCGTTAACTGTGGAGGGCGGTCAGAATAGGGCAATAACCGTTAGATAACGGGGAAATAACGGTCTGATAATGACAAAGCTGGGACGCCGGCCACATTAAGTCGGGTGATGTCGGTGGTCTTCAGGTCACAGCTACCAACTGTTCTGGATCGAGGGAGTAACCCGTACTTAGAAGTTATATTTCTGGGTTTATGAACCTCTTGTACTTGTTCATTCCTATTGACGTAAATTTATTATTATCCCTGAGATAATGTACTTGAACTGATTCAGTTTCTGTTCTCGGCAAATATTAATGTATTGCGGAGTGTTTGTAATGCCATTGCGGGTATCGTTATCGGCGATTATAGATATTTAAAGTTGAGTAAGTGAGTGAGTTTAATTTAACGCAGTATTTCAGCCACATTGTGACTTGATCACCTTACACAGTTGTAGGCTAGTACTTAGGCAAACGCTTAGTCCTGAATGTATGTGATTTTTGACACATATAGACCCATTTAAATTGAAAAGGGACCCAGTGAGCTGTGAGATTCAGGACCTGTGGAAATCTAGACTTGTTTAATTTAGGGCTTTAGCATGTCAGGGAGGACAAGGAATAAGGGGGAATAATGAGGTCCAGGGACTATGAGACAGACTAGGTAGTCCTGAAAAGTTAAGATGACAGTCCAGTTTAGTTATGTAGATCTCAATCCATATACAAGACTATTGATCCCGAGGCTAGATATCAGCCTGTATTAAGTGCCAATGATTCCTTCAGTCCAGGCCTCAGGATAATGGGGAGACAGAGAGAGGGCGTGACGCACCACGTGGGCTTCAATTTTCAATACAATGGAAGGAAGCCATATTGAATTCCAGATGCATTATTCGTATTCCATATCTTTCCACGACATTTGAATCATTTCCTGGACTATTATCAATATAGGCTCCTCTGAAAAGGGCGTGGCTGCTTGCTCAAATCACAAAGAAATATTCTCGAACCGCAGTTTACCGTGGGTCGATGCCATAAACATTGCAGCCTTGATATTACTGCTGGTTACAGAGTGGTGACATGTGATGTAAGTCAAGAATGCAGTCATGTCGTATTTCTTCTAAACATAAGTGACAACAAACTTTTCACAGTCACGTGAAATCTCTGCTGAGAAAAGAGTTCTACTCCGTACATAGATCATACAGATATGTTTATGAAACTCATTGAAATGATGTGTCTCGCGCCACCATATATCACCCCAGCTAGTGGTTACTTGGGGACAGTTTATTGTACTGGCATACCCAAACACAGCCACATAACTGATAATGATGATGAAACGGACTTGGTATGTCTCAGTATTTGTCCTGTGTCCAACTTCCATTTTCTCCAGTAGACAAGGAAAACCAGTCTTGGACGCCAGAGACTTTGTGTCCAGCTTAAACATATGCACGTCAAATTCAATAAATCTAAAGGACAGATATGGTTCGAACCGGTCTGTATCGAGCGGTGAAGATGTAGAGACAGTGTTTCTACGCCGGGTTACTGTTGTGTCCGAAACAATATACACATCCTTGTGTTTCCACACACCTGTAACCTAATGATTTAGTCCTATGGTAGTTGTATAACACCTCAATAATTACGTCAGCTTGAGAGTGCCAGTTTCGGACGAACGCAAGCCACACCATCACCATATTTCCAATTTGTGTCACATGACAATATGAAAGTGAAATCTTTTCCTATCAATTCTCTTACGTCTGATTGTCTGGTCCAGGTACATGTACTGCCCGCGGCATTAACACGTTTGGCAAAAGGAAATATAAATCTACGTTTGTTGGTGGCTAAAATGAAACCGCTAAAAAGATAGACACATTTTGGTCATTGTATTTCCAGTGATTCTCTGGCTGTTTTCGGCTTAGCTTAATTTCTGTACCTTTGTAATAATTTCGTTAATCCAGGTGTCAAGAGTATAATTACATTTACTAGACCGGTTTGCTGAAATATCGTTTGTGAAACATGTATCTGTATATGATATAACCGTAAATAATGGACTCCACATTGGTCAAGCCGAATGGTCACCATTTCACCAACAGAAGGGTGCTATTTCACCCTTCAACACACCAACACATTTTGCTTCTTCAAGTATATATACCTATATGGTCGATCGGCTGATAGCAGAACACGAAGAGGCATTGGCACGTTGTGTATAGCAAAGCCGCTGGAATTCAGCCCTGTGCACGTATGCCAAGACAACGGTTGTGTTTAAGGAGATAACCCCGATACTAACTCCCTGTACCTACCTAGTTGGTACCCAGATGGTGAAGGCGCTGTCTTTTCTCCGCAGGGCACAATCACTGCATCCCGATAAGTGTACGGATTCACTGTGATTTTGAGACAAAATATATTGATTTTTCACTGTTCTTTGTTCGCCAATAAAGCCTAATTATTGCGTCATTACTTTTGCAAACAAGCACAGCAAACAGTAATTTATTGATTTTCTCCAGAATATTCACAACGCCAATAGTTACTCAGATCTTAAACCGTCTACAAAATATTTTCATTATAATTTCCTTAATCAATAAGCTTATCGACCAGTTTGTCTGAAGCTCCACGCCGTACCGTCAGTAATGTAACTTAGGGTATATACAATTAGCCTCAACGATCTTCACGCCCAGTTGACACGTAAATCGGGTAGAGTATTTGTAGTATTGAACGCGCGTCAGTTTGAAGGGCATGGGCTCAACGTCTATTTACAACCACTTGTACATCAAAGAACATCGACTTTATCGCCGCAGGGTAGGTAGATCATGCTTGCTTCAATCATCCGGAGGTCCATGTCATTTTCAGTCAAACACGTCGATTAGACGGGGACAGTGACAGGTGCGTGTTTATTTCAGCCATGTGGGTCATTAACCTGACCACGTGGTTTCATTATAACGAACATTATATCAACTTTATTAATCATTTTGGATGATATATGGTCTTGGGGATAGGTAATGAGGCAATGACCGTCTGGACATGTTACACCTTTGACTGAATTTTAATTAGATTGACATTGATAAGCTGAGATTGAGGATTGGTCTCAGTTGATGTTTGTTCTTATAGTAGCACACTAACAGACTCAGCCCGCACATAGTGGAAACCAAAGCATTTATGTAGATGTCTGAACTTCGAAATGTACATAAGTGGAGCAAAGATCCTATTTGCGTCACACATCATGGTAGCAGTTGAAATTGAAACATTATTAAATCTACATTATGCAAACTTATCTCACTTCCGCCATGTAGTTTCAAGGTCATGTTTTGGAGATCAGGTTTGCTCTGGTATGATAGGATTTATCTTTATAAATCGATGTCTGGACAAGCAAAGAGTTTATTCATAAATGTTTCTTTGTGGTGACAAAACCTTTTAAGACTCGTGACGTTATCAACACAGAAATGTTTACTGTACATTAAAAGGAAGCCAAATCCAGACAACACACAACCGGAATAAAGTAACTTGACTTTGGCAAAAATAACGTGTTTGACTAAGCATAAAATGTTATTATTGTTATCCAGTCTCTCAATAGAGATACACCTTTCCCTCAACTTTAAATGTCACTGTGCATGTAGGCATCAGTGCTCACATTTTGCATGTCCGTGTTTCACCTCTGCACGTTTTTATATGACATGACAGGTATACAGGTATGGCATTGTGAAGAATCGTATGGCAGGTTACTACCTACAAATGGCAGAATTTCAGCCACCAAAAAATACATGATTAACACAGACGTTTACAGCTGATTATTGCCAGACACAGCAGCCAATGTAGCGTCTTAGGATTTATGTTGTTCTGCATATTTACAGATAACCTCATGCTCCCAGGCTGTCCGCCTCCTAAGCCGCCAATCGCCGCCACAGCCGCAATGAGTAAGGGAATAAAATTTAATCATAACCGTTTTTGTAAATAAGCGTCACTTAGTGATCACAGTTTAGCATCGTGTCCTTTGATTGGTTAGTTGGCATATGATGGTCTGCTTCTCTATTCTCGTTGAAGTTTTTAAATCACATGTATAGAATCAGTTCTGAGATGAAGTGATACGTGTTAGTGGGTCATTCTATGGGAAAGTGCAATTTCACCTGTCGCTCTTATGAAAATTTTAATTGTATATATTTATTTGTATGTATTCATGTAAACTATTTTGGTTTGTATGACTGGTATGATGTTATTGCACTAGCAGAGAATTTTCCAAAGGATTTGCTGTGATGTTCAACTTTAAATCAAAATGTCATTCCCTGAATGGCTGCAAAAATACTGATTTTGGAAATCGAGTAATAAATGTTGCTTAAAAACGACTATGAAATGAAAAGAGTTGCTCGGCATCACACAGTCATCTTGTTGTTTATAAGCATTTTTCCCAATAAATGGCTATTAATCTAAAGTAATTATAGGTTTTAGCATGAATGTTGACATAATAACTGAGACAACAATAGTTCTTATCTCAGTCAGAGAAGGATAAAACAAACAACGCATTTGACCCTTCCATACGTTAAAAGAAATAAATACGTGCTTCAAAGAAATAATTGGTTGTGTAATCATAAATAATTCGTGAAGTATGTTTGAGCACCAACGTGACGCAGCAGCTAGTGTGTGGTATCTGGACTTTTCTCCATGTACACTTCAACTGGATTTCTAGATTTTACATGATGAAATTTTTTAATATTTGGTACCCATTATTTACGGTAAAATGGGTTAGTTTATATCTCATAGCCGGGAGAGCCACATTCATACGATCACTTAACCATGCCCATTGCCGGTTGAGCCACACCATTTTCAACTCATTTTCTAAAATGTGGTTTTCCCGGGCTATAACCTCTCCTAGCACCATCTGATCTGATGATGATAATAGCAACAACCCACTTATAATTCTCCTAAATCCACTCTCAAAGTGAATGGTTGTGGCATGATACTGTTGCTCTCCTATTCAGTGTTTCAGCGTGCATCCACTCCCCTCATTCTGAACTCCCTTGGGAGTATAGACATGCCACGATGCGTATGACGTGTAAGAGGGTTAACAGTCACATAGCCATCCAATCCTACCGGGTATCCTCCGGTGGGTTAGCAGGGGCATGTTTCAAACAAAGTGACCAGCCAAATTAAACACTGCACGTGCTGCATGTGCAATAGGACTGAAGCCTCGAACATAGTGACCCATCCAACTACTCGCCGCCAGCAGAGTGGCGTAACTTTATGTAGACGGTATACAGTGCGCTGTACGTATGCCCATAATGACCTCAGTAAGCCACTACTATCGGGGTCAGCTGCATGGATAATCTCCCGGTGACATGCCTCGTTGCGGCGTCTCCGTACATGACAACGACAGTCGGTTGCTTACAGATTTTCATCTGACCAATTAACCCTTCACTAAATGTTACAAGTTGAGGTTTTCTCCTAGCCTGTACCATCTCACGGGTTCCAGAACGAGCCTCTCTGTAAGGAGGGAGCGTCTGATTACCTCCTTCTCATAGTGTTGGTACTACACATTCCACTGCTGGGACAGTGGAATCATGGGATTCGTCTACCAGGTCTTTGACGACCATTTACTTCACAGGTGCCTACGAACTTTTTAGAAGATCAACCAATAAGTTATCACCGATGTTAAAATTGGACATGCCTTGTCATGGCATATTTTCTGAACATCTTGACACGTCAAGAAAAGTTAATGTTTGGTACTGTCTTCTTTTACATTAATTAAATAATGGTGGTGGATTTTCGATTGATAATTATCAGAAGTTTTGTTTTGGCAGCAAGGTGGTCAGCGTTCAAGAACTTCAACGTTTCGGACATTCCTCCCAGGTACAGCTGACACACCTTGCATTAGCGTTGAATAACTCACTGACTACATGACAACACATCGGTGGCTGATAATTAATGATGCCATGTGTATTAATTGTCTTTTCTGTTTTGACATTTGATCAGGATGTAAAAAAATTCTTGAACTAAATCCCCAGCCTCAATGTCAGGAAATGTCTTTCTGCGGTCGTCTTAAATATATAATTCTTTAAAACAACTTCGCATCAACTTAGTGTTTATCGGAATAATGTGTTAAGTAGGTTGTATAAAAGGGTTCTGTCAGTCAATTTAACCTTCGTCTTATGACTCAGTGACAGCCGGCGCTGTTGTTGAACACTGAAAGAATGGCCATTGTACGAGAAATGTGTTTAAAGTCGACTGCTAAGTGCACTTTTGTGTGAATATTATGACACCATTATGGACAGGATGCCTAAATCCACACTCCACGGTCACATAATTTCGTGACCCTTCTTAGCCCCTCTTGCTCCCCAACCCAGAACGAAACATATATAATATTCCTTCTTCAACGCCAATGTCACGCTGAAGAGATCGTGCCAGGGACAATAGTGTTACATTTATTAAATCTTCAAGACACACAACACACGCCATCACACAGAAATACCGATCATGACTACACTGAATTCCCCACTGTTAATATGACCCATTCTTGCAACCGGACCATACAATGCTGGCATACTGGCCGTTTTTTCCTATACAAAAGAAAAGTAAATATTTGGGGTCTTCTTAAACTCGCTCTTGAGAAAATTAATGAATATACAAGGGGAAAGAGTTTACTTGTCTGTGCGCTTGAGAAGGTATAACATGATATTGAGAATGTATTATACTTAAGTCAACAATCGGCTTCTCGGCCAGATGGCGGTAGTGTCTCCGATACAGAAATCACAGACCCATTACAAGGGCTGTCAATCACCTCGCCTGTTCATTGCAAGACATGATTGTTGACAGCTATCGACATATTACAGATCGCAATCACAACTCGATGGCCATCTTGGGAGACAAGTTTACACGTCTTGCTTGACCTGACGATGTAGTAGATAGGAACATATCCCGCTGTCAAATGTTAGACTGACTTTTAGTCTCTGAACAAGTTATCTTTTTTATACATGTATATCTACAATATATATATAAAAGACTGTTCAGATCCAACAGGGACTATTTAGACTTGTCAAATAATTCTAGACTTGAGTTTATCTCCCTTTCTAATTTATTATCGAAGGTCTAGGATTATACTTATCAACATAGTTGGCAGGAATATATTGATAGGGACGATCATTAGAGGGAAAAGGCCTGTTGGTCGAAATTTAGTCAGCATGTATTGTAAGACAACATATTCAAACGTCGGCTTCTCATTTGCTTGCACACATGTTTGGATACATGTACTGGAATATTGAGCTGTTGGAGTATGAAAAATGGACATGTTTAGAATAAATACTGGCTAAATAGCCACTGCGGTAACTGATTCGGCGAAACACATTTCTTACACAGAAATATATACCATTGAGAAAAAGTAGGGCACATTCCATTTTTCGAGCACACCACTAACCATTGCCAGTGCATGTGACAAAAAGTAATACACATGTATCTATCCATGCAGATGAAACATTTCCTAAAGCATGAAATACATTGTCACATTTTCCCTTAATTTCTCTTCATCATCTATTTTCTCCTTGCCTTCATCTTTAGCATTTTATCATTCTTGAAGATCCAACATCTCACACTTTTTCTGAATGGACACATTAATGTAGTCCACTACTGTCAAGGCGTTAAGAACACCGAGTCGTTGCCTGTGATGGATTAACTCTAGGCTCGGATGTTTTGTGAGTTGTACAAGTTATCCTTGCATACATGAAGCGTTTTACACCGCAGCGGGAGAATGCTGTGCCTTTATCGATGTAATGAACAGTACAAGAAGCTTTTGTTTGGGAGGTGATGGGTGTGTATATGAATCAATGTTTCCCTTCTACAGTTGTCAAGACTCATATGGATACTTTAGCAAACTTAAGACAAAACATTCTTCCTCAACAAAACTGTTGGCATGATCCAGCCGTTTCATTACAATACAGGGTGAGATTGAAATACACGCCTTTCGGTTTGTGGGGCAGTGAGGTCGTCGAAAACGTGGAAGACCAAGGTTTAAATCCTCACTTGGGTATAATGCGTGAAGTCTGGTGTCCCCCACCATAGTATCGCCAGAATATTGCTACAATCGGTGTAAAAGTAACTCACTCACTGTCGGATTGACATTCCCGTCGACAGAATGAACAGTTCTGAACAGGATCACGGTTTGCATGGAATGGTAATTTTTGCGATTGTATGCCAACATTCATATGAATCCACATTGCGGGCGTCCCGATAACACGAAAACATGTTCTGTACGGGCATCGTTCAGTTTCATTCTGTGAGGTTACTTCCGCTGTGTTGCGTCCAGGATTTACTGAATAGTGGCGAATAATTTTCACCGGTACATGTAATCTAAAACTTGAGTTCGTCACGGCCTAGTTAATGTTTGGATAGAAATCTGATCTTCCTCAGGCACGTTAATCCCCCCATCAGTACTGGTGACGTCATGTAATTCACTTGATTGACAGATGACAGATGAAGTTTATCCCCAAGGAGTTGATAATATCAGGTCTAGTTACATATTGCCACCGTGAGATATCGACTGGCAACACCTGTGAATAATTTGTAAAACTTACTTCCACACATTCCTTTAGTGTGATTTAGAGTTAGGATAGGAGATTTTAAGATATGAGGTTGTAAGATGCGTCATAGGTAATAAAATAGAGTATGTAAACACACCTGGAAATAACATGAGCAGGGTAGCACATATTTCCTTCTTAAAACATTTTAAGGCACAAAGATGTTTCAATCCTATGTGCCAAACATTACAATGGAATACAGAAACTGAAACAGCCATCTGCCATTGAACCTCACCATCCGATCCCCAGAATGGCCATAGTCACCTACTGCCACAAGCACGGGTTGTAGAAGACCCAGAGCAGCCCGGATCTCCATGGGGTTTTAATGACTATGACGTCACAATGTTGTCTTATTCAAACTTGAAATATTCTCGGAAATATGCCCCCATATCCCCATGTTGCATGGCTATAACATGGACTTGGTGGTTACCGTGTTTGGCCCTACTGATGACGCGTCACTGTATCCGATGGCGAGGACAACTGCTCATGCTGTTCATCACTGGTTTCTTTGATCGAGAACGGGTTTTCATGGAGCTGCTTGAATACTACAGACGCTGGTGTTCTTCACCTTCTCCTAAAACTGAAATGTTCACATCCACTCTTAGCTCTTTTTCAAAATCCAAAACAAAATGTATTCACATTTGCCGTTAATACAAGCCACACAAGAATCTGACCTGGAAGGTACACCTATCACGGTTGTACAAGAGGCCAGATTCCTGGGAAACATATTCAGTAGTCACTTGACATTCTTGCAACATATACAATATTTGAGAACAAAGTGTTTTAGGCCCCCGACTTGATAAAAGCTGTTTCAAATGCAGAGTCGGGAGGGGATCAGGCTACCGTCCTTAGCCTGTAGAGATCATTGGGTCGCTCTAAACTGGACTACGGCTCCATTGCCTACGATGGAGCTTGCAAAAGCAATCTAGAAAAATTAGATTCTATCCACCACCAAGGCCTTAGGCTCTGTCTTGAAGCCTTCCGGTAGACAGTCTATGAGCGGAGGCTAACGAACCCTTTTTGAACAACACCGCATTACATTTGCACTACAGTATATCACTAAAGCGTTTCAATGAGTCCAATTCAGCATACAATTGTGTTTGGAACCCTCTATATGAAAACCCCTTCTCTAAAATGCCAAGCCTGGCTCCACAGCTTTGACCTATATTGAACACCAGAACCACTCGAAAAACGTCATCGTTTTTGCAGATTCATTATCTTGTCTTCAAATATTTCAGAATGTTACTTCCAGTCACCCTATCAACGTAAACATTTTAGAACTTTACAACGATCTTTCTATTGTCCAATGTGACATCGTCCTGTGCTGGTTGCCAGGTCGCGTCGGCAAAAACAGGTAACAAAGGTGTTCATAATCAAGCACAGTTTGCTTGACTGTGTGGACTTTTCGACTGCAAGGAACTCCCATTATTTTGCGAGACATCTGAAACATCTGTTTCCCGGTTGAGCGGGCACCTGATTGTAAATTACATGAGGGAAGTTGACCTGCATCATAAATTGTAGTATTGTAAAGAGAATAAAATAGTGCTTGCTTTTGTATTTGGTGCTATGACATATTCTGTTTATAATATGGTAATTTGTGGTAGTTTTTGAAACTAAACTTTCTTGGACCATGGACGTTGAACGGCAATAAATGCAAACTGGGTCTCGTCACTATATGGCTGGAATAATGCCGGTGTGACGTAAAGGCCAACTCAACTAAACGTTTTGCAAACAGTTTCATTTCCGTCTGTTTGTTGCTTAACACCACAATCAGCATTATTCAGCTATGTAACTGAGGTCTGTAAAGAACCAGACCAGCCGATCCCGTTAGTCGCCGGATACGAAAAACATGGGTTGTTGAAGACCAATTCTAACCTTGGAGGTTTTTTGTGTACAAATTCATTGCTTCCAATTCTGTACACAAATTCATTGCTTATCAATTGCTAACGTTATTATTTCATGTGAATCTCCGTTTATGTTAAAGATGTGGGCTGAAATACGGTTTGTGGAATACATAAGTTATACCGAATGAGAGATTTCTGTTGTATTTCCAGTACAGCAGGGTGTGGTAGAGACTTTGTAAAACCCCTGACCGGATGAGTAGTACGGACAAAGAAAGAATCCTTATCAGGCGAAGTTTATAGGCGTGTCCGTGCAGCTATCATACCAAACTAAACAAGTCAAAAGACAATTGAGCCACCCAGACATAAAAAGGCAGTTTGTTCTGATTAAAGCTAATTCGAATGTAAACGTCGAGGAACTGAATGGGGAGTTATCTCCCTTTACTTCCACGACAGTTCCCGGGATGTATTTTCAATTGATTATTCGTTTTCGTCTCTTCCTGTATTTTTAGCAATCTAAAACGGAACAAGATGTTGCATAAAAAGCAACTTCCGTGCACGTTTCACGTCATTCGTAGAGATTAGCCAATCCTCTAACAGATTATCACCAGCTTGACATAGGACGTGGTTTATTTGAAACGGCCTAATGACAGAGTTTATTGTTTGCGTGCACAGTGTCAGTGCCCATTAAAGCGGTATTACATAATCTCTGCTGTAAACATGCAATCTTTCAAATAATCAGGGGATAAACGTCACCTTATGCGACCGAGGTGTCTTCCAAAAAGCCATTCATGTTGCCTTGACTTTTTGTCTCCATGAATTAAAGCAGAACGCGATGGTATGGTGCTTGATACAGAAAAGTTGAAATTTCAGAATTTCATTGCAATCATTCTAATGAAGAATCCTTTTAACGAGTAGGAATTTCATCTCACTCGTTTGTTCGAATCCCGGGTATGAGGACTCTTATTCCTGGTGTATTAGCACCATGTCCATGGTTGTGTGACTATGGTCTGGTCTGTCGTGGATCAGACCCCCACACTGGTCTGATGAGTCATCGGCAATGACATCGTAGTACATGCCAATTAATTCTTTCAAGTCTGCAAAGGTGCCACATTTGGTGATCACAGAGGATGTTCAATGAGTTAAAATGCACAGCCATGCATGACGACAAGAGACTTGAGTACATGTGCCTCCTGTTGACGGAATAATACACCTAGTTTGATGATTAACTTCGCACTCAGCACTATTTCAGCCGTATGAAGACGGTCTATAAATTATGGCGCCTGGACCTGATAATCCATTGACAGAAATCAACAGCATCGACAAGCGCATTCTGTTTGCAATGTGCCCAGTGTTTATTCTGGTCCGCACTGGATTATTTTAAGGCAACTTTCATAAAAAATAAAATACTGCTGTAGTGGTGCCAGACAACAAGCAAATGGAAAGGTAAAAATATTCATACATACTTATAAATATGTGAAATACATACTTCTGACAAAATTTATTGAATAACGCAAGAGACGACCATCCACGCAGGACTGCACATACGACCCACAAAACAGGAGTTAACTGACAAAGTCCCATTTTGTTCCCACAGATGTTACTCAAGTCATTTGAACGTTGGGACATACGACTTTGGGGAGAGAATGACCAAGTCCGTGTTTGTAAATTTCAAATATCTCTGATCTACCATGCTCTTTATTTCATTTTTATGTTTTATTTTATTTTGTTGTTTAACCCAATGGAATTTGGATCAGACCATCTAGTTATCGACAACATGAATATCTACCTAAGCAAGTGGGATGATGATATGTCCAGTCAACCCAGTGTTCGACCCTAACTACTCGATCCCGTTGCGACAAGCATGGGTTGTAGAAGGCCAGCCCTAAACCTGGTCCAGCCCGCTTGAATAAGACAAACGAATGAACGACATTATGAGTGACGATGCTGCCATTCGAGTGAGTGAGTTTAGTTTTACGCCTCACTCAGCAATATTCCAGCTATATGACGGCGGTCTGTAAATAATCGAGTCTGGATTAGACAATGCATTGATCAACAGCATGAGCATCGATCTGCGCAACTGGGAACCGATGACATGTGTCAACCAAGTCAGCGCGTCTGACTACCCGATCCCGTTAGTCGCCTCTTACGACCATCATTGTCGCCTTTTATGGCAAGGTTTCTGAAGGCCTATTCTACCCCGGGCCTTCACGAATTCCCGCCATCCGAACATGATGACAGATAGATAGTCAGTCAAGCTGACAGATAGTCAGCCAAGCTACAGAGCTTGATCTCCTGATCTCCTTTACAATAGGGATGAGGTACTAGGTACGACCTCGTAGGCCAAGCTGAACTTGAGTGAGCCTAGTTTATGCCGCTATTTAGTAATATTCCAGGGTTTGCAATAAATGGGCTTCATACTTAGGGAATGGGCTTAAACTTGAGGAATATGGACGCCATATCATGGTACTCTGGGTCATCAGTCAGAACATCCGGGTAACCAACATCATCGGTGACCTGAAGGTTCCCTGATGTGCCATGTTATGGAACATTATAATTTTCTGAGTGTATGCTAATGTAAGGGGGAACAACCAGTGGGTGAGTGAGAATAGTTTTACGCCGCTCTCAGCGACAGTTCTATCACACCAGGCATCATTAATGGTATTCAAATATGGTACATATCAAAAGGCCAACCTTGCTTAATCAGCGAACACTTCAGTCATAGAGAAAATCGCAACCACCCTTCAATCGACGATCACCCTTTGGTGAAATATATTTATGCTCTGTAAGTTCCAATAAATATGTGAATACATTGCGAAACAGCTGACTGATATACCCATGTTAGTATATAAGGATACTATATGATACCGATGTTTTCGCTTTATCCGACTTAGAGTGCCGACGACTACCTTTGACTTATCCACAGAATGTGGCTAGTGGTGACGCGGGGAGTAAATTGGTCGTTGGTAGTTTTTTGTGGAGTGTACAAAGACTGACTGTTTGACTGGCTATTTCAACACTGCGTGTAACTATCCCCTGTATTTACACGGTCCATGGGCAAGGTTTAAGTCAAGCTGTGTCAGGATACACTGTCAACCGAGGCAAATCACTCTCATTACACCGGCTCAGTGTTGTAGCATTTCTATCCTTCCGCAAATATAGTTCGCGCGTGTCAAGTCGACAAATAGATAAGGGTGACTCGCCTCAAATTGTTTAGTTTTAATCAGCCGGTTGTTTCATAGCATATGTCTGTCATCGGAAGAGTGAATAACGGTAAACTCCAGATCAAGAGTGTATCGTACTTAACAATTAAAAGGATATTTGTTTAAACTTCTAGTGTACTTGTTATCACTTTACAAATTACGCCGAATCACTTCTCGCACGCACTTGTAAATAATGTTAATTGAAAAACAGTTCATTCTGGGGTCATCTTTGCGCTTATTTGTCCCAGGAAATTTTATTCATGTTCATGAATGTTGACGTTAGAAGGGTAAAACCTGAAAATATGTCTGCTGTTTCGATGAAACCAAAGATATTTTGGGAAACTCCAACTGACGGATTTCAGTGAAACCGAATGAAGGTTATTAATACAAGCGCAGTAAATCCCTTTAAGTTAGTAAACGTCATCAGTGCTGCTCGTCGGATATGTTTGAATGTCAATCATAGTGTAAGAAAGACTAGGAACTCCAACACATAACATCAGTTAAAACGATGGATTGCATCAGTGAAAACATTTGTTCACACACCATAGAAAAAAGTAGGTGATATTTGATTTACGAGACTGGTAAAATGTGAGGATGAAGCCAAGGAGGAAACAGATGATGCAGATAAATTAAGGCAAAATGTGAACATTTATTCCATTCCGTTGGAAGTGTTTCATCTCTCTCTCTCTCTCTCTCTATATATATATATATGCATTGGCATTGGCTAGTGGTATGCTCGCAAAATGGAATATCCCCTACTATTTTAATGGTGTTTTTTTATTGTCAATACTATCAAACTGTCTGCAAGAGGGCTCTTTTTCTGGAGCATCTGAAACGCGTCGTGGTTTAAGGATGGGAAAAGACGGGCATAAAAAATACGTAAAAACCCGTACATGTTCTCGCAAGAATGTTCTTTGCATGAATGGAATTCCGCTACTATCAAGATATTATTATTATTATTACCTAATATGGAAATGACAGTTTGGTCTTGTCATTTTCACAAATAGTGGATAATTCACTGGGGCAAAATTCATCGTATATTATTTTAGACGATCCATGTTGTTGCACATACACATGAGCATTAAATCTAGTTGACCGAATGGGGTGCGACGTTTAAGAGCAGTTCTACGAAGCTGACGTAGATTTGAGTCAGAACGGTTTCCCTAAATACGACAATATTTAGTTAGTTAAATAAATATTCGCACTTGTCCAAGAATTTACACTGCAACCTTCCAATTCTTTACCAATTTAGTTTAGTTCTTCGGAATACGTTGAAAGCATGTTCATTAGGAATATATGTTTGCCAGCGGAAATCAGTCACACCTTGTAAACATTCTACTTGCTTCTAAGGGTAAGTTGCCAACTTCCTTAACGAGCATCCCAACGGCACACGAGGACACAAGGACACCCCCTATTGTAATTACCCGATAATGTATCCAATGTTTAATCGTTACATATAAAGCACATGATTGGTGCCCGACAGTATAATGTCAAGACATGTTGTCGAATTACAAAAAGGACCGGTGCAGAGTGATGGCTTATTTTCTCACTCGCATGCTGAATGTTTACAGCAGGCATCACAAGATGTGCCCACATTGTAAGAAATGTTTGGAGTGATTTGCACAGAGTGTTTTTGTGACCAGGATATGATTATGAATACCATAGAATGGCTGCTCACACCAATTCACAGAGAGAGCCTTCTATGAGTAAGTTGGTTCAGCTCCGTAATAACCTCCTTTACGGACTCACCGACACACATCTCCATAAACCACATAAAGTCCAAAATATAGCAGCACATATTATATCCCTTCCCACTAAACAAGACCATATCACCCCTCTACTCTCATCATTACACTGGCTCCAAAATTGTTTACAGTATCAGGCTCCTTCGTATCTCTCTGAACTTTTCGCTGTTCACTCCCTTACTGGAACTCTCAGATCTCGACCAACGTCTCTTCTCAGTTCCCAAAGTTCACCTTTCTTCCTTTTTTTGCAAGAGGTCTTTCCTGTATGCTGACACAACTCTGTGGAATTTCTTCTCTCTTCACATAAAGCGGTCTCTCACACTGGAAACTTTCAAAAATATGTTGACAACCTTCTTTTTCTCAAAAGGTAATTTCTAAAATCAATATTTTTGTTATTAATTGAAATGCATACTTATTTTACAGTGTTATCCTTTTGAATGTGTTGTGTATATGTTTTTATGTGTAGCCTTGAGCATGTACCAGTGGGTGGATAACCACTGGATACAAATATCCATTAACATTTAGCTCAGCATATCGTTGATTGCCGACAAGTGAACAAAATGCGACAAGGAGACAATGTTATAAGAAGCGGTTGTAAAATCTATCATTAACTCACTTGCCCTCGTATCAAACTAAATCATTTTTAGCATTTATAGTCTTGTTAAATAACTGATGATTCCGAAAATAACTTCGTAGTTGCATAAATGATACATCAAGAGAATGCAACAATACAAATGGTGTAACGATTCTTGGCAAACGAATTACGGTTCCAAAAGCAGGTCCTAATTTTTAATCGTTAATAAATACTTATTATGATATAAGGTACGGCTAATAAGGTACCTTTTTAATGTATCTATGGAGTGAGCCAAGGATGTCAAATAGCTCCATTTTTGTTCTTTTCTATTAAGGACCCATTTGAATATTTGCCTGCTGATAGTCAGAGGTGTATCGATTTAGATTTTATTGAACTGTTATTCTGCTGTTCGCTGATGACATTGCTCTATTTGATGGCACAGTTCTAGGGCTATAGACAATTGATAAGTTAAACACATATTGCAATAGATGGAAACTTAAAACAAACACTGACAAGACTATAATTATTGTTTTTAGAGAAGCAGGTAGACATAAGAAATATGAAAAAATCTGTTTAACTTTAAACGGAACCCTGTTACAGATAGTTAAATCATGTAAAGATCTTGGCCTTCATTTCTCTTAGCAGAATACAGAATACAAGTCTAGAAAGTATGACAAACTTCTCAAATTTAGCATTGAGTCTTTTTACATATATCTGATGTGTCAAAAACCACCCAGTCTTAATGTACGGTTGTAAAATTTGGGGTTTTCAACCCTCACCAAACACAGAAAATATTCATGACAAGTTCAGTAAGCAAATACTTAACCGATTACTACTCCGAACATCATTGCACTTGGTGAAATAGGCCGCTATTCTTTGTAGGTTACCAGTTACGATAAAATTGTGAAATATTGGACAAGGTTGAGTCAGTCAAGACAAGAATATTATTTTGTATAAGGTAAATAAGTATCAGTATAGTTTAGCTGAAACGAATTTTGATTGTTGGACTTCTGAGAGTCAAGAAACATCTCTTCAGCTATGGATTGGGAAATGTTTGGGTTAATGAACAAATTACAAATGTAAACAAATTTGTTATACAATTTCAGTAGTGGTGCATTGATATTCGTCTTCAAACGTAAACTGCAGATCTTGAAAAATATTCTGAACTAGAGCTTTTTCAGACAGATCGAAATAACGGTGTCAGAAGACTACTACAGTAGTGCTGTAAATGTGAAGGTATTCTGTAATGCCCACAGCAGGGAGCCTATATAGTTATAGAGTATCCCTGCCCACAGTATCTTTCGCTGTTCAAATCATATGTTAATGGTTAAATATGGAAGACGTTTACATCTTGCATGCAACAAATGTTTGAGTCCCTTGTCTGTTATTTCTATGACGGAATCCGATTACCGTTTTTGACTTGAATGTCCATTCTATCACGATTAAGAGCATCTCTCATACCTGGTTTTCATCATGTACTTCCTTCCGTATCTACCACTGACGATCAAAGCTATCACACGATACTTGTTACCCTGACTGGTGCTTGGCATGTACATAAAACAAGCAGTTTGTCTCCTGTCACTCTCCTGTTTGCCTGTTTTGGAGCGAAGTATCTATGTTGAACTAGGGCATATGTCAGTAGGGTATCTTGGTAAAACTGAACGATATCCAGACAAACCAGAAACAACAAACACTTATTCATTTATATGTAAGAATGAAATGCTTAAATGTAAATGCCTGTCATAAGAAGCGACAAACGGATTGGGGGCACAGCCTCCCAGACATGGCTGATGCATGTCATAGTATCCCAACTGGGTAGGTCAATGTCCATGATTTGCTTGTTATACACACTGTCCTCATGTAGCTTGAATATTGCTGAGTATGGTGTTAAACACAACAAACAAAACGCAGTGAAATAAACCTTGAATGTGACATTAAAACAAATGCAGCATTTACGTTGATTCTCTTGGACAGATCTTGCTGATAAAATTACAAAGAGGCCAGCAAACAAAAAGTACTATCTGAAACAAAAGCCCAACCAAGATTTGAGACTTGAATTTACATGTATTTATTTTCACCAGCATGAGAGAAATTATTTTCCCAGTGATGTAATCAGGTAAATAAATCCATACAATTATTATGACCATTGTTCATACCAGACAGCAGTAACTACCGTGCTAACACTTCACCTGTTCATTCTTAGTTTTTCAAAAACCACAATATTTACTCATGATACTCTGCGATATTGGTCTAAAATTTGACTTTTATACTTTTAGCCCCCAAACACTGACCAACTCCAATGGTGAGACACACCAAGCAATATGACTTCCTCCTCTAGGTGTCTTCAACTTAACTGAGAGAACTGTCTCTGTATATCAGCAGTCGTAGGGTAGCACTAATTCATCTCAATCTTGATTCACTGAGCACTCACATGGTCTAGCTACATAACCAGTTTATCAGCTGGAGACAATGTCTCACTTTTATTTCAAGTAGAGTAGAAATATGTTCATAAGGAACACACTTACAACAAACAGATAGATTTAACATTATAACCATCGTTCACTGTATTTGTACACTGTGTCATCCTTGAGTCAAAAACTGGCAATGAACTGTGAGGTTTGGTTCGTCTTTAAGTATTTAGGATCAGACTAGAGCAAATTAGTCACATGTAAAACAATTACACAGAATAGACTAGTATATATTCAAATATTGTTACTTAGGCAGAGCTTTGATTTAGTGCTTTGCTACTTGCACTGGTGCAACCCGATATTACCAAGTGCAACCTAGTTATCAAGCTAAATTGCACCAGGTGCAACTCAAGTTTTGAGCTGAATAAAACATCTAAACAATTGCATCATCATACTGCAATAAAATGAGTGCATCTGGATTTTGCCTGTTGCAACTAGGTTTCTATCGTAGTCTGCACCTTGTGAAAGCACGTTAACATCTCTCAGATCAAGCCCTGTTAGGGGTAAATGGCTTGTTTTATACTTAGGCAATTCGAATCATACTTCCACAGCAGTTCATTATTTTCACAAGACTTTACACCTTTTCAGGTCCATTGCAAGCAGCATTATTCATCAGTATAATCCCCACATTAAGTCAACACACAGACGACTGAAACGAAATAAGGTTGCAAATCTATGCTCGCATGATTCAATGTCAATCAAAATTCCCGTTCTTTTGCAAACAGTACCAGTGGAAAATGGTATAGCAACATAAATGCAATAATCTAATATCAGCAAAATCCTAAATCCTAAATGCATCCAAAGAAGTTACCAACAAATATCAACCAAAGGTGCTATCAAACACAAAACGGGTATGGGCAATACATGTTATTACACTGGGTGCAATAAATATTAATAGGCTTTCCATTGCATATTATTGTCCAAATAGTACACGGACAAACAGTTCCTGTACATCTGAATGTAGACCTCCAGTACAGTGTACACCCACTCTTTCAGCCCTCTATTGAAAACTACTTGAATCATGTTTTCCTCCTATTCTGACCCAGTATTCATTGTTACTAATCTGATATGCTTAGGATACCTGAGATAACGTAGAAGTATTTAACAAAGAATGCACTGCTTAGGCTATCATAAAACAAATTAAAGCAGTTGCACAAAAACAGAACTTAATCCTGATTATGAAACAGTGCCACAAACACAGACATCTAAATAAATGATACATTATCTTTGGATGCCACTTTGTGCTAAGCGAAAAACAATAAATGATGGATATTAAAGCCCATTCAAGCCTAGAATTCAACTTTGTTTACATCAAGTAATTTGCATTTCAAAACCCTTGGAAAAACATGCTAAGGACTGAAATATGAATATCATGATTAAACCATGAACACAATACATGTTGCAAGTAGACAAAACATTAAGAAACCCCTTAATGCCTTTACAGTTCAACACCATGAATCTGACTGTGATGTAATACATGAACCTTAAATAGAGAAACCAGTTATAATGTATTTTCAAACTGTTATTTACCAATACATGTACTTCATAGAAAATCATCTATTTTATGAGAAATGATATTTCTCCACATATAGCTACAAAATCTGTATGGCAAGTATCATTCCCTACTGAATTTGTAACAATCCTTTCATTATAGCAATAGGCAGAATGGCAGGTATGTTTCTTCTAAATCCCCAAAATACTTTGATGTGTTTTACTGTCCTGTCCACAAGCATAGCTAAAGTAACTTTTACAACTTCCCCTACTAATAACAAAAAAAGAATACACAAAATATCTACACTATTATGTAAATCTATTGGGATCATACTGAAGAGTGTAACATAAATGAAATCCAAAATATTGAAACAACATCATTCATCATGATCAATACCATAACTGAATTCTTATAATAACTATTGTCCAACTTAAAAATTCAGCAAATCCAAGTCATGAATTTCTATGCAATATTTCATACATATACATATATATACTAAAATTGTCTCCATCAATATTACTAAATCTTATATATATATATATATACTACTGTGTAAAAACCTTCACAGCGACTTTCTTCGGTTGATAAGTTCCTTCTTACAGTGCCTCCCTACAAGTTAAAGACTGTTGGTGTCAGATCACTGTACTGTCGGTTATGGACCACTCCTTCAAAACATCAAATGTGGCCCCTATTCCATGTTCAATTCTATGTTAAGAGCCTCTAACCTAATTAAGCATGCATCTACTGAGAACTTGTTCCCAAGGTGTGTAGGTACATGCAGCCTTTTCACTATTATCATCTCAACTAAACATAGTGTAGGAGTCAGGTCCTATTAATTTAACATCTCAGAATTGTTTTCTCTTGATTCAACACACTTAAGGTGTTGTAGTCATAAATAGTGACAATATGTTACAGAATGGACTGATCCTGTACAACCGGTATTGAATTTGTACTGCCAGCTCCACGAAGACATTATATCCTTATGTACACTGTACAGCCATTATCACAATGACATTAAAGCACTACTATTGACATATATACAGTCAGGTTCAGAAACATCAGGACTTGACAATAGGTGAGTTCTGTATAGCAGCCTGCTGGAGGACGGGCAGAAGCAGCTGGAAGCCATCTTGTATGTATGTGGACGAGTTGGACGCCTGTAACGAGAGTCAGTCAACTGGATTCTTATCTTGCTACTCCCAGTTTGGACATGTGACCCTGCCCTTTACATCTGACTGTTGCCAATCAAGTTGAGGCATTTGAAGATCAGACAGTACTGTTACCTCAGTTTAGCAAAATCTTACATGAGCCCCTGTTCCATTCAAAACACTTATGGCTAAAAGTTTAGAGAGAAAATATAGTTAAAGAGAATGTTACAAATTTAAGTGAAATAGAGTGAGGGAACAGAGTGTAGGGAGAAATTGTGTGGGATGACAGGTGGGGTGTCCAAGGAATGAAACATTCCAAAATTTGATGCTAGACCATGAGACCAGTGAAGGGACAATAATTAGTGGTCCTGTATTTGGGGAGTGAGAGGTTGGGGTAGAGGAAAGGGGAGGTAAGGACATGTAGGGAACAGAGAGAGTGAGTAAGGAGATGAGGGCCAACAGACTACAACGTGGCTATTTTCATGTACTATGTCAACTTCCCCTATGAGTAGATCTGTCTCAGCAACTCTTTACACTTATGGCTAAAGTGACACATCTCCATCTTAATAGTGCCTCGGGTCTACTTGATTAGAATTGAGGACATGTTTTACAACGTGCCACTCACCTCCAGATACACGTTGGTGACGAGGGGTGTCACAACAGAAGCGTCCTCCAGATCCTCCTGGTGAAAACGAATTAAGTAATAAATACTGCATTGCTAAAATACAAACACCTCAATTTTGGACTCTTGGGGAAGTCACATTCTGGATAGTTTGAGACAATTACTCCTTAGTTTGCTCCACCCTAACCCATTCACCTGCATGATGCAGACACATGGAGCTGTGATAGAGGTCAGTTACCATGGGTATGTAAGTCCCAGATATAAGAAATATCTGGGAGATCAATTGGATGAGGGTTTGAATAACTGACATACTGATGAAGGAGTCAAACTTACTCACTCTTATACTAGGTTGTATAACTGAGGCACAGTTTGTAATGTTTTACCCTTGGCATCTAAAATTACAGTATCAGATCAAAGGTAATTGATTAAAAAATGTCTCTGCAGCACACAAACCTAACAACTTGATAATCAAGTTCAACATATTAATAAATCTCAACATATCAGAGTAATCCTAACATCAAGGTGATTGTAAATCCCATACCGAAACACTGAGTTATGACAATCTGAGGTCGTTCTGTACAGTCTAGAGATCTGAATGAGATTGTTGAAAGATTCCTCATTACATCCACAGGACATGAAGACATACAATCCCACATTTCCCTGGGGGCCTGGAATCTACTAAAGGGTACTTACGCTGACTTTGTGCAGACACTGAGTGAACTTGGTGGAGAGAATTGAGATTTCTGTGCAAAGAACCTGGGTCAAACTGTAAAATTAACACAACAAAACTAAGATAAAACATGCCATGCAATAAACTGAGATAAAATTAAACCTGGTGTTCGTTTTCCCAATCTAATGTCCCTCACAACAGAATGTTATATAAAGTGAGGGGTCAGCGAAATACCATACTAGTTCTGATTCCAACCTTAACAATCTTAACAATCTAAAAAGCCTCAGCAAGATTATAACCAAATGAAGTTAGCTGTGACTAGTACACTGAACCCTGGCTGTCTATCCCTTCTGGAGTGCTGAAAGGAGAAAGATCTGCAATTTCCACAATTGTGTAACATGTTATTACTGGACTAGTGATTGAAAGGGTAGCTAAATGAAACCCACTGACCCACATGACAAATCTTGTAAGTGTAGATCAAACAATCCAGTGACTGACAGTGTGCATGACCAGCAATGCACTGCATACTGTGCGACGGCTACTCCTTCTGCTGCCTCAAGTCTGACCGCTGATGGGGTGGCAGAGAGGTTACTACTTCCCACCACCATGAAGATCCAGACTAGAATTGTTCTTTAGTAACTCATGCTAGTCTTTACAGTCATATATCAGGACTGGGTCATTGTCTCCTGTCTGTATGTAATGTTAGTCACTGGATTGTCCGCTCTAGCTACAATATACATATACATCATATACAGTGGAATCAGCCAATCCAGACTCTTTGAAAACCTGTTTTCTACATAATCCTGGCTATTATGAGTCTTGGAAAAGTGTTCTTAATCATAAGATTAACACTTGCTTTATAATCTGGACTCTCTCAGTTACTGGTTACAGACTAAAATAACAGTCCCGACAAGCAGCTTGGTATGAGAAAATTATTTACAATAATATACGGTAACTCATCATGGCAGTGTTTATGGTAACTGACAAATGACTAATCTGGACTGCTTCATAATCCGGACAAACGAGTTGGTCCCAAGCCAGTCTGTAACAGATTCCACTGTAGTTAAAATACTGCTGAGCAGGACTGTAACCAACAACTCGTACCTGGCAAGACTCTTTGAGCGGTTCTGGTAGGGAGTGTCAGTGTCTTGTTGAAGCAGGATCAGCTCCCCGGCCTTGTGGAACTGCTCCACAGACTTGGCTGTGAGCTCTGCCAGAGCCTCTATAGCAGTGTGGAAAATCTCCTGAAACACACAATGCTAATACAGTAGTTACAAGGCTATGTGACTAGTGGTCAGTCAAACCTCTAAATGATCAGTTATGAGTACTGTGTCATGACATGCAAATGATCTTATACAGAAGTTGATCTATCCTTCAAAAAGTACACTAATATGTTAGCCCGAGACAAGTAAATTGTGCACAGCACATCTAAATATCCAGTGGAGTCTGAGTATTTGAGGAATAGTTCTATAGCAGTTCCTAATGCTCTAATATTCCATCAAACTGGAAACAAACAAACCTGATCTAAACAAGGTGAGCATTTTTGTCTTGTTCCTATAGGAATACCTAAACTATGAGAAACGCCTTTACGGGGAGACAAGGTTTGTCCAAGTCCTCTGAACTCACAAAAGCACTGTTTCAATAGCTGTAATATACATCCTACCAGGAATGATTCCTTGACTTGGAAAGGTTAGAAGTCTCAAGCACTTGCCACAGGTGAGCAGGTTCTACTGCTATAGAAACACTGAATTTTAGCAGCCTAGGAGACTCAATGATTTCTCTGTATGGTAACCATGGTAACTAGTCTTACTTTTGGTTCTGTTATCTTCTTCTCTTCTCCTTCAGGAGGATCAGCGTAAAAGTCGATGATCCACTTTCGGATTTTCTCCTGGACCTGCAATCAAGGACAAAGCACATCCCAAGAAGTTTATTATTTATGTACAGGGTTTTATCTTGTGATTCCATACTGAGTTCCTTTGGCAGAAGACTGGTATTTTGTTTACAACTAGGATTATTTTCAGTTATTTTTTTAAAACATTCATCAATATTTTATCCTTACACTAAACCAAAGCACTACATCCTCTTCCTCTACAATTCATTTTAACAGTGAAACAACAGCCACTTCTACAAAGTACAGTGCACTCTGTCTAATTCGGATTAACTTGGGACCGACTAAAAAGTCTGAATTAGAGGGCATTCTGAGCTACACAGAAATTCCCTAAATCAATATCTGAAGGCTCGAATTATTCCCTTGTCAAGAGTGAGCGAGTGAGGTTAGTTTTACGCCGCACTCAGCAATATTCCAGCTATATGGCGGCGGTCTGTAAATAATCGAGCCTGGACCAGACAACCCAGTGATCAACAGCATGAGCATAGATCTGCGCAAGTGGGAACCAATGACATGTGTCAACCAAGCCAGCAAGTCTGACCACCCGATCCCGTTAGTCGCCTCTTACCACAAGCATAGTGGCCTTTTATGGCAAGCATGGTTTGCTGAAGGTCTATTCTACCCCGGACCTTCATAGGTCCCCTCTTCACGAGGTTGTAAAACTGATGTTGTGTTGGTTGGAAGATACTTTGCTGTAACATTGTTAATGAATTTTGATCACTAGTACTAGTAGTACATGTGACCAATATCAATAAAGCTATCCTTGGTAAGCTATAAATACAACTGACTTCCTGTATTATTACTGTGATCACAAGCATACCTGGAGGTATTTACAAATCTTGCATGTACACAAACCATTAACGATATTCTTGAAGATAACATACAGTGTTATTGACAGGAAATTTTGGTCCAAAATCCAAAATAATGAGAGTCCGTGATACAGAGCCTTTTCATTACGACAACAAAGAAGGATTATGTCAGAAATTTAGGTTCAGTCTAGTACACACTGCAATCCGAGAAAGACTGAGTCTGAGTTAGACAGAATGCACTGTAAAGACATTATTAACTAGATCAATAAAAACATGGATTGGGCCAGGTTGTTTTTACAGTTTGGCAATATTTTTCAGCAGATTTGGGGCCTAAATATTAGCCTCAGAGTAGGTCTTGACAATTTTCGAGTATGGACCTTTAAAAATATATCAGATGCTTAAATCATTGAAGTTGAATTTCAAAAACATGCAACATAAAATTATGAGACCTTATTGAGTTTGTCTGGTGTTGTGCCCAAGTGAAGTTCAGACAAGTGGTCGGTGATCAGCTTGAAAAACTCGTGTTCCTGACGCTCCTCTGTCAACATCAAAATGTGACTGGTTATCCATCTGCAGCTTGTCAACATGTAAAATTGCAGTCCTACAGTAACATACATGTACTCTGTTGTTTTGGATGTTTCATGGATCAAATTCTAAATTGGAATGAGAAAGGAATGAAGACACATAGAGAATCTCACTTTCGTGTCTACTGATATCAATTATATCAACACTCATTGAAAAGGTTACAAATATCCTAGGCTTGATTTTATCAATGATTGTTGATATACTTGATATCAGCTGACACGAGAGTGAGATTCTATTTATCATAAAAACTGATTCTTCATTAGTTTTCAAAGAAAAATGTACTTCTCTCTACACAGTACTGCCATTAGACGTGCAGTGCAGCAATGTCATATTATTGTGACATCATCAAGTTCATAAGGTCATAGTACTGTCAGGGCATTGCACAAAACCTACTGCCAAAACGATAGCTCCTAGGAGACATCGTTTGATCTTACACAAATGATATCGCCTGTGGAACACAGTCTTGGATGATAAATCACTTTAGATCCATACCATAGTCCGTGTCATCCAGCTCGAATATGTTCTTGATGTCAATGAGTAGTGGTTTCAGCTGTCGGATGGTGTCATCTGGCAGTGATGACAGAAGGGCCTGTACCTTCTTCTCACTCTGGTTAGACAGAATCTCTAGTGCCTCCAGGTGGGCCATGCCTGAAACAACAATGATACAGAACAATTGCTATCATGTGATACAGGATCTAGCAATGACATTCTGTTGTAAATATGGAAATGATGTGCTCACTTTGCAAATAGATTTGCTGTACAACACACTGGGGTTCAGTTTTAATGTCACTTCTTAAATCACTAGAATATTGCTGACAGCCTCATTTAGCAACCCATCTCCTCACCCTGAAAGTCCTCAAACAGTGCCCCGTAGTTGTGCTTCCGAGCTTCTTCCTGTTCCTCCTCATGTATCGCTTGCTGCTCTGCCCGCTCCTTTGCTTCTCGCAACATGGACGACAGATTCTGCTTTTTGCCACCATCAAACATCACCTGCTTTGTCTTCTTGAAACCAGGGTCATGGTCTGACAACACGTTGATGGTTTTCTTGCCAATATTCTCTAAGACGTCAATGCCGCCTGTAGCAAGAGCCTCCACTGCATCTAGTGAGCCTGACACCAGAGACTTACCCTGGAGGCAAACACTTTAGTTTAATACTGGAATCGATTAGGACTTAGCACTGGATAAAGTGCTCATACTATCTTAGCCAGACATTGGGGATTTTCAATTCTTTGAAGAGTCTCTTCCTCAGTCACATAACGTGCGACCTGAAGAGAGGCATACCAGGTGGTGACCCATGGTGTGTGTGTGTGCATGTGTGTGTGTGTGCATGCTTATGGTGTGTGTCTGATACATACTTCTGTCATAAGATGAATTAATAACACATAACTTGTGTCATAGTGATCAAAAACTGCCCTGCCCTGCCACCTTTCCTCTGGAAGGGACACTCCTGCACCCAAACCTTCAATGGATATATCAATAATATACGGTGAACACAGATCCGATACCAATGACCAGTTACTGACTTGGTCAGGGTGGCAGGACACAGCTCAGTAGCGCGTGTCTGTGTGTGTGTGACATAGCTTCATATGGCAGCACTGGTGTGACAAAACTCAGGAAGACAGTTAGTGATTCATGCAGTTCAACAATACTATTAACGTGAGACTGGCTTTAGCTATATAACATCACATCTACAAAAGGGCTGATCACTCACAGTGTTCTGAATCTTGCTAGTGAGGCTTGCAACTCCAAAACTGGAGAACCATCCCCCTCCACCCCCTTTCTCCTCCTCCTGACCGCTGTCCACCCGTTCTGCTTGTTCTCCATCATTCACTATTGGTTTGGGCTCAGTAACAACAGCTGCTGGACTGCTGCCACTGCCTCCTGATGACTGGACTTCACTATCACCAGACTGCTTGGCCCCATTCTCATGTGCATCTCCATCTGAAAGGACAGCTGATACTGAAGCTACCCACAACCTGTTTCCCTAACAGTAAAACCATGCATCATGATTGACAGTATGATAATATCATAATAAAAAGAATCCCTTGTTACAGAATTGAAATCTCTCTCATAAGATGACAATAAGTCCTCGAATTCAACTTCACCTTAAAAAGACTGCAATACAATCAAGTCACACTGGTAATTTTACCTTGATCAGGATCAAGAGTGTTCTGAAACTGTACAGATAATCCATGCTGTGATTGGACAAATATCTCTATTGAACGCAAACTGATTTACTCTAGTAATCAATCAGATGGGATGAATAAATGATGATGATGATTTTACACCTTAGTTCACTAGTGAATCACTGGACACTTTACACTTGCAACCAGCCCTCTTCCTAAGCTGTGTGGGTTAATTTATTACATGATGAGATTGAGAACATACCTTCTTCTTGGGCCTGTAACTTCCCCTCTTCCTCAAGCCTGGCGATCTCCTCTGGTGGTGGTGCACCCAGTGAAGACTCCACAGATTCCACAATGGTGTGGAAACCTTCACCTGATTGCACAATCAAACAACAGGCCAGTTAACCAGTATCTTGTATACTGGCTTGCATTAAGTTGTAACGAACCAAATCGAGCTTGTGCTACATATTACAATGGACTCTGTCAATACTGGCAACACTTGGGACCAATAAAAATGCTGGTTTTGACAAAGTGCTGGTATAGGCAGTTTGCCTCATGACGCTGACGCACAATGGAAGTTGTACTGTCTCGTTACCATTAACAACATGTTTGAATAAGATACAAGGCAGTGCAAGAATGCAGTCACACTCCCCATTTCTGAATAATCTTGGGCAGTAACCACGAATTGTGTTGTTACATCATTTGGACCTTACTGCATCAAACGGTTGCGCCGTCTTTCATGTGCCGCTTTTTACGGATTCGTTTTCATTACAATTTGTTCATTGGGACTTGTAAACCATGCCGATATCCGGAGTAGACAGAAGTCGATGTTCACAGATGATGATAATTAAGCGCATTTCTGCTGGGACTGAAATTTTGTGCCATTATAGACAGAATGCTGATATTGCAAGAGTCCACTGTATCTACATTTACCAAAAATGGTTGCCTTCAAAACACTCAGTGCACAGTATGAATTTCATGTTTGAAACTGAATAAAACAATGTCTAAAAACCACGAAAGCAGGTCCATGCTAGGCAAACTGCTGTTGGATGGCATAAACAGCAATCCAAGCAGCCAGCACCCCAGCAGTATCCATAGCAACTCAAATAGATTGTTATGATAACCATCCAGTAGGTTCATGTTTGTCAAAAGATCATTGCTGAAACAGAAATGGAGAACTAGGTGTCTTTTCCTGATATTGAAACAAATTGGCACCACAGTAAATCACTTTTAATGTACAACAGTATATCCTGTGTATTACAATATGGACCCTTACGGTGAGATTGTATGTTTTTGTCCTCATTACACACAATCCCCATCATGATCACATCACTATGACACTATATCACACCATGATCACATCACTGTGATACTGTATCACAACATTATGACACTGTATGATGTATCACATCACCATGACACTGTATCACACCATGATCACATCACTATGACTCTGGATCACGGCGCTATGACTCTGTATCACAGCACAATCACACTGTTTCACACCACTATGACATCACCTTAACAATGTATCACACTACTATGACACCACTATGAGTATGACACTACATCACACTACTATGACACCACTATGGCACTGTAACACCCCACGATCACATCATCATGACTCTATATTGCAGCACTATGACACTGTCAAACAGCCACATCACAATGACTATCACAGCACTGTATCATAGCATTAGGACATCACTATGACATGGTATCACAGCACTATGACATGGTATCACAGTACTATGACACTGTATCACAGCTACAACACTGTAGCACTATGACACTGTATCACAGCACTATGACACTGTATCACAGCACTATGACATTGTATCACAGTACCATGAGACCATAGCATCATGCATTGAACAGACCAGTAACTCACCAACTTGACTTGTGAAGGTGGACACTGATGATGACGCTGCTGTCAGCAATGATGATCCCCAACCTCCCCAGCCCCAGCTTCCAGATTCCTGTAACCATAGCAACAACACTTTATCATCTGTCTCATAATCTGCGATACTTCTATAAACATGTCACATGATTCACCATGACATTGTGCATTTATCACGTGTATTTGCCTGAGTGAGTCAGTGAGTGAGTGAGTTTAGTTTTACACCATTTTTTAGCAATATTCCAGCAATATCACGGCGGGTGACACCAGAAAATGGGCTTCACACATTGTACCCATGTGGGGAATCGCTGAAAGCATTGATGTATGTACAGGTCATACACCTCATTTTGCAACGCATATATATCAAGCATTTGACACTTGGTTACATAGAAAAATAAAGCTGGCAACATGATACTACTAAGTCATGGATCAAAGCTGGATAAAAACAAGTGTGCTCATGTCAACTCAACCTATTTTCTGAAAATCCTTTTCCTTTTAAGTCTACTTGGCCAAAATTAATTATGTAATGTTGTTACTTTTCACATTAAAGAAATCACTGGGATACTTAGAAAGACTCCTGTAAACTATTAAACAAACCTGCTTCTCTGGCTTTTCTTCCTGAACCTTGGCTATGTCCTCTTTATTCCCTGCATCTACCTGAGCACGGGGGATACTCTGAGGATTAGGGGATGCGACCTGAGATGGTGGGGTAGGTGTTTTCTCTGGTGTACCACTACTCCGGTCTTCCTGACCTACAGACTCCCAGTCAGGTTTGGCAGCAGTTGTCTCCCCTTCAGATGCAGCTGGGTTTGAACTTCCCCTTCCATCTCTGTTGTCACCATCACTGGACTTAGATTCCTCAACATCTTGTGTTTCAGGTTTTACCTCCAGTTTTTCAGTGCTTGATTTCTCTTTTCCTGTTCCTGTTTTCTCAGACTGCTCCTTACCACTTTTCTTGGTCTCTGTGTTACCAGTCTGTGGTTTCCCACTTTTCTCTGTCCCTGTACCAGCAGCCTGTGATGTATCACTCTTCTGATCAGCCTTCACATTAGAAGATTTCTTTGACTCTTCTCTGCCAGGGTCTTTTTGGGAGTCATTATTGGCATTCTTCTTCCCACCCTTTTTGCCCTTTTTCTTTTGATTCCTTGTGGACTCTTTCTTGGGTGGTTGTGCAGGTACAGGAGTTGCTGCAGCATCACCACCCTTCGTCTCTGCTTTGCCTCCCTTCTCGGCCTGATCCCCTTCATCAGCACTAGCGAATGCTGCCTCATCATCCGTGTCAGACATGGTGCCTCACTAGCACAACCTGAACACATCAAAATAAAGACATTGTCATGTTAAGTCTCAAACCCAGACAAAACATATCACAGAGCTCCAAATATGATGTACCTCAGGTTCTGTACTCACTGTATTTTTTGGAGTGGGTATTATGAATGTTGAGTGGGTATTTCATTTTCTGTTAGCCATTGCTTTCAAATATGTGGGTATTTCAGTGATTTTACTCACCTAAGCATATGTCATTGATTAAATTTACTAAGCTGGTATGCACTGCCTTCTGTCATACCTAATCAAAACCTAAATCAAAAACTTAAATGTAATCAGTTGTCAGTGGAAATGATTTCATAACAATCACTCTTCCAATACTGACACTACTAGTGCAAGTACAACAGTAATGTCACTAGTCCTATACTAACAGCACAACTTAACCGCAATCGATGTCTTTTTCATCACGAATATATTCTGTACGCATACGTTCTAAACGTTTTGCATAACTAACATTTTCAATGTGTAATTGGTATGCAACATGTAATTTTCTGATTAAAAGTGATATTTTGTACTTATTCTGACTCATGCTATTACAGAAAAGCAAGCATAAATCAAAACAAATATTTTTCAATGCATTATTTTGGCTATTTTTCCTATACATATATTATCCGGGTATTCAACTTATCTAGGCCTCTGATATCAGTTATGTGGTGTACATAAACCATACTAACACTATACACCACTACTCTACTGAACTTTGAACTCAAATGACATATCAATAGAAAAATCATACAACATGGCATTGTGTCTGCTGCTTCTTAGAATCTTAATAACCATACTTGTTACTCCTCATATAACTTCCTGACACTGCTCTAGAAATTCATTTCTACGAAACTTATGTGTGTATACCTTAACCCACTAGTCTTTGGAGTTTGTAGCTGCTGCTGCTTGAAAAAAACAAAATGTTTACAAGGTTTACCATGTTCATATTTTCTGTCAAATTTTGGATATGACTTGGTACCTGGCATAGTAGCAATTAAATTGTGTTGGTGGTAGATAATGCTTAATGGATCAGCTGGTGAGAGTCGCTAATTTGTTTGACGACAAATCCACACACCTCAGAAAGTTGGATTACTACATAGGGTATCTACTGATCACCTGACTGTCTAGTCCAGACTTGAATAAATACAGGGTGCCATCATATAAGTTTGTTGAGTGGCACATTTGAAGGTGTAGAAGGAAGTATCAATATTGACAAATTTTACGGACAACAACTTCTTTCATAACGAGAATATCATTTCATTACAAAGTTTCGTATCACTGTTAAGCAGTAATGAAACATGGACCAAAATGGCCTCAACAATTTCATCAAAGCTGTCATGAACTGAAAGCTGTTTCATGAAGCTAAGGTGCCGTCGTGTGTGGTCTGATACAATACCATTTGGTATATCAGCGTATCTCCTTTATATCATAGTTCACTTGTGAAATTAAACCACATTAAAGTCCCACGACAAAATATAATCTTCTGGGTATAGGTAACCAGAGACCATATGTATCATCTTTTATGACCCCTGAGGAGACACACTCCTAAGTACCATCGGCACACTACAACACCAACATTGTCATCATCCTAAACAATAAACAACGGAATTTCAGAGGTCTTACACGATCATACATTCAACCAGCGAAAAGGAAAAACTAAGTCTGCACTTGCGTTTGGCACGGTCACATCATAGGGATTGCGAATGATGACCATCCATAACAAACTAATTTCTATTTTTAGATATGTGGACAAGCACTTGCAGGTAATTATTGAATTTTCCAGTCGTGTTTCACAAACAGTAACATGCACAATTTGTAACAGAGAAACTGTCTGACAAATATGACCACCCTCCTTCCTAAAACTCACCAGATTGTTTACAATATTTGTCCCAGCCACGTCAACTGGCAAAATGTGACTTTGTTGATGTTTGAACGCGCATGCGTTTAGTAAACGGAAGTGGAAATAATGCCATAAAATGGTTGATCATCTCTGTGCGCTAATATCGTAGGTCGATAGAGCTGAGGGTGTTTAACAAGTGTTCGAATGTTCAGAGCTTAATTTAACGATATGTACTTGATTGTCCAATTTACTCGATATATCAATACGACAAAAGGGCATTTTAACTTTAGAAGCATACGTAAAATCCGCGTCTATGCTTTAGTTTATAAATATTTTAATGTGGCTTAGATACGAGTCCGCCGTGCCTTATGAGCTCCCTTTCATGTACGTAGAAGCGCAGAAAAAGACTATGAATTACACAGTGATTTTCCCTTGCATGTCGGAAATAATATTTCCCTGAATACTTAATATTAATTGGCCATATATATCATTAATTTAAAAAGTCGGGGACACTGGACTTGCAAGCTAGATAACATGCAAATGATGAAGCCAAGGAGGAAACAGATGATGAAAAGAAATTAAGCGAAACTGTGACAGTTTATTCCATTCCGCTGTAAGTGTTTCATCTGTATGGATATATGTTACATTTGCTCACATGCACTGGTACTGGCTAGTTAGGGGTATGCACGCAAATTAGAATATGGTATACCAGAAAACTGCATGTACTTATCATAAGGAGTTCGTATGTAGATCGGAACCTCGTTAACCTGAACGACTACCTTCCTCACATATTTCGGACAGGCAACACAACAGAAGTGCACGTCATCGTATCCCAAGTGCGTAGATGCATATACTCGTGCTGTTGATGAAGTCTGGACTTCATGATTTACAGTCCACCGCCGTGTAGCTGGAATATTGCTGAATGTGGCGTTAAACAACAAACAAATAAACCAAAGTGTTGATTCCAAAGTTAAAACTGGAAGTTGAAGGAATTAGTCCGTCAAACTTATGAACAACAAAATGATGGGTCCTAGTTGAAAAGTGTATTCCATAAAATTCAGTACAACTTAACACTGAACTTAACTTAACGACTACCTAAGATACGAGGGGATGTCAATAAGTTTTGAGCCTTGCATAGAAAAACACAAAATATTGGTATGAACCACATTTATTTTTCAGCATAGTCCCTCTGTGAGTCAAGACACTTGTTCCATCTTTCATCACAGGTTACTAACCTAAAGAGAAAATCTTCTGGATTCTTGTTGTATCTGGTTAGCATGGAGTTGCTTATGGTGACCTTTGTTTGCTTCATTTCATCTGTAAGCATTCTTGGCACCCATCTTGCGCACACCTTAGACATGACGAGATGTTCATGAAGAATTGTCTCGATGGATCCGTGTCAAATGCCTGTGGTCTCCTCTAACTCGTGGAGTGTGATTCGACGATTTTCCAGCACAAGTCTATGCACTCAATGTTTTCCTGACTAGTGCTTGTTGTTGGGCGACCTGGACGGGGGTCATCTTCAAGACTCTCTCTACCATGCTTAAATTCATTGACCCATCGTTTGATGGTAGTAGATGAAGGGGAAGACTTCCCATGAACTGCTGAAAGCCTTTCTTGAATGTTCTTCGCCGAGTTTCCTTCAAGAACTAAAAACGTAATTGCTGCTCTATACTCAATTTTATTCATTTTCACTGCCGTGAGGGGAGGGGGGGGGGAGGGGGGGGAGTCTCTTTCTGTCAATGTGAGCTGTTCAATAACTTCTGAGAGTAGGATACCAAAACTTATATGTCACATCAGCTACACCCCAAGGTTCAAAGTCGTACCATAGGCTGTGACACCTGGGTATGAAAAATGCTCAAGGCTCATAACTTATTGACATCCCCTCGTATTACAGTGCAGTACAAATTCAGAGACTGTAGCAGTGATTTTAGCGAATTGAAGACAGAGGTAATAAAAGTGACCTCGTGAACAAGTTTCCACCACAGACATAGACTCAATATCCACATAATGCTTGTATATACTTGTGACTTGAGATGATGGGACATGGTAGGGAGAAGTTGTTATCCATGGAAGTTGCTCTCACTGCACTTCACTTCTAAAATGCCACGAAATGAAACACAGTCATGCACATGTGTACATGTTTGTGTGCAAATTAATAATAATTATAACAAATGTGGCATGGTTTGTATATTTTAAATTTGATAAAAGACTGAACATCAATGAAGAACAGACGTAAGTTTGTTTGAGTTTATTCTCCGTAAACATAATGGGCAGTGGACTGTTAACAGCCTCTTAGCGTTCTAAACATATCACACGCAATGAACAATCTCCTAGCTGGGGGACCCGTGAATATCCAGGTTGTAATCAATCATCAGCACCCCAAGGTTGTAAAAGCCGACTTACGGGATCGGGTGGCCAGGCTTGCTGACGTGGTTGTCATTGTATTCCAAATGTGTAGAACGATGTTCACGATGTTGATCACTGGATTGTCTGGTCCAGACTCCTGTTATTTACAGACCGCCGCTATATAGCTGGAATATTGTTGCGTGCGGCGTTAAACAGCAACCAACCAGCCTAGTCGGGAATACAACATCCCATTTCCTGTTGCATCTCAATACGTTGTAATAGTCACACTTTGGCTAGAATATTATTGACTAAGGCGTTATAAACGTTTCAAAGGCATCAAGCCTTAACCAGGGAGACTGTACAACGGTTGTAGAATATAAACTTTCCGCAAGAACGCGAAGCAAATGTTTCAAAGGCTGGTCCTTGAAGGAAAATCATGTACAGAATATGTCCCCAGTTGCACATGCCCGTCCTTAAAACTGATCTTATGAGGATGTTGATTGTCAACAACGACCATCTACTCAGTCTTACTTACCAGTTGTATACGTGGATATGACCTGTAGTGGACGCGTTAGCGCAAAGACCGCGTATCTACAGTAGATCCAGGTTGTAACACCACTGGTGATTATGCCGGCTAGATCTGCTGTCATGTTTGTAAACGTACGACGTTGGGCTGAGGCGGATCAAATTTCTCTATTTGGATACCCCTAACACTTCACCCTGCCTATATGGTTTAATCGGCATTCTACATGGTGAGTCAAAAAATGAAACATTCAATATTTTGGATAGCAAATTCTTATTTATTACGTTGAACGCCGTTTCAATTTAGATTCTTACATCGTAATCAAGCTAGAAGTGACTTCAACCAAATGGTGAGAAGCTCATATACATCATGATGGCATGTTGTGACAGACAATTTGTTAACATTGAACAACTGCATGTAATATTACAGAATAACAAATGGTACATAATTGGCAGAGGCCAGTAAGGGACTAAAACCAACAAATATCAATTCTAATGCGTCAATAGATTAAGTAGTAACAAGAAACGTACACTACCCTACCCGCATACCCATAACGTTAATTCCTGACATCAAATTTGTAAGAAATGGCAATGCACATATATTCTTCAGCTCTAAGGCCACACTTTCGATATTTTCAATATATTAAACAAGTTATATTCAAAACAGGTGACTGCGTGATTATTTCTTCGAAGATACCTTCATGAAAGAAAACATATTGCATTGTTGAATCTACTAGTCACATGTACATTGTGGGTCCGAATATTGAGCCGCGAGACCTCAAGCCTGCTGGACGAGTGGGTGAGCACGCTCCAGGAAGCAATTCATAATCAGCCAGGTAGCTCTGTACTCTCATAGAGCCGTGCAAAATAGTGAAAATAGTGAGAACAGATGACCTTTTAAAGCAGTGAGAACTCATGACCTTTTAAAGTAGTGAAAACACATGACCTTTTAAAGTAGTGAGAACAGATGACCTGTTAAAGTAGTGAGAACACATGACCTTTAAAGTAGTGAGAACACATGACCTTTTAAAGTAGTGAAAACACATGACCTTTTAAAGTAGTGAGAACAGATGACCTTTTAAAGTAGTGAGAACAGATGACCTTTACCTTCGCACTCGATTGTTTCATGTGTTCCATGATGAACCTCAGTCACTGACAATGACTTGTGTCATATTTTAACAACTAAATATGACCTGTTGATGATTCATATAACGCATAAAATGCATAGAAACCTGATTAACCACTCTTTGATGATGTCGACCACACCAGAAGGTCATTTTCTACTTTTATGCACCGAGCAGATGCACGCGAGAAGGTCGGCAAGTACAATGAGGACTATGGGCAGGCTTATCAATCATATGACGCTGTATCCCATACCACGTGCCGATGTCCTGTCATCCTTCGCGCTGCTGTATTTTGCCGCTTTCTTTGTAAGGTTCTTGTTGTCCAGTAATAGTTTGCTCTCAATATTTTCTTTCACCGCTTCAACGCCGGATGAGGACAAAGCCTTAAGACGTTGCGGAACGCAGGCACAACGGCAAAGCAGTCTCTTCCATCTGCCGGAAACCGGGTCAGATTTCCAAGGGCCAATGGTCAGATCCCAGTTCTTGTCCCAGGAGCTGATGTTCCACTCACCAGGAGGAGTCACGTCAGGAGACGTTGACGTTATTGATGTTGTGGGCAGAGCAGCAGATGCTGTTGTAGGTGAAGGGGTGAGAGCAGCTGTCGTCGAAACTGGGGTAAGACTAGGTGCTGTGAAAATGGTGTGACCAGTTGCTATAGTAGTTGTAGAAGCAGCATCAGCATCAGCAGAAGTGGCACTGATGGTGGTGACATCGGAAGGTGAAACCAGGATAGAACCAGTTCCTGTTTCAAATAAAAACCCCTTGGATAAATATATATTTTTGTGTTTCAGACTAACAGTCTGAGTAATTATCTTTTGGCTGAAATGTCATATAGCGTCTTGTTTGAAAGATATATGAACAGAAAAAAACTGAACTGCAAAGGAAACGCGAGTTTCGAAAAAATGAAATTAAAGTAAGTGTTCATGTCCATGTCTCCTGCCTAAATATTTGACAGAAAACAGAATAGAATTTCTATTTTGAAATTGTTTGGAAAACGTTTATCTTTAATTTTATTAAAGCTGAGCATAGGAATATTGAGTTTCATTTACCGAAAGGCACACTGGAATCAGAACTTTTGGGTATTAATGCAGCGGTCGCCATCATAGTGGGCGGTTCTGAAGAGGCAGTGTCTATGGCAACCAGGCTCACAGCATCCACTGATGTTGGAGAAAAGGCCGCAGATACAGTAGCAGGAACAGATGGTGTAGAAACCATCACAGAACTGGCTCCATTGTCAGGTGTAACACCAGCGTCACTAGATACGGAAATGCTTCCATCACCATCCAACAAAGACGATGGTTGAAGGTCCACAGAGAAAGAACTGGATGTGCTTGAGGTTTGTTCTGGAAACACAAGACACAAATTTAAGAAACTGATTTTAAATATATAATTTGTCAAGACAGTATATGTGGCTGGTTAATCCAGTATTGCTCTAGATACGTGATTAGGATGACAAGCCATGTCATCTAAGGTTATACCTGCGTTTGAACCAGCATTTAATAAGTAACAGGGATAGATGTGTCTGTCAATTCTCAGAATATTTAATCATGATCAAGTTTGTGGTCCTTTCAGTTACCTAACGAACGGTGATAACAGTCTTTTTTATCAGATCTGATTAATAAGTTCTGGGATTATACACAACTTCTGGCTATGCTGAAACGTTTCCATAGTAACGGATTGTTGAGAAATAAGTCGACACATTTCTTCATAATTTAGTGAATTACACTTTTGTGTAGCGTGAAGTTTACAACTCGCCTGTTTTAAAGATTCTATTTCACGATTACATAAAGCTTCATGTAAAGTAGAGACGGTGGAGGTACCCAAGTGACGGTACGATTCCCCCCATGGGACCATGTATGAAATCCATTTCTGATGTCCCTCGCCATGATATTGCGAGAATATGCCTAAAAGCTGCGTAAAACTACACTCACTTGCTCATGTATGTTTGGAACAACTTATTAAAACTGTTTCAGATGTTTTTCGATTAATCAGCCACATATAATATTTGGGGTTTTTTATGAGCAAATGAAACCGATTTTTTATGTACGAGTTTTATCCTTTACTTAAATCGTTGTGGTGTGGTTATGTCTGTTTTTTGTCAGTAATCTCTTTTCAGGAAATGGTCACTAACGGATATGAGCGATGGGTGAACCGAGCGGTCAAAGCATTCGC
Organism: Haliotis asinina; assembly: GCF_037392515.1. NCBI lineage: Eukaryota > Metazoa > Mollusca > Gastropoda > Lepetellida > Haliotidae > Haliotis > Haliotis asinina. The sequence goes on from NC_090281.1 coordinate 93,653,474, forward strand.
CCGTCACGTCGAAGACCTGGGTTCGGTTCTCCTTCTCCACATGCGTAAAATGAGTGGAGCCCATTTCTTGTGTCCCCCGCCGTGATATTGATGGAATCTTCCTGAAAGCGGCGTAAAACCAAACTCACTCAAATATCAAATCATCTAAAATGCACAAAGACAAAACCATGCGGTCTTTACACTTTTGAAATGGTTACATTACGAGATGTTATTCTTACCAAGACAGCTTTCATCGTAAACGTCAGACACGAGCTGTGTTTCGTCTGTCTTTTCACAAATAAACGCGTGCACATTTGTACAACGAATATCATTCAACACCTCATCATCCAAAAGCAAGCAGTTTTCGTCTCCATCTCCATTGTTGGGTTCGTTTACACGCCACAAGCTGCTACCTATAGAGTTACAGTCCGTCCACATGAAGTCCTCAGAACGGGAATTGGTGATGGTTGATGTGTTTTGCCTAGATCCTCCAATGAAGAACACACGACTCCCTACATAGGAAATGGTCAATGAATTAATGTCAAGCAACTCTTCAGTAGATATTTAATCTGTATCACATCGAATGAAGATATGCCAAAAATCAAAGAAAATAAACAAAATCTGTCTGTACATCAGTACTTCCCATTAGGGTTGAATATCGACAGGATTAAGATCGAGAATCGTTAACTAAATATTGATCGATTATCGATAAAATTAAACGTTTGAGAGAAATTAATATATTTCGCACCATTAGTAAGTGGGGGTATATTTATGCATGGGCTATTGAAAAAAGTGTCATTAGCGTAATGCAGAAGCTATGAGTAATAACAAATGTATGTCTTGTGTGAGTAAATTAAAACTTGATTCTGTCGCAACAGTTTCCTAACGACGACATTTCCAATTATAGAAGTTTCTAGAGGTTACCTCCTATCCTTCTCACATACATTTTTCAGTGCATTGCTGAGTCTTCCTTTTCGTTCTTAAAAAAAGTTTTAACTTTATCTACATACCACTGATCTTTAAGGAGTGAATTATTCAATTTCCAAAATTTATGTTTTCACATAATATGTGCTAATTAATCTCCGTTTCTAAAATCTCTTTAGTCTCCTTGTCTGTCCCATAATTGCTGTGAGTGAGGGTAATTATTCCCTCTTGTCAAGTGTCTGAAAAATGACTGTCTGAAGAATGGGAGGACACCCCATCAGTCAGCCTCGTGATGATACAACTAACTGATGTTTAGTGTGGTGTGTGATTCTAGCACATACATAGCTGCGGGAGATGTATGTATGTGTCTGTATATTTAGGGTGCATGGCATGTCAGTACCAGTACACCAGTCCACACTAATCCTCGCTTGTTCGTGATACAGTTTAACATGGGCGGACACGCTTACTCAACCCAAGCGGGTCATCAGATTACTGTCTCTTCCACCCCAGGGTGCACTCTCATTATAACTACTCACGGTCACGTCCCATTAGTTATACCCCCACTAGTCATGCAGCAAATGAGGGATTAATTAAAACAACAACCGGCTTATACCCTTTTCTCAAAATTGACTAGCCTGCTAATTAGATAGCTTCAGGTTAATTTAATCTCTAACACCAAGAATGCCACAGTCTTTGGCAATGAAAACATATAAACGAATGTTATTAAAGTAAATTACATTGAGGCTGTAGACTGAACAGCAAACCAAACGCAACTGCTTTTTTTGTCGAGTTCTTACATGAAAGAGAACCATGCATTCTATAGAAAACACTTTTGATTGAAAAGTTGTTGTTGACATTGAATTGCCATAAGATCAAATTGATCATAGTCAGATGAAGATACCTCTGAACACGAAACGTGACAGTCTCTATAGTAGCGTGAACCAATGAACTAATGCTGCTGTTATTGCTGCTGCTTCAGTTCCGTTCCTTAGATGAGTGACCCGGATGAACCGATCATGCCCATAAGACGTCACTCGTGGCCGCCGGGTACGGGGACGATCAACCGCAACTCCAAGTTGCTGATGACGTGGAGCCAGTTGTGTAATGGCGGTAAGATGACAGCCCAATTGTCTAGCTACAGTGGTTGCAGAGTTAGTTCTGTCAAACTTTCCAATGGCCATTGCACTCTGCTCCGCTGTTCTAGGCATCGCTTGTGTGGCCTGTATACGTCCTAGCGTCAATACCGAACTGTTTTTGATACAAACCTTTATAAGGATACCTCAGAGCGAAATGCATGCTTTCCATATCCGTCGATGCACGTGCCAACGTTAAATTTTTGCTGCACTGTGGGAGTTCTTTCTTGTCCGAATCTTTCGTATGGAAGTTGAAGTTGCATGACATCATCTCATCTGGGACATTACGTTACTTTAGCATGAACGGTCCATAAATATTCAACACTTACTTTTATGAGATTTCATTTATTTTCACAACTTGCGCTCCTTTTGCTGTTCAGTATATGGACATAATACACCAGGAGGAAAGAACAAGACCTGGGCTTGCAGTCCACTTCCAAGAGGACCCAGAGGTCAGACTCTGGTCAGAAGAGCATGATCCCTGGCACTGTTACAAGGAGGTGAAGTGCACCATGCCTTGATTGACGCCATGGACAATACGTCAGACGTAGATACTGCCCACAGGTTTAATGACTGCATTGTGACTACTTGGGCCGATGATAGTGCAAAAGTCATCATCCCTCTGTCGAGGCATGATGTCCATTTTGACTACTCCCATTTTGACTACTCATGAACATTAACATATAATGCGGCATCCCAACACTTAATAATAGATGATTTCTCCCAACCTGGTGCAGCTATAATTGTTAAAAGTGTTGGTGGAACAGTCTGCGTAATGGAGGGGATAGAACAAGTAATTAAACCCACTCGACTGGAACAGGCCACGGAGACGGTATGTCACAATGACACACTCTATCCATTAGGCCACAAAGACGGTATGCCGTTATGACATTCATTGCACTTGGCGTTCCGCAGATAAGCCCTCTATCCATCGGAACACGGAGACCCTATGTCGCTATGACATCCATTGCACCTGAAGTCTTGCAGATAAGCCCTCTATCCATCGGACCATGTAGACCCTATGTCGCTATGACATCCATTGCACCTGAAGTCTTGCAGATAAGCCCTCTATCCATCGGACCATGTAGACCCTATGTCGTTATGACATCCATTGCATCTGACATTCTGTAGATAAGCCCTCTGTCTATCGGGCCACGGAGGCTCTATGCCGTTATGGCATCCATTGCACCTGTTGTTTTGCAGCTAAACCCTCAATCCATCGGACCACGGAAACCCTATGTCGTTATGACATCCATTACACCTGTTGTTTTGCAGATAATCCTTCTATCCATCGGGCCTCAGAGATGTATGTCGTTATGATATCCATTACACCCGTTGTTTTGCAGATAATCCTTCTATCCATCGGGCCTCAGAGATGTATGTCGTTATGACATCCATTACACCTGTTGTTTTGCAGATAATCCTTCTATCCATCGGGCCTCAGAGATGTATGTCGTTATGACATCCATTACACCTGTTGTTTTGCAGATAATCCTTCTATCCATCGGGCCACAGAGATGTATGTCGTTATGACATCCATTACACCTGTTGTTTTGCAGATAATCCTTCTATCCAACATGCCACAGAGATGTATGTCGTTATGACATCCATTACACCTGTTGTTTTGCAGATAATCCTTCTATCCATCGGGCCTCAGAGATGTATGTCGTTATGACATCCATTACACCTGTTGTTTTGCAGATAATCCTTCTATCCATCGGGCCTCAGAGATGTATGTCGTTATGACATCCATTACACCCGATGTTTTGCAGATAATCCTTCTATCCATCGGGCCTCAGAGATGTATGTCGTTATGACATCCGTTACACCCGTTGTTTTGCAGATAATCCTTCTATCCATCGGGCCTCAGAGATGTATGTCATTATGACATCCATTACACCCGTTGTTTTGCAGATAATCCTTCTATCCATCGGGCCACAGAGATGTATGTCGTTATGACGTTGCACCTGATGGGATGCACAGAAGCAGAAGGAGATATGGTGGAAAAGCAATAACGCGATGACGCACTGATAGGCAAACCCTTCAAGGCGGGACGGTTCAAAGTTTCGGAAACATTACAATTAATCATAAGCCTCTCCTGCTCAAACTTGAATGTGAGTAAATATGCAGAACCCTGTGTACTGGGCTAATATGAAGAGTACTCCTGTCCCATTTAAGAGATTGTTGGCTTGTGTGCGTGCGTGCGTGCGTCCGTGCGTGCATGTACTACACCATATTTAATCGTACGGCGGAGGCACCTAGAATTCTACTCATATGTTGAAACATTACACTGTACGGAATCGAATAAACCAGTGGGCTAGCCAACTGCTTCCGGCAATAGTTACCCAGATGACTTTCAGCAAATGATGTTATTAGCGTAGCCTTCCACGGAGAATCCACTTTGACAAGTCGATCGCCATGTGCCTGGCACTGGGAGTTGGCCATGGTCCAGTTCCTTGCCGTCTCGTAAGGCTTGATGCAGAGGTCCCCATCCGGAAAGTAGCTGTAACCCTGTCCAGACGGGCATGTTTGATTCTCATCTGTCAGCGGCACGAGTAGACACAGATAAGTTACATTTTAAATCTGTGCGGTTTGTACTGCAGGCACCAGAAAACAAACTGGACAAAACCCTTTCTGCCTGACATATGGTTCTGGACATGGGTGTTATTAACACCATGTTATGTAATGTGTTGCAATGCAGAACAGTATGAAATACACAAAGCAAGAGAACAGCGAACAACATGGCATGCGAATAGAGTGAGTGAGTTTAGTTAACGCCGCAATCAGCAATATTCCAGCTATATGGAATAACTATCTGTTTTGGACCAGACAATTCAGTGATCAACAGCATGAGCATCGCAATTGGTAACCGATGACATGTGTCAACAAGTCAGCGAGCCTGGCCATCTGATCCCGTTAGTCACCTCTTACGACAAGCAAAGTCGCCTTTTATGGCAAGCATGGGTTGCTGAAGACCTATTCTACCACGGATCTTCAGGGGGCACAAACATATAGACATAGCGAGAGAACAGCATGACACACGTATAGACATAACGAGAACACAGTGTCACACACACACACACACACACACACACACACACACACACACACAGATATATATATATATATATATATAGACATGGTATGTTTATAAAATCTGAAGTTAATCTAAAATACTTTAACTACCTGTTCACCATGAAGCTAAGAAGCTCTGCTTACCACTGACCACTTTCCAGTGTATGTAAGTAAGCTGGGGTAAGGAAAATACAATAGGATTATACATGTATAACTACAGCTTGGGTTTGACTTGGTTAAGCAGGGTAACACAAAGAGAGGTGAGCAGTTCCCAGGTCGGGAGTGAAGAGGTTGGCCAGGTCGGCTGTCTTCATTTTGTCAAGTTGAGAGAGCCATGTCGGCATAGTTTATGGCAATTATTTGGATTTATGTGATCACATTCAGTGGAAGGAGATGGAACAAAAGCAGTTGGAACTGTTATGTGCTTAACAAAGTAAGACTTTTAACCATACACTGTGATACTTGTTTTGTCAGCATTAAAACTATTATTAAAATTGTTGTGTGATCTCTGCACTCGTAACAAATTGGGGGCTCGTCCGGGATCTGTTCATTTAACGTTGATGGTTTTCTAGGCAGGGATAAAATGGAAATCAGTGCAAATAAAGCACTTACATTCACCACTCGCATATCAATTGCAAATTCAAATTATTCATTGTTTTATTGTTCAGTGTAAACAGGGAAAGCACAACAATTATCTGCCATGGAATTCAACGTGAAGGATTTTATACAGACAATTAGTGTTGAAGGTATCCTTCCATTGAAGAAATCTGAAGTAATACAGGTAGCAAAGTATTTTCAGGTTGACATTGATCCATTGTCTTGGAAATCCCATATTCAAAACCTTGTGATAGAATACCTGGTGGATGAAAATATTTTAGATGACAGCCTTGAACCTAAATCAAAAGTCAAGAGTGAAAAAATTATTTTGATGGAGTTAGAGGCCCAGAAAGACTAAGGACAGACAGAAAGGGAATTGAGATCAAGACAGTTAGATATTCAGAAACTAGAGTTAGAGCTGAAGATAAAACAACAGAAACTAGGTGATGAGAAGAATAAGGGATTTGATGTGGACACATTTGTGAAACGTATTCCCCCGTTTCAAGAAAATGAGGTTGATAAGTTCTTTTTGCATTTTGAAAAGTTAGCAACAAATATGAAATGGCCTGAAGAATCATGGACTACACTTGTTCGGAGTGTTCTCGTAGGCAAAGCTCAGGAAGTTTATGCTGCTTTGTCCATTGATCAGAGCTCTGATTATCAGATGGTTAAGAGTGTCATACCATACTGAAAGCTTATGAGTTAGTTCCTGAGGCATATCGACAAAAGTTTAGAAACTGCAGAAAGCATGAAGGACAGACATATGTTGAATTTGCTAGAAGCAAAGATATGATGTTTGATAGGTGGTGTACATCCAAAGAGAAAAACAAAGACTATGAGAAATTATTACAGCTTATGCTGGTTGAGGAGTTCAAAAGGTGTATTCCATGTGACATTAAAACTTACTTGGATGAACAAAAGGCTGAGACATTAGAACATGCAGCTACTCTTGCAGATGACTATGCACTAACACATAAGGCTTCATTGCGAAATTCAGAATATCATAGTAGAGGGACGTTTAGTTCTTCTAGTCAGTCAAAGGCTTCAGGGAGTAGTTTACCAAGGTAGAACGCTTAGTTCAGCACAGGGAACTTCTTCAACAGGAATGATGAGCTCAGGGCCAGTTTGTTCTTATTGTAAGAAAAAGGGACATTTGTTAAGTGCGTGTTGGAAATTGAAGAACAAATCTCAGAGTGAACAGTTGCCCCATGCCCTTGCCTCGGTGATATCACATCAGGTGAAGGTTGAAGATATGCCGGTAGACAAGTTCGCCTTTGAAAAGGGTTATTCTCCTTTTATGTCTAAAGGAGTGGTGTCCTTAGTTAGTGATAGGTCAGTCTCAAAACCCGTAGATATCTTGAGAGATACTGGAGCCCTCCAGACTCTGATGCTAGAAGATGATTTACCATTTTCTGAGAATACCTACACAGGAACCAGTGTCCTCATGCGGGGTATTGGTGGTTACATTAAGGTACCTCTTCATGAAGTCCATTTGAAATCAGATTTGGTGACAGGAACTATTAGGGTTGGAATCATGTCAACATTGCCAGTGCCAGGTGTATCACTATCATGGGCAATGATATTGCGGAAGATAAGGTGGTAGCTGATCTGCCTAAGATGAGTGAGATACCGTGTGAAAAGCAGGAGGAGAGAGAAGAGTTAAGTGTATACCCTTCTTGTGCAGTTACTAGGGCTATGACACAGCAGAAAGCAAAGTGCCAAGGGAAGACTGACATTCCTAGATCCAGGGAAATTGATTTATCTCAGACTTTTATTAGTCAGCTTGATGAAACTGAGGGAGTGACAACTTTCAGTCATAGTATTGGGAATGAAACTGATAAAGAGGACAGATTTGTTTCTAACGGGAATAGACCTACTGGTAAGTTCACTTTTTCTGAGGAACCAATTAGTGATGCTACCAGGGAGAAACTTATTGAAGAACAGAAGATGGATCCAGAACTTAAGTTACTTAGAAACACAGCTGTCTCTGAGAAAGATAGTCATAGGGAGGCAGGGTGTTATTACCTCAAATCAGATGTTTTGATGAGGAAGTGGAGACCGCCAGACAGTCCAGCAGATGGGGAATGGAAAATATTGTACCAGATTGTTATTCCGCCAATGTATAGACATGAGATTCTTTGCTTAGGTCACGATACTCTACTGGCAGGGCATTTAGGGGTTAACAAGACCTATCAAAAGATCTTAACACATTTCTATTGGCCAGGAATTCAGAAAGATGTCAAACAATTCTGTAGAACATGTCACACCTGTCAAATGGTCGGTAAACCAAACCAGAAGATAGCAAAATATCCTTTGCAACCTATTCCAACACTTGAAGAACCATTCAGCAGGGTTATAATAGACTGTGTTGGACCCCTCCCTCGCACAAGGACAGGAAATGTCTATATGTTGACAATAATGTGTGCATCTACACGCTTTCCCGAAGCTATTCCCTTGAGGAACGTTAGGACTCCTGTTGTTGTCAAGGCACTGATTAAGTTCTTCACTCTAGTAGGGTTGCCAAAGTCAATCCAGTCAGATCAGGGATCTAACTTTATGTCTGGGATATTTCAGCAGGTTATGAATGAGTTAGGTATCACTCAGTACAGTTCGAGTGGATATCATCCTGAATCGCAGGGTGCTTTTGAGCGCTTCCATCAAACTCTAAAGAATATGCTGAAGGCTTATTGTGAGGACAATCAGAAGGTTTGGGACGAGGGGATTCCATACGTGTTGTTTGCAGCTAGGGAATCAGTGCAAGAATCACTAGGTTTCAGTCCTTTTGAGTTAGTGTTTGGGCGGACAGTTCGGGGACCATTAAAGTTCCTGAAGGAGAAGTGGCTAGATGAGAATACCGAAATCAATCTGCTTGATTACATTTCAAACTTCAAAGAGAGGTTTACTAAGGCTTGTAGCATAGCTAAACAGAACTTGCAGGGTAGCCAGGAAAGGATGAAAACCTGGTATGATACCAAAGCACAACATAGAGAATTTGTAGCAGGTGACAAGGTACTCGTTCTTCTACCAATACCAGGACATCCGTTTAGTGCTAGGTTCTATGGCCCATATCCTGTGCGCAAGAAAGTGAGTGACACAGATTATGAAATAGAAACTCCAGATCGGAGGAAGTCGAAGAGAGTTTGTCATATCAATATGATAAAACCATACTATGACAGGCATGCTGAAAATGTACCACAGGCTGTGGGTGTTAACACAATAAACACAGTAGAAATAACTGAGAATGATACATTGGCTGGAGACTCCTGTACCAACAGGAAGGAACCTGATTTGAAGCTTAGTAACTCAGATGTCTTAAACAATCTAGATGCTAAGTTATCACATTTGAATCATGAACAGAAGATAGAACTGGAGGCATTAATTCATGAGTACTCACATTTATTTCCAGATGTACCCTCTAGGACAGACTGTATCTATCATGACATAGATGTAGGGGAGGCAGTGCCTGTCAAGCAGCATGCCTATCGCATGAATCCAATCAAATTAGCTCAGTTAAGAACTGAGATACAGTACATACTGGGCAATAACATCATTGACCCCAGCAATAGTGCTTGGAGTTCACTATGTATCCTTGTACCTAAAGCTGGAGGTGGTGTACGACTATGTAATAACTACAAATGAGTTAATGCTCTCTCCAAATCTGATTCCTATCCAATGCCTAGGATTGATGATTGTATTGATAGGATAGGAAAAGCTAAGTATGTGAGCAAATTTGATTTATTGAAGGGATACTGGCAGATCCCGTTAACAGATAGGGCAAAACAAGTATCAGCATTGGTTACCCCAGAAGGTTTATATCAATACAATGTGATGCCTTTTGGATTAAAAAATGCCCCTGCTACCTTCCAAAGACTTATCAACTCCATCACGGGCAGAATTGACCAGTGTGATGCATACATTGATGACGTCATTGTGGCTACTGACGAGTGAGATGGTCAGATGAAGACAACTCGAATGTTGTTTGACTCACTAACACAAGCCAAACTCACTATTAACTTGACCAAGAGTGAATTTGTGAAAGCTACAGTAACCTATCTAGGTCATGTTGTGGGACAAGGTGAAGTCAAACCAGTCCAGGCCAAAATACAAGCTGTGATCATGTTTCCAGAACCTACAAATAGGAAGGAATTGATGAGATTCTTGGGGATGGCGGGATACTATCGCCGTTTTTGCCAGAACTTTTCCCAAGTAGCAGCACCATTGACCAATCTACTGAAGAAAGACTGCAAATTCATCTGGCAAGAAGATCAACAACAGGCATTTGAGAAGATCAAAGCTATTTTGACTAATGCACCAGTGCTAGTTGTGCCTGACTTCAGCAAACCCTTCAAGCTCTATGCTGATGCATGTGATATAGGAGCAGGAGCGGTGTTACAGCAAGATGACACTTTAGGGATAGATCATCCTATCTGCTACTTCAGCAAGAAATTTGACAGTCATCAAAGACACTACTCTACAATAGAGAAGGAGACACTGGCACTGATACTAGCTCTTCAGCATTTCGAAGTGTATCTGAGCACAACCGTGACGCCAATTCTAGTGTACACAGACCACACTCCACTTGTGTTTGTGAAAAAACTCAAGGACCAAAAACCAGCGATTAATGCGTTGGAGCTTACAGCCGTAACAATATAGATATAGCAAGAGAATAGTATGACAGAGGACAGTATGGGATGTTTAGACATGAACACCCTATGGGATATTGTGACATGACGAGTGCACAGTATGGGATGTTTAGACATATATATATATACACACACAGACATGGCGATACGATAAGAACAGTCTCGAGACGTTTCTATGTGACGAGAAAACGGTATGACATGTTTAGAGATGAAGAAAGAATACTGTGGGGTGTTTAGACATAGCTACATAATAGTATAGGATGTTGAGATTAGAGTACCCTATGGGATGTTTAGACATGACGAGAGAACAGTATGGGATGTTTAGACCTGACAGGAGAACAGTATGGGATGTTTAGACCTGACAAGAGAACAGTATGGGATGTTTAGACCTGACAAGAGAACAGTATGGGATGTTTAGACATGACGAGAGGACAGCATGGGATGTTTAGACATGACGAGAGAACAGCATGGGATGTTTAGACATGGCGAGAGAACAGTATGAGATGTTTATACATGACGAGAGGGCAGCATGGGATGTTTAGACATGACGAGAGAACAATATTGCATGTTTGGACGTAATGAGAAACTGCATGGAATAATTAGACATGAAAGGACAGTATGGGATGTTTAGACATGAGTAGTCAATGATATGTTTAGACATGACAAGAAAGCAGTGTGCTATATTTGACATGAGTAGACGACACTATGGGATGTTTAGAGATGACGAGAAAACAGTATGGGTTTTTTTTAGACAGGAAGAGAGAGAGCAGTATGGTATATTTAGAAACGACGAGAAAATATCATGGAATGTTTGGACTTCACAAGATGTTAGTATGAGATGTTTAGACACGATGAGAGAGCAATATGGAATGTTTCGACATAACAAGAGAACACTATAGGATGTTTAGAGATGACGAGAGAACAATATGGGATGTGTTGACATAATTTGTTTTACAGCCACCCACAATCTCAGTTCTTATTTTTAACTGCCAATTTTAAAGCATCGCCGCATAATGACAAGTGGTATTTTACCAATTTGATGAGCCCTGCCTAAGCAGTAGCAGGCCCCCCTAAGTAATTGAAGGAATTACAGCAAATGTGAAGGAATTGCATCTCAAATGCAAACAAACGCAGCCCACTCGCGAAACAATTGCAGCCATATCGGCAATTTAGTTGTAATAACTGAAACACGTCAGCCATATCGGAAGCAATGTCGGTAATACTTGAAACACACTCGGCCGTCTTCGGAGATTTTTCGGCTCACATCCGTGATTTGTTGGTCGCGAACGGAAACTCACGCAGCAAAACATGGCGTCGTTCGAAGAGGCACCAGTCTCGGTGAGTTTTGTTTTTAGTTCCTACTATTACATTTTCATACTTATCCATCTTTGACCACCCGTGTTGAATGCGTTTAGGTATGAGGTGTTGTTGGAGCTATAGCTTATTGTTTTTAGGAAAAGACTGTCACTGCAAAGAGTGTCACAAGTCATGCCTCTGGAGGTTGTTTACATCTGAACCTACAGGGGCATGACTTGTGACCTTCAATTACTTAGTGGGGCCTGAGTAGTATTGTCCATTGTGTTACCAGAAATTCCAACATGGCTGGTTAAGTATCAGAAGAAAAAAGAACAGTTTAACATGTTTTCTAAAAAAAAGTATTTAGAAAGTGTTACATGTTAAGACGTCATTCTGTATAACAGTATAACATATTTATGAACATAACTGTAAAAGAATTCAGAGGAATGTACGTATTTAGAAGCACCTACATGAACAGTGTGTCCCATGTAGTCGGACGGACGGTAAGGCCTCAAGCCTTAACTCGCATGCGTATAGGATGCGATATGCACAAGTCAAGTCATCCCATTTGTGACCAAAAGGCCAATACAGAGCTAAGCAAGAGCTGCTTCCATCGGGCTGGTCTTGCGCCCAGTTTAGGCTCGTTTTCGAGATCGTCCCATTGTTCGGCCACCTCCATTGAGATCCGTGTATTACTTTACCCCCAGTCCACACGCTGTTACTGGCAACTGCAAAGGCGTTGAAATGCGCTCCAATACGTTCGGTCATCCGGGTTGCTAGTAAACGCAAGATAATTGCTAACTTCTCCCTTGCAGATATCGAGTTCCTATTTGGGGTTGACTGCTTTTCATTTTTGTCTTGAATCATTTAAAACAAAGAAAATCAGAAAATTCCGAAAGTCTTCGTCTTCCAACATTTCCTTGCGACCATACGTTATCCCTTATACACATATCAGAATATTCACCATTCTTTTCATGACTTTTAGTGTCTGTTGATTGTTTTTAGTTTAATCTCGCAGAAATATTCCAGACCGGCGACGGTCTGTTAACAGTCGAGTCTAGATCACGCAATCCAGTGATTAACAGCATGAACATACTTACCCGTGCCAGTTATATTCGGACACTTGACTTAATTTCCATAGACTTACATGTTAATTTAGTGTAGCATAAATGCTTTTCATGGAAGTAATTTTCTTAAGATCCAAGTCACATTTTGCACATTTGTGAGGTGTCATCTTACCTACAATCACATAATTTCTGTTCCGTTTTCCGTTGCTTATTTAACAATTTCATGAACATATGGACACTGCCGTGAACCCTTTAACATGGCGGCATAGTATTGTGCATTGTTGAATCATATCTAAGTTGATAGATGTGATGTCATTTATTAAATAGTGATCGGAAAACTGAAATTATGTACGAAGAGCAAATTTCACATTTGCCTCTCAAATTTTACAACGATCTATCCTAAACTGACTTCATGAAATAAGATGCATGTCTATGGGATTTCGTCAAGTGTTCGCATGTAACTGGCAGGGGTCTGTAGAGCTACACAACGGGATACGATCTCACGTGTCAACCAAGTCAGTAAGCCTGACCGCCCGATCCCGTTAGTCGCCTATTACGACAAGCATGGGTTACTGAAAGCCAATATTCCAACCCGGTCCTTCACAGGCCATGCTGGGAACTCAAGCTGATTGCTCTCTGCTATTTTCGCTAATCGTATTGGTGCACCAACTAAAGCTGTAGGTCATAGTTCATAATAACAATTAACCATTTCTGAACTTGAACTTACAGTTTGTCCTCATGAACCTTTTCAAAGCCGTGTTTTTCTCTTGTGAGTCGAGGGTGGCTAGGTGGTGGTGAAGCCATGATTCACACAGTTGCACAGACTCACTCCACCCTGCCCTTGCTGTCCGTACCTTGAAACAAAACTTGCTAGATGCGTGGTATTGATACCCTTTCTCTGTTGGACACGTAAGCGAGCCTGAAACAAAATAATAAAACATGAAAGTGACTGTTGATATTACGATTAAAAGAACATACGTGTGTGTGGCGAATGCATGTTTGAGAGATGTTTACCATGTTGTATTTTTCCATGCTGTTCTGTAAGTGTCCAACTGTCCTGATAAGCGTCAGTCTCCTGCATGGCAAAGTAACATCCTGACAGATGCTTTTGTTAGTACTACAGAATCATGCCTAGGGCAATATTCCAGCTTGTAAATACTGAAGTCCAACACAATGATTAACAGCATGAGAATCGATGTACGTAGTGGGGATTAAACAATATAGACTGTAACACAATTCAAGATTGTCTGACCCAGCGGATAAGTCCGAGTGAGCGAGGGACTGAGTGAAGATTAAGTTCAAATTACCCATGGTAACAAACTAAACCATTTGTTAATAGTATACTTAATATCATATCAGGCTATTTTGGCGAATTATGACATAAGTAACTAAGCTACTTACTTGTAAGCTGTTGGATATGCAAGAAGAGTGTTAGGACAATATAGGCTAAAAAAGTTAAAACAACATATGGTATGCTGTCTCAAGATGTGTTAAACTGGTACTGGACCAGTAAGATGGAAGGGAATGTCGTAAGAAGGAAAACCAAGGGGTTTTGAAAAGACGTTTGTAAGGCGTTTGTGCTGGGCGAAAACGGGCTAAGTGAGTGTACAAAATGGGAAAATGCGGGTTAGGACAAGATGATATGAGTGGGCGTTATGACAAGATGAGGTAAGTGAATGTACAAACGGGATATGGGATAAGTGATTTGGTGTTACAACAAAATGACTTACGTGGATGTACAAACGGGTTTCGTGACGGTGAGGGCAAACTTTTATGAGTGGATTCATGGGTGGGAAAACGGGTAAGTGAGTTCAGATGATATAAGTCGGTGTTTGGGCAAGATGAGACATGTGGGTGCTTGGTCAAGACAGATCACATGAATGTTTGGGCAAGATAATGTAACAGCAGATTGTGTTTATAGTTTTATCAATAAAGTTTTAGATTTCTTAATTTCAAGTTGTTAATGTGTTCAATGGTTTATGTGATTGGGTTACATATCCAAGCAGTAGGCTTGGTTTGAACGTGATCAGCCCCACGATGGGCGCCAATGTAGCGGCCACAAAAGTTCCGAGTCAACTGACAAGGCAAGGATGTCATTTGTGGGATGACTCCACGCCCTGCTACATTAGTGGAAATGATTTTCTTGTTATGAACTAGTTATGTGTAACCGTACTTGTTGCCTGTTTAGATTAATGCATAACATTCTTTCTTATATTACAGGGTGATTGACAGATCAATTGAATGATTGATTATATATACCTGATGTCGGAATAAACATCACTTCACAGACATACCCGCGGCTGGTCATTATTATTGAGTCACCCCTGCAACAATAGCACAAGTAGGTATTTGGGTAAGATAAGACGTTGGATGTTAGGGAAAGATAAGATGGGTATTTGGGCCACACGGGGGAGGTTGGTGTTTGGGCAAGATGAGACACGTAGGTGTTTGGTCAAGATAAGACACGTGGGTGTTTGGGCAAGATAGGACACGTGAAGGCTGGGAAAAAGAAGACAAGTATGTGTTTGTCTGGATGATAGAGACGTGGGTGTTTGGGCAAGTTGAGGCAGGCAGGTGTTTGGACTTGAAAACGATAGGACAGGTGAGTGTTTAGGCAAGGTAAGACAGGTAGGCGTTTGGGCGAGATAAGACAGGTGGGTGTTTGAGCGAGATAAGATCGACAGGTGGGTGTTTGGGCGAGATAAGACAGGTGGGTGTTTGGACTTGGACAAGATAAGACAGGTGGGTGTTTGGACTTGGACAAGATAGGACAAGTGGGAGTTTGGGCGAGATAAGACAGGTGGGTGTTTGGGCGAGATAAGACAGCTGGGTGTTTGGACTTGGACAAGATAGGACAAGTGGGAGTTTGGGCGAGATAAGACAGGTGGGTGTTTGGGCGAGATAAGACAGGTGGGTGTTTGGGCGAGATAAGGCAAGTGGATGTTTGGGCTTGGACAAGATAAGACAGGTGGGTGTTTGGACTTGGCCAAGATAGGACAAGTGGGTGTTTATGCAAGTTGAGGCTGGAAGGTGTTTGGACTTGAACAAGATAAGACAGGCGGGTGTTTGGGCAAGTTGAGGCAGGTAGGTGTTTGGACTTGAACAAGATAAGACAGGTGGGTGTTTGGGCAAGTTGAGGCAGGCAGGTGTTTGGATTTGAACAAGATAGGACAGTGGATGTTTGGACCTGAACAAGATAGGACAGGTGGGTGTTTAGGCAAGATAGGAAACGTGTAAGTTTGGACAGAAGAGAAACGTTTCTGTTCTTTGAAGATGACACAAGTAGGTTTTTCGACAATAAAGGACACGTGGGTTTGGGGGCAAGAAGAGACACGTGGATGTGTGGGAAAAATAAAGTACGGGAAAAGTGGACGTTTAGGCAAAGTGAGATAAGGGGGCCTTTTGGCAATGTGATTCAAGTGGGTGTTTGCAAGATAAGACACGTATGACTTTTCGGCCAGATAAGATGCGGTGGGTGTTTCACAAACTAGGACACGTCGGTATTTGGACAAGATAAGACGCATGGCAAAGTGAGACATTGGAATCTTTGGGCAAAATGAGACAAGTGAGTATTTGAAGGATCAGGCACGTTGGTGTTAGGAAGTGATTCTGTAGGCAAACAGCAAACGTGGATATGTTTGGGCAAGATGAGACACGCGGCAAAACAAGGCGAGCAGTGTTTGTCAAGGCCATGGACACCCCGTAACAGACATTTGCAAATGGCGTACATGTGAAGCACACTCTTCAAGAATAGTGCTAATAGGATAGGGGTTTGGGGTTTGGGGTTTGGGGTTTGGGGTTTGGACTGCATGATTTATTTACAGGTTCAATACTTCAACATTAATTTGCAGGTTCTTATACACAAACAATAATGTATTCTGACTCACTCATGTTAAATTCCGCACTGTGGCTTTCAACGCCGCCGAGCTGAACACTATACTGCAGGATCATTACTGGGAACAGAAGATTTAGCGTGAAATGCTTATCAGCATTTTCCGATCCCCCAATGCTGACGTAGTTGCAACACCCCGACTCTTCAACAACAGTCACATGTTGTAGTTCACTCTCAAGTGACAGTTTGTTACTTTTCTCCGTGACGTAGATCATCAACCTTTGACTGACAGTGACGGGACTCGGCGGGATCCTGACAGTTGTCACGTATCTCTCTACAGGGGCTATTGTCATCATAAAGGACGTCACACTGGAGTCAGGTGAACGCAGCAGCATCTGAACCTGGACTGGTTTTGACGTATTGATGCACATAATCTCTGGAACCCTCCTATCTATGTCCATATAGCTCCCTTTGTCCACAAGGGTGTAGGTTGAATTCCAAGTATTGACTTCAGTGTCATCGTCAGAGGCAAGTACTCTGAACACAATGGCGACATCAGGTATGTTTGGCAGCACAAAGTTGACACCATAGAGCTGTACCGGTATCATCATTTCCATGAAGAAGCGATTTGCGCCGACTATCCCCGCCACAACAGATATCGCCTTCCTACTTTTGATGTACGTACCAGTGAGATCCTTATCACATCTGACTCCCCAAACATCCATAGACGCGAGTGTTTTAGTAAGTGTCTCCCCATCGTCCAGTGTCATCCCACGGCATGATGTCGGTCCGGCTAAAGTGTGGATTGTTATGTCCACAGATGTGTCATCGTCGTACGCAGCAATGGTAAGAAAAGAGGATTCGCCAGTGTCAACAGTGTATAACGATGCGTAGTATTCATCAGACCAGACGGTCTTAGGAAGGGCCTGGTAGCTTTCAGTATTGCCCCCAGATATACTAGTGACGACTTGTACCGATACATCTAGGTCAGCCACGACTTGAATACCTTTGTGTTCTACAGCACTACTATTCCCATACATCACTTGGGGCGTGAGGGCGATATTGGTGCTGTTTTCCGCTCCTACCACAAACGTTCGGGAGGTGGTGTAGGCGGGCGATGTCAGAGTCACAGTTGTCTCGTCATATGCAGTAATAACGACCCATGTTTCTGAATCTGGACCAGAAATCGAGGTTACGGGCAGCATAAACGTCTTACCTTCTCCACTGCAGGCTGCAACACAGAGGAATCAACATTTACGAATTACGATATCGGCAGAGATTAACCGGCCTCGATTATCCGACTAATTTGGGCTTCACGTATACTTTATATCTACATGAAGGGATCATTGAATTGATTGATGTTACAAGGTGTTAAGGACTCGCGATAATCCGGATTAGAACTGGTCTCCTGTCACCCATGTTTGTCATAACAGGCGACTAACAGCATCGGGCGAACAGAAACAGATTGTCTGGACCAGAGTTGATTTTCAGACCAATTCTAACCCGGATCTTCATTGGTTGCTACACGTGTTAAAGAAGCGAATTCCCATCACGTGTTAAATCATTTGTTACGACTGATGTGAACAACAGAAATGTTAGAAAATCAGTGCAAGAGTCATAGATGTTACAACATCTGATTTTACTTATGAGTGAGTGAGTGTAGAGTTACGCCACTTTTAGCAACATTCCAGCAATATCACAGCGGGGAACACCTAAACTGGACTTCACACATTGTACTTATGCTGGGAATCGAACCTGGGTCCTCGGCATGACTAGCGTACGTTCTTATTAGCCTACCCCTCTGCCCCAATTTTGACTAATACTGTGCTAATTATTGTTCATGTTTCATGAATCAACCGTTGAGCCGGAAGCTGGCAGGTGTAATGGAGGCGAAGAACGAACTGAATACCACGAGTGGCGCTTAAAATGTTAAATAAAACATATTTCACGTGAGTAATTATTAAATATATCGTTGGAAATCGGAGTGTACAAGCTGGTGAGGAAATGGGAGTGTACCTTTGCTGATGGCGATATTTTATTTTGACACGAAAAATACTTTTGGAACCGAAGCGAGGGAAGCGTGTTGCCAACCTTTGCTCGCTTCGCTCACATATATGAAGACTGGTCATTTTCTCTACGCTGTGCAACCACATTTGCGCTAAAGTTTGTCTGTGAATCAACAGACTGGAAATTATTGGCCCCTAACAGAGGTGCCCTAAAAGGTTACAATCTAGTACCCTCCTTAAAGGTAACAATATTTTCATACATGCGCATTTTATGGTGCAAGCAGGCTTTCTCGACGTCGACTGGTATATAGTATATGAACTATGAAGGGTATTATCTATCAAAAGCTCGTGGTTGAGAAAACCACTTACCTCGACATTAAATGCACAGGAAAACAGACCGAAGATCCTACGTGTATTTAAGAAATACAGTTCGTTCTACTACCATGTATAGTGTAATAAAGCACACTTTCGCCCAGAACTATTATATCGTTAAAGCACTCGGACGCAAGCGTGGTGGTAGAACGAATTGTATTTCTTTTCTAAGATGCCGTATTTAATAATTTCCAAGCCTAATCTATTCGATTAATTTATGGCAGAAAACAAACGACGGTGTCTATGACCTAAATTAAGTATCCTTGCACAGGGATAACTGACGCGCTGTTTTTTTGACGTGTCAGCCCCCCACCCCCACCCCCCACACCCTACGTTAAGACAAACGTTACTAGAAAAAACAAATGATGAAGTTAAGATCAGTACATTCAGCTGAAGCTAACTAGTCATGCAACATTCCACGATCGCATTGTGGGAATGTAAATATTGCCAACATTACCGTGTCTCTGTAAAGTTTTGAGTCGAACTACGAGGCATTTTATCCTTTGGAAAACATAAACGTAATGCTTCCACCAGTGATGTTAGCTGTGTGATGCAACTGCAAACCAAGAAACGGGATGCTGTACGAGGCGATTGCAAACTGACATCCATCGAGAGTCGGTTACATTGTGACGTAATGCACAAAGTGCACATTATCGTCTGATAAAGTATTGTCGGCGCCTTTGATCTTTCACCAAAGCATCTTAGAAATTTACATCTATAATTAATGCGTTCTCTTAAACGTAAAGACATACTTACGTGGAAGCTGAATTCCAAAGAAAAGCTGAAAATTAATAAAGAAAATGACACATGTATTCCTAAAATTATGGACACCCTTCATGTTAGTGAAATATTACGACATATGAACAGCACTGTCTTGTTTACAAAGAAGATGGAATCGGCACGGTTCATCAGTTCCATTTATATTATCCCCAGATGTTGAAAACAGAACATAACATTTACATATTCTGGAATTCTGAAAAATGAAATGACATACCACAATGATCCACATGTTGTCAGTGGTGACAGCAACAACCGTATTGCCGTCTTCATCCGTACCTTTAAAGAGTTGATTCACATCACTGGAGCGCTCTGCCCATGCGGGTAGTCCCTTTTAATATTTATAAACACATATAATATATGTACAGGTTTGCTGAGCACGTGTCAGGTAACAAAGGAAGTCGCGTAGCATCTGATATTTCTGTAATATGTCACCAGGTGCTGTCATTACTAATGTGAAAATATTTCCTTCGAATACACATAGTATATGAAAATTTACGCCAACGATCTTGTAGGACATGATTTGATGTAAGAATGAAACATTTATTGCTATTCAGTCAGATTGGCAAGACGAAAAGGAGATCAAAACATGACTCAAGGTGGAGTCAAAGACCAAATTAACTATACATGAAATTGACTATACATGTATATGTTCAGAGCACACACACACACACACACACAAACACACATCCCTCTCTCACTCTCTCTCTTTCTCTAGACAGTACCAAACTACATTATCTCCAGGGTCAAAATGACTGTCAACGTAGACAGTGAAGACCTACCTTGAACTAGTAGTTTCTCAGGAGATGGTGTTAACAAAAAAAGGAAATGCATCCAGAGTTCGGTTACAAAGCTCAAATATAGATCCAAATACGAAATATCGTAGACTGGTTTAGGTATACTGGTATAGGAAGGGTCATAATTCCCCTGTACAAAGGTTTGCCACTGACATTTGCTGCTCTTTACAAATACAGCTCCCCGCTCTATCTGAAGGATCTGATCCAGGGCCCCGTTTCACAAGGCTCTCGTAAGCCTATGATCTCGTAACTTTCCTCGTAACATTCGTACCTTCTATGTTACAGTACAGGAGGTAGGAACGCTACGATGAAACATAGGAGATCTTAAGCTTGCGAAAGCTTTTGAAATGGGCGCCAGATGTATACACCAGGACGGTATCTCCGATCTCAGAATATGTACAATCCCTCGGTTCCCTTAACATCTACTAAACTTGCTGATCGCACTATCTCCAGAATAGCCCCACGTTGTGCTCTCATGTATACTCCAAGAACTGTCTCAAAACTTTCCTGTAACATGGTGGCAGCGGCAACGTATTGTCACGAAAGAGTATTTTCTGTAAATTGTATTATTGATTAAGTGATAATTATTATGGGTCATATTTCATATAATAAATGCTCAGTGCTAGTAGTATTTTAGCAGCAGGCCTTTAACGTAGTTCTCTAGTGTTTCCTCCCTTTAGTGTGTTTTGACTTGTCAATTGAGAAACATGGCGAAGATTCCAAACTTCACGGGAATGCTCTTGAATCATTGACTGTGTATATAAAGTCTGGTTGGTGTGTTGACACGCGGACACAGACACGGATTTACAGGAGTCATCATCTACGCCTGTCTGCCTCATCATCTGACCGCTTGCTTTGTAACATTCAGTATAGCTGTTTCTCACTGTAAACCAAGACGTTGGTGAGTTGTTATTATATTTGTGACCCATTACTTTAGATTTTACTCAGATGCACTGTACGTGAAACCTCTTTGTAAGTCTTAGTATCTTGCTCTTGTTTGCTAAAAACATATCACTGCAAATTTCAGACTTGTCAGTGTTATATTTTGCTGGTTCTGAGGGGATTTCTTATACCTTTTGTCAAGGCAAATTATTAACCGTAACAGTATGGTGATTACTTCTTGTAGTTTCTTATCTAACATAGTCCAGTGTGAACTTTCATAGAATCAAGATGCACAGAACGCCGTCTGACGACGTGAATGTAGGATATGGATTTAATCCACCTGAAATCTCGTGTGACTAGAGTTAGGTTTGCCGTATATTTAGTCCGTAAATAACTGGCAGTGGGTAAATTGAGTGTTACAATACTGATACTCCTTTGACATGTATTTCAGTGGTTCTGTAACCTATCTGCAACATCGAGTTCGCTATACCAAACCAGGACTATGTCGGAGAATAGCGCCCTTCCTTTATCTCTATGTTCGTTAAACACTGATACTGATCACAGTATTTCTCTATCCAATCCTTGCCGCTTTCCATAATACACTTGCAAAATACAATACACGTTTTCCGTCATTGAGGTCACTGAAATCAATTATGTAGTGTCGTCGATAAACTCGAAGTGTTTTTGAAGTGTCCCGAGAGACCTCTTGTCCTGAATATCCGCCTGTGAAGGTGTTCAGACAAGATACTATTGCTCAATATTACATTCGTCAAAAAAAAAAAAAGAAAAAAGAAAAACAAAAAAAACCCCCAAACAAACAAATCGTCGAGACAATTCTATTTAGCTTGAAACCATCCCGTTATTCATGTCGTGGTCTTTGTGTATTACCCGCAAACGCATCCCAAAATGTGTTTGTAAACATTTGTCAATAAGAATGACACAGGGGTATATAATAAGGCCAAACCAAATTCATATTTCCATTACAAATTATACGACGTAAACGAAGATAAAAAAAACTGAATGCTGCTGACCCAAATATTACCATTTGGAAGCAGGTGAGTTCCCGTCTGCCGTTGCAAGACACTTCAGCGTCCACCACAACACCTTATCTCGATTATAACATCGAGATACCCGCTTCTGTCCAACCCAAATGTGGAAGGCCGCATGTACTGACCTGAACGCCCCCATGTGGTGTGTAAGAAGTGATTTTACACTGTTTGAATTTTTGTACAAGAAACCATAAGTCAAAGTGTGACGTTAACCTTAACGTATAACATCGGTTTTTACGCTTTGTTGCAGTTACGTTCTGCGTAGTTAAGTTGAATTTGACATTAAATCGTGGTGTCCGATGTTCTTGCAAATTCATTCTACTTCAACACGGCCTGAATGCAGGAGTCTTCCACTATGTCCGAATCGCAAGTCGAATATCTCTGACGTACAATCTTTGATAGTGTTAATACTACTGTAATGCTTAATATGTGTACACGCACGTTGCTTTCAAATGTGAACCAGTGGAATTGGTCTCTTCGCTATATGGCTGAAAAACCCCACTCATATGTCATTACATTTTAACTGTGTTTGTATTGATTTAATGATAAAACAAACACCACCAAAGAATCAAAGAACACCACCAGAATACTCTTTTCAGCACCAACACAATATCGTATTCTGTGTGAAATCACAGTCCACAATATACCAGCAACTCAAACAGAAACACATTGACTGGCGTTATTAGTGCTGAGTCTATCTACTGCCAATGAACGGAAAAAGAGACACGCTTACCATGCATACTTCAAGATTGTAAGTGAGTTGAAGGGAATGGGGTGGTTATTGATGGATATCATCGATGCTGAGTTAGTGAGTAAGTGAGTCTTATGCTGCCTTTAGCAATATTGCAGCAAAACACCGCTGGGACACCAGAAATGGGCTTCACACATAGTACCCATCTGGGGAATCGAACCCGGGTTTCTGCGTGACGAGCGAACGCGTAACAGATCTGAGACCAACTGATATCAACAGGGCTGTCTACGCTCTTATCCAATATTAGATATTCCAGTATCCATTTGACAAATGCCTGTATTTGAATTTACTTCAGTTAGTACCAACTGTCTTCATTGCAATCAGTAGGATATGCAGGAATTGGATGTGCCCAGTTGTAGACAGACGCTTTTTGGGGATAGGACAGCTCACGCCTTGACAACTGACGATGTTGACAATTTAAAAATTTAGTATTTTCCTTCATCTACGTCCGGATGTCGTGGATGTCCCTGTCGCTGAGCCACTCGAGCCGAGAAAGCTTGGCTGGCCAGACAATATGGCGGTAGATAGACAGCGCATACAGACGCACCAAACACCCTGATATTTGGCATCAGATACATCCTTGGAGGGCTGTTCCCTACTATGTGTGTATAATAATATAATAAGGAATACATTATTGAAAACACACACACGCAAGCGCGCACGCAAACACATACACACCAAATTTGAACAGTTTAACATCTAATTCAACTTTGGAAAGTAAATACGCAGAATGTAACTGATCATTCAGTGATTCACATCATGAGCATCAAGTAATGAACATAAATGGGATACAATGACATGTGTCAACCAGGTCAGCGAGTCTGGCCACCAGATCCCGTTAGTCGCTCTTCTGAGTTGTAGAAGATCAGTTCTTACCCGGATCTTCACGGGTAGGTACGTGTTTGGCTTGAACTGGATAGCATCAAGGCATCAATTACTTACGTCTTTGGAACTGCAAAGTCTCTGTCCACATTGCCACGTAGGTTAATTGCATTTTCTTAAGCATCCCGTTTAGATGAGTTAATATGTTAACAGTAATGATGGTGCACTTTGTTTCAGGTGCTTTTCTTGGGTTTACCTTCATGGCAACATCAATCCTTCTGCAGTTAGACACCTTAAGCACTGTATCATATTTTTTCCTTCACCAATTTTTTGTCCCTGCTCATGTATATTGTTTCCTGTACAGAGTGTTTGGGTAAATGTTTCTGCAAATCGCGATGCAGAAGTGTTATTATTCTCTGATGTTGCCTCGGAACGTTAGTCTTAGGAGAGTTGCCGCCCTTTCATGTCCCGGAATAAGGCCCGTAAACCTCTACATGCATGTATTCAAGAACTAGTTCTGTTTCCAAATTGCGCGACCGCAAAACGACTTCACTAGACTGGAACAAATGATCTCCCATTCTTGGCTGCACAGCTACGTTATCCTGTATACACCAAGTGTTTTCGTAGCCTGTTGCGTGTCACAGTTTTCTGAGTCAGACAACGGCTGTCGATTATGATGAGCCAGGGCTTACCTCTTGTAACAGTTCTATCGTTACAAGAGGTAAAACGAGAACTAAAGTCTCGCTATTTGCCGTCGCCTAGTTAAGGGACTTTGAGGTCTCGACTTCTTTGTAGAATCACATCCTGGTACACTGGTTTCGAGATCTTGGCAGCGCTACAGGCGTTGTTTTTTGTCTCTGTTTCAAGCTGAGACCTCGCTAAAGTGACATGATTTTCTGTACAAGGAGTGAGTGTGGATGTTCGCCGTTTAGTATTAATTTAGCAATAAACAGACGAGGGTAGATCTGCGTGCTGCTCCACTGTCTGTTTATATGAAAACATGAACATTTATAGTTGGATAAAACGTATTTAATGTGGGCGAATTATCTTCTGTTTGTCCCATTTACACAGATAATTAAAAATTCATAATAAATGGTATTTTCATGTTTTGATCATACTCTACAATAAACAGTAGGAAACCTATTTCAACAGGAAGTTTGTGCATGCTGGAAGGAGAGCTAGCCGTACCTTCAAAGTACATCATTAAGTGTTACATTGACAGATGTACATAAAATATGTTTTGCCACCTTCATCTCCGTTCAGAGATCATTTCTGAATTCAAAAAATTAGTTACTTCATCAAAGACCATGTACTGTAGGAGCATTAACACCTTGACTAAGACACTCGGCATTTGTTTTACCAGAGTGATCTTCTCTTCCATCCTTGCGTCATCAGCTCCACTACTCAAATCCTTTATGTTGTAACAGAGTTGAGTTATCCTAATAATATGACCACCCGTATGGAAACTTCTTTCAGTGTTTGACATATTTCATACTTGATATAGGTTTATCATTTCTTTTGATTGCAACCCTCAGACGGTGACACTGAAAACAGTTCATGGAGTTGCCATCAGTGTCATATGTCGCCAGTAAACAGTAATCTGCTAGAGAAGCAGCTTATACGTACAGTTTACTCAGTTCTTACAGAAATGGTTCCTTGTGGAATGTTTCTTGGACTTGTAGACGGAATGTGCAGGCAATTCTCATGGGGATATTACTCCTGTACCCATTTTAGAGACCCCCAAATCTATCTGTGACATATGCGGACGGTCCATTTGCCTCTTAGATATGGCAATGACAGCAAAGGAGAGGATGAAAAGGTACAGACAGAAACGTAGGCGTAATCAAGAGATAACTGCTCAGTATAAAGAAAAAGAAAGGAAACAAAGCCATAAAAGGAAAGAAATGAAGACAGTAACGATGATAGATGGAATGAAGACTCAGAGAAATCGACGGAGAAACGCCTGTCATTGTTATCAAGCGATAGCATCACGTCACAAGGCAATGGACCAGTTTGTTTCAATGATTTAACCGCCAGCATCCCTGATCTGTAGTGAAACTGACCCAGCAGTAGAAAGAAAAATAGTTGGCCCATGTAAAGGTACAGTGACACAGAGCAAAAGCATTCAGAAAACTGTCAAAACGTACATTATTTTTAGTTTCACAAGAAACTGGCAGAGAAATACAGAAAGCCTTTACATAAAACAGCCCGTACAAAGCGTACTTGCTGCACATGTATTCTTAACAAGTCACGTTTTTGCCGAATTTCAGACGTTAATCAGTCAGACTTCGACTTTCAATTTGTTGATGAGGTCATCTTGAGGTTTCTGTTTTACTGCGCTGCGTTAATAGTCATTATCCATAATGACCAGCGGTAATAGTACACATTCTAAACTTTTGTCACTAGATATGTAAGTACTTCACCTTTCTATCCAACCTCTGTTGGAGTAGTTGCAGACTAAAATGCCGCCTATGATTTGGAATGTATTTTAAAGAATCTTGGATGTTTACAATTTTGTTTCTGTTCAAATATGTTTCGTCATGTCTAAAAATCACCTGAACCCTATTTCACATGGAAATATTTCCAGAAATTGAATTGAGACGAGCTATAGGTGCCTGGAATTTGAAGAGAATTGGAGACTTCATGAGTAAGAAGGAAATATGTTGGATGTTTAACCACCTCGCCGCTTCTCATATGGGAGGTGCATGGGTGAGACCCATTAAGACAGTTCGTACTGTGGTGAATGCTTTGTTGAAAAAACATAGTCCACTGAATGATGATGGTCTCCACACTCTGTTTTTGCGAGGTTGAGTCGATTTTGAATGGTCGACCAATCACACTGGTATCAGATGCAGAACCTCTACCTCCAAATCTTCTGCTGTTACTCAGAGCAGGCCCAGATATACCTTTGGGAACTTTCCAAGCTGCAGATGGATTCAGAAGACGCTGGAAACATGTTTAGTTCCTTGCCGGATATATTTTGAAAACGCTTGACAAAGGCATACTTGCTTTCACTACAATTACGCCAGAAGTGGATAATACCAAAGAGAAACACCATGGTGGGTGATATTGTGCTAATTATGAATGAAAATTGTCCTCGGAGAAGTTGGCCTTTAGCACGAGTCGTCTAAACATATCCTGGGAAAGATGGATTCGTACGCAGTGCTGTGGTTCGCACAGGAAGTTCTACACTTACCAGACCTGTTGACAAGTTTTGGAAGGAGACTATGATTGACTGTTTACATGCTTTAGTGAAGCGAACTTTGATGACAGATGAATGATCAGTATTTGTGTCCAGAAACTTAATAGCAATGTGGTGGATAGCCTAATGGTTACGGTGATCCCTCGTGACGCCTAGAACCCGGGTTCGATTCCCGCATGGATGTGGCGTGTGTAGATCACTGCGATGTGTTCAGAGTGTTGCTGAAACATTTGCTGAAGGCGGGGTGGTACTCACTCACTATATGTACAATATGTATGTTGGGTTTAATTTATTGAAAGCTTGTTTAAGTGTAGTTTCTCTGTGCATTTAAGGGGCCGGTGTGTATATGACAGGAAGTCGCTTGTCGTCTCATGCTTGTCGTAAAAGGCGACTAGCGGTATCGGGTGATCGGGCACGTTGACGTGGTGTACACATGGCATCGTGGAGATAGATGTTCATGATGTTGATCATTGGATTGCCTAGTCCGGGCTTAATTGATTAATTACAGAACACCGTCATGTTGCTATAAACTTACTAAGTGTGAACAGAATAGTAACGCCACAACTTCATAGCGTATTCCTAATCATTCCATTATTCTCTAAATGTAAAATGTGGGTAATTAGTTTTTGCAGTATTGATGATCCTGTTAGTCGAACATTGTTGTAAAGACAGTCACTTTTCTTTATTTAGCGGTAGGCAGTGGAATGGCTTAGTTTTGTACAGGGGTGGTAACTGCGTGTGGCGTGTATGAGGCAAGAAAAGCGTGCAGTGTCGCGCGGTAGACGGATGTGTGCATCGCTGTTTGAGAAAAGATGATCATGTACGGTTTGGTTGTTTGTGGTGCATTGATCCTACCACGAAACTGAATATTGAGACAGCAGGTATCAGGTGCATGTATTGAAAACAGAAAATTAGTATGGTTTATGACTAAAATGCACTGCTATTAAAAGAGCTGCAAGATGAAAATACGGATGCTGAAAATAGTGAAAAATGATGTTCTAATTAGATGTATTGTTTGATAATATTTTAATAAAATACGGACATACATCTTAAATTGTTTACATATTAAAAGAAATTCATTTGATTCTCGTCAGACATGCCGGCATTGTCTCTCGGAAAGGTCTTTGTATTTTACATTTGTCCAAGGCCCAATACTTGGTTAACAAGAAAGAAATCAATCCAGTGTCCAAATTAATAAGTTGTTGAAATAGATTACTGAAATAGATTCATATTTGCTCATTTTCTGCGCTTCAAATTAAATCCACTCACAGCCATGTTACCGATCGTTTTAAGAACATGACAATGAGGAGTGTCAGGTTTCAGTACTACAGCATGAAGCTCTGTGTGTGAAGTGGGAGTGAAGGTAATGTCTGAAACGTGACATTTTACGTGGATTGGGACCGTGATGACTGACCTGACTTTATTTATTCCATGTAGCGATTCTGTACAGATGTGGCAACTGTTTTTAGGTCTCTCATGCTTGTGATGGAAACGGAAATGTAACATGAAATAATAGACAAGGCATTAATGCTTTTATATTATATTATTTTACGTTAAATGATATGAAATTTACAATTCTTTCAGATGAAGGAACACAATTCCATAACCTGCAGAACAGCACCCAATAACACCGATAATGAACTTGGAACACTGACTAAATACAAAGTCTGGAATATTTCTTTAAGTAGAAAATCATAGTTATCTTGAGAGAATAACAAATGTCTCGGCAGATATGGGTGTCATGGCACAACGCAACGTTTTTCAATTTGTGATCACTCCCTGCTTCCCAAACCACGGACAACACTATATGTTCATAAGGACATATGTAAAAGTATTCTCGTTTCTCATTACTACTCCACCCATAAATAAGACGCAACTCAAATGCTTTGGGTTTTTTTATCTTGTACTCTAGACAAAATTGAATTTTAACCCTCAAGTATTGATTTTCTTGCGGTTAAAAGGTGTCAATTTCCACACAGATCCAGCGATTTTGGATATGAAATAACACGTAAGAATATAATCCGCTCGCACGTCCGCCCACTATTTCCTTGGGAAAGGTGAACAGAACCAAAGCTATTCTCAAACCAAACTCAATTTCAGCTTCAGTAATCTATTTCAGCCAACTAACTAGCGTTATAGACTGGGACTGAGTGAGTGAGAGAGTTAAAATTTTACATCGCATCGGCAATACTCCAGCCATAGGGATGAAAACAAGATAATCAATTTTAATATTTGTCGACAAAGGACAGTAAACTGTACCATCATAGACAAGTACATTTGAAGCTAGTAATGAAATCTAAAATACTATAACGATACAATATAAAAGGAAACGGGCTATAGATCCCCAACAAGTGAAGGTAGATCACCATACCAGAACCATAGGACCGTACAGTACCTTTGCTACCTGTATGAACCATAGTTGGATTTATATCATCCCTTCAGCCGCTGGTGATTGTAGGAAATATTTCGCCAAACATTAAAAGGACAAAACTACTACGGTTTAAAAATCAAATTTAGCTTTGAAAGTGCTTGGACGTACTTATCCCAAGAGTAGGACAATAATTTTACAATACTTCAAACCCATGTGAGGATACAGCCAGTAACAATCTTAGTTACTAGTTGAAACTACCTTTAATTAAATATGGATCTATATACAAAACATTCTAATAAAAATGTATCCAACAATTATATTTCTTTTAAAAAGTGGATAGTCAAATGATAGTTAACATTAAAAAAAACCTTCACTAATTTGACATTAAAATACTTATGCTTTGTAATGGGAACACTGGGACTAAGTTTGGTTTGAGAAGATGTAATGCAGCAACTAACGAGACAGGGGAAGAGGCAACGTCAGGTAATATGTCCATTGTTAGTCGCGTCAACGTCTAAATTCCTCATTGCTGCGATATTATCATGTTAATTATATATCAACTATGTGGATTAAAATATTTGAATATTGTGTTGCTTGTTATGCTTGTCGTGTCCACTTACTGAATTTTCAGTAGAAGAGCTGACGCATTATTAAAAATTATACATCAACTATTTCATGCTTAATGGATTTTAACTGAAGTAAACAGATCAGAAACAATGATCCTTGCACCTTCTCTTTAAGCTCTTTTATTCTGGAAGTAATTACTTGTAATGGATTCGGAATTGCTAATTGAAACTGCCGATGTGAATCCATGGTGTGCCACAGGTGTGCAACAGGTGTGCATGTATCTCTACATAAATATTTAGATGTAGCGGTCTTTGTATCATTCAGCATCGGACTGGAGGTAGGTTAACAGAGAGAGGTATCCTTGTTGCTCTGAGATTTCAGTAGGTTAACAGAGAGAGGTCTCCTTGTTGCTCTGAAATTTCAGTAGGTTAACAGAGAGAGGTATCCCTGTTGCTCTGAGATTTCAGTAAGGTTGCATAAAAAATTTAAATGTTGCTCGGGCACAATTTTTCAAAAGTAACGAGGGCGGTTTTTAAAAAATTTTGATAGAAACAAAAGGAAGCTGGAGGAACGCATTTTTATTTTATTTTCTCTCAGGAATACAGCTTGAAAAGCTTAGCACATGTTAATGAGTAGTGGATCCAGTCACACTCGCTCTTACAGACACTCATTCTTATAGTGGACAAATGGATAATCGGGTCGCGGCCAAGTCAAAATTAGTTTTTTTTTAAATGGCAATACAAAATTGTTACGCGCACAAATAAATGTGACGCGCCGATGCCAAAGAAACATTTCACTTTTTTATTTAGCTTAAGCATTTGGCAATATTCCAGCTACATCGGTAACGGCATTGATAATCGAGTCTAGACCACAAAATCCAGTGATAAGGGGCATTAGTATCGATTTATGAAACTTGGATATGCCGACATGCATGGGTTGCTGAAGAGCAGTTCTAAGAAGAACGTTTGTATCAATTACATAAGACAGCACTGGTCTTTATCAAGCAATGGTTGTCGAAATAGGCGATCGGGTGGTCAGGCTCGCTGACATGCTCGACACATGTCATCATATAGTAGTTGCGTGGAGTGATACTGTAGCTGAGTCCGGCGTTAAACAAACAAACCAACAAACAAATGTGAATGAAAGGTGATTAAGATGTCACGAAAATTTTGAATCATGTCATGGTCAAATAATAAAAGTCACAGTATTTTGTTTGTTTCATGCCAGCTAGGCAACATTCCGGTCATATGATTGACGTCTGTACATAATCGTGCCAGGACCAGACGATACAGTGATTGACGTTATAAGTAGTGATCTGCAAATATGATGATATGCATCAGCGCGAGACCAAGTCAGCAAGTCTGACCGCCTGATCCCATCAGTCGCCTCTCACACCAAGGATGGGTTGCTGAGGACCAGTCCTTAGCGGGTAAATTCACTTTCAATTATTATATTTTGGTACTGAAAGTCGGAACGGTTTCATTCTACGGTTTACATGTGACTATTGGAATTTAATAAACGTACACTATGCTGTTTGACATTACAGAACCTGACTAACCACCATGACAAAGCTACAGATAGTTCTCGTCCTGGTGATGTCCACGGTAAGTATCACAACAGGTTATCGGCCTCTCACAGTCACGTGGAACCAAAATCTGGATATAGATCCATCAGAGCTTACATTTTATGAAATGCA
Source organism: Haliotis asinina (assembly GCF_037392515.1). Classification (NCBI taxonomy): domain Eukaryota; kingdom Metazoa; phylum Mollusca; class Gastropoda; order Lepetellida; family Haliotidae; genus Haliotis; species Haliotis asinina. The sequence goes on from NC_090281.1 coordinate 93,685,312, forward strand.
TGGTGACCAACAGTTCTGTCATGGATCAAGACGTCGTTCCATAAGAAGATCATGGTGATCGTAACTCCCCATACCTTTAAACATAGAGTTACGACTGCTAAGTGAAACAGGGCCGTGTATTCTATGATTATGCGTCCTCTGATAATGAGTTTGGAGTGGCAGCACTATCCTTCAATTTCTGTCTTCATGTGGTCTGTATCTTAGACGTAATTATAAATCAAACGCCTTAGCCATTGGGCATTCCACTGCCATGTGCTTGCAATGAGCTGCCGGGAACAGGAAACGGCATTCCGATTTTTTAATGGCAGTTCCATATATCACCATTGGCTATGCACCTGCAACTGAGATATCATCTTTGAGTGTGCACAGGTAAGTGATATATCATCTTTGAGTGGGTCGCTCACTTGCCTGTATTTTTAAATGGGGCGAACTATGTATGTCAGTAGCATAACATTATCAAATACCTCTAGTCTAACAGCCCAGAATAATCTATCACATTCAGTCTCTAACTGAAAACTCCAGAAACTGTTATATGCGGTATTCCATAATTCCTTGTAAACATTAAGTAAAATTTAGAAAAATTCAGGCGCATTACAAATCCTGAAACTTTATTATTATGATGAAAAATAATTTTGTCAGCTACTAAGTTAAACATGGTTGTCAAGCAAATCGTTGTCATAATAAAGGTACAAATAGACTTATGTTCCATCAGTTTGGGGTTTGATCAATTTGATATCTGCCCTCGAGTGCAGCTTGTAGCTGTTGTCAATCACTTCCTGCAGGGCCAGCAGCAGCAGTAATCACAATCATATCAATATTGATTCTAAAGCACACTTGGACTGTATTCAGGCTGGTTGGTTATGTCAGTGATTTTACAGCCGAGTGCAGATTGACATAGTAACCAGGAAAATAACGGAGGAAAATAATGTACTTGAAATCGTTTGAAATACGTAGTGAAGGTACGAGACTGAAGTATTCATGTGCAGATAGAATAGCTCTGACTTGCTGCTGTGATAAAGACGGGTGATCATCTTGGTAACATAATGGCTTGCTGTAGTGTTGCGCATATATGTGGAAGTGGTGATAGCTGTGGAGCACTCATCTCAAATCCCACCGCTGCCACCAAATGTGACGGAACGGCCAAGTACTAGTCGAAAAATACTAATAGACAAAGTACAAAACTAAATGTGGATGCTGCCACTAGTTTACTGAAAATATATCACAAGGACATAACTGACAGTGAGTGCGGACGAAACTGGCAAAATGCAAAGTTCCAATGGCGAGTTTATTATTAAAGCACCAAACTGAAACTACACGGTCTCAGTCATCTGGACTGTCATCTGGACTTGATCGCTTCCTTGACCTCCTATGTCCTACTGCCTGTAACAGTATTGTAATATTGTATGCCAGTCTGTATCGAGAACCCCGGGCTGTTAAATGAATTAAATGTACGATAAACTTCGAAACTTGAAAATGTAGGAACTTGCAGCAACCGGAACTGGATCCAGATAATGTAAACAACACATTCCGGAAGTCACGTGCCCTGGAATGAATACTAAGGAGGCCACACCTCCGACAGCTGTCAAAATGTGATACAAATAAGAAAGAATCTAAATCCCAATTATAACGTGCAGTGAAAAACGTATGCAATAATCCCCTGCGTAAGAAATCCTCAGCAGAAGAAACAATGCATCGGGATGGTCTTGGGCACCCCCTCCCCCGGATCGCGGACATCAGAATATCCAAGATGGCGACTTTAAACATACCTGACGTTACTTGCGTTAGAAATTACTGTTATACTTGATACTAGTTCTGTACCTTGGAAGCAGACTGCTCAAAGCTATGTCACCTTGATTAAATGCAGCATAAGGCTAGTATCTTGGCTGGTAGCACTGTGATGACTGAGACCTTGATTATCTCTGTACTTGAGGCCAAGATCAGACACGAATTTTTGTTACAATACGTAGAATCCTTGACGACATAGCTTGAAAGTGACAAGAGTGAAGACCATTTTCTGCACTGCAGGTGGCGTGTGATGCCTGGTTCATGCCTACGACAAGCTGTAGTGAGGCCTTGACGTCGTACTGTGGTGATGGTGCCGATAACGCCACAGTGTGTGCAGCGTGTCCAATGTAGTAAGTATGCAATTTGTTCGTCACGGGTTTTCTTTAATGTATAGAATTACCCGTGTATAGACATGACAAACTGTAGCGGAAATAGGATTGCGAGGCAGAGAGAAAATGAAAGATGGCAACGTACTTCTCTCGCTTCGGTTGGAAAAATATTTCGAACTGGAATACCGACACCATGAAAAGAACACATTTCCTCACGGGTTGTGCTCTCAGATTTCCTACCTCAAATATAATAATTACTCAATGTGAAATACATTTTAATCAACATTAAAACACCACTCGTAGAATAGCAGATCGCCTCCATTTCCCCGGCTAGCTTCCGGTTGGAAACGGACTGAAGGAACAGGGGAGTTAAACATATTTTCATCAACATTTTAAGCGCCATTCGTGATGAATCAGATCGTTCTTCGCCTCCATTCCCCCTGTCAGCTTCCGGTTCAACGGAGTGAAGGAACAGAAGAGTTCAATCAAAATATACTTGTTAAATTACCTGTCCGCCATATGGAATTTTTGTGGAGCTACCTCCCCTGCTTCATTCGTCCACTACGTCAAGGTGGTTTATGTAGAATAAATGTTACGAAAACTCTAACAATAACAACCAAAGACAAGAACAATAAACTCCAAGAATTTCGGGGTAAAATTAGGCAACATTAAGAAGTACAGTTCGTTCTACCGCCATGTTTAGTGCAATAAAGCACACTTTAACTATAATAGTTCAGGGCGAAAGTGTGCTTTATTACACTAAACATGGTGGTAGAACGAATTGTATTTCTTTTCTAAGATGTCGTATTTAATAATCTCTAAGCCTAATTTCGATTAATCTATAGCAGAAAACAAACGACGGTGGCTGTGACGAAAGTGTGCTTTGCTACACTATACATGGTGGTAGAACGAACTGTATTTCTTTTCTAAGATGCCGTATTTAATAATTTCTAAGCCTAATTTCGATTAATCTATGGCAGAAAACAAACGCCGGTGGCTGTGACCTCGCACAGGGCTTACTGACGCGCTGTACTTTTGACGTGTCAGACCCCTACGTTAAGACAAACGTTACAAGAAAATCAATTGATGAACAGTTTGGTGACGTTTTATGTTCGGGTTAATGTTTCCATCGGTGATGTTAGCTGTTTGATGCAACTGCAAACCAAGATACGGGATTCGACGAAGCACTTTCTTGTGGGAGGCTGTACGAGGCGATGGCAACTGACATCTATCGTGACGTCGGTTACATTGTGACGCAATGCAAAAAAGTTCGATTATGAGGGGGCAGAGTGGAATGGCGCAGCGACGTCAACACATTGTGACGTAATGCAAAAAGTGCACATTATCGTCTGATAAAGTATTGTCGGCGCCTTTGATCTTTCACCGAACCATCTTAGAATTAGGAGATAAACATCATGTGTTGGCCAATTTCCGGGTGTTATTGAGTATTTGAAGCACGGGAATGCATTTGGAACCGACGGCGTGCTTCCCGTGCTTCAAATACTCAATAACACCCGGAAATTGGCCAACACATGATGTTTATCGACATTGTAAACACAAAAGTAAACCAAAGGGGTTTTAGTGTCTGCACTCGTTTATATCGAATACGGACACAGCAGTGAAGTGTCATCAGCTGGCCGTTTCAGCTGGTTCTCATGGTAGCATCTGGAGTTGCTCATTTGTGACGTCATTCTAACTTTACGTCACAATATGATTTGAATGACGTCACCACTTTTGATGACACAACAAAACAATTGTTTACGTGTCAATACGCGGTGAATAGTCTTTCAGTTTCCGGGAATCTAATACCATTTAATCATGTTTTTCAACCAATCAGATTACAGAACACAGTAACTTTTGGTTTACAACGTAGTTTTTCATTTCTGCTTATTCTCCTTCCTTCACTTCGTTGAACGAATGAAGTCTAAGAACGATCTGATAAACTATGGGTGACGCTTAAAATGTTGAATAAAGTATATTTTAAGTGAGTAATTTTTAAATATTGGGTTGGAAATCTGAGAGCACAACCACGTGGGCAAATGGGTGCGTACCTTTGTGGGTGGCAATATTATAGTTTAACATGAATAATATTTTTCGAACCGAAGCGAGAGAAGTACGTTGCCAACACTTGCTCGCTTCGCTCGCATACAGGAAGACTAGTCATTTCTCTCTGGAAAGTAAACCTATTTGCGCTACAGGGTGCCTGTGACTTAACCAATAATACCTATTGTCCAGTTCCTCGGTCTTGTTTGTCATTATGCCAAGTAAACTAACTATTTCTACCCATCTAAAAAACCCCACCAAAACTAGACGCACCTTGCAATAGCTTGTATTCCTGAAGGCCAGATCTAACTGCGCCAGCGTGGAGCTGTTCCGTAGGTCGTATACAAAACGATACGTGGGCAGAGGGAATTGTCCCGCGATCAGACAGCAACGATGTTTTTGTACCAAAAGAATTAAACCAAGCTCATTTGTCAGTGTATATCAATTTGTTTTCAGTGACGACATTCTGTGTAACGCCACACAAGACCCGCTGCTGTGTTACAGGAACAACCGAAATCCATGCGGGGATACGTCCGAACTATGTGACTCCTCCTGGGGCTTCAACTATGGTTGCTATGTAAATAAAAGCGAAAATACATTTGTCATACTGATGAGAAATATCTCGTAAATGTCCATTGTAGTAGGTTTTTGCAACAAAACTGAGTCGATCCAGTTTGAGGGATGACATCTGACATAAACATAGTCCAAAAGGTCATAAATGCATTGGCAAGTCATCGCATGTACCTACGAACATCTTCAAGAAAAAGTAGGACATTGCGTCAGACGTCACCATTGTTACTCACGTCGTGATACACAAATATGTGTCAGTCAACGCTGCTAATGGCTGCACGCCTGTGATCAACGCCCGTACTTAACTAGGAACATGTCACAAACTCAACTATAGCCCTGCAATATCAATGATTGTGACCCTAATGCGCTCTGAATGAAACCGATCTCCGCATTCTCGTCTTTTCAAGAAGATAGTCTACCCAAAAGAAGTTTAGGACGTTTTTTACGAGCCTTGCCTTGTTTTGAGTTGTACATTTACCTTACGTCACTGACGTTGTAGAGACCTCTCATTCCATGTATTTCAGAATGGATACTGCTGGAGCCAGTGTGTGGGGGTAGACTACGGGGACCACGAGTGGTGCTACACCGCTAAGAGACAGCCTGGGCCTCGTGTTGACTACATCTGCGAGGTGGACTCAGATTGTCAGCCAACTAACCTAAAGGACAGCATCATGTGTTCTGGCAACTGTGGGCCCACTGGCTCTTTTGGGAAGTGAACCATTTGATTGGGATATGATATTTGTTGCATGAAGAATCGTTTTCGTGCAAATAATATCTCCCCAATATCAGATCGGTCTGCCATTATCTCATACCTGCAAATAAAATGTAGATTCTATCTTGTTCTTGTGTTTTGGTACAGTGCTGGTGGTGTAGTTTCGAGTGAGTGAGTGAGTGTTAACTGGTGAGCGAGTGATGGATCTTCAGTCACAGTATATACACGGACAGCGCATGTGCTGTGAACATTCGGGCCTATCAACCGTCATGATCGCGTCAGCATGGATTGAACGTAAGGTGCTGGCAACGTTTCACATGGGCACGATGTCTTTGGGTTTGTGGCGACACGTGCAGAATGTTTGTGACTTTCAGAATATTTGCACCCGCGTGGTTGTTTTAGGAGAATTATCACAAAACTACAGTTGTGTACTTTCTTCTGAACTTTAGTATAGCTTTCTTCCATAACAGAACTCTTAAAAATCAGGTCGCATGCAATATTTGATTGGTTGTCATGGCAATGTGTCACAAAGTAACTGCGCTTTTTCATTTGGGAGGACGAATTACTCACTGACACCTTAGCGTTTTGAATGTGTATATAATCCATAAGGCGCTTTGTGAGTCCTCTCAATTCAATTAATATGTCTTCTCTCTATGGTTTTAACCATACACTACTTGCTATATTTAATTCTATGGTTCACCTGTACAACAGTTGTCAGTAGCCAGTAGGGTAGTGTAACTCCATGGGACACCACGCAGATCACACGTACTGTAAACCCTATTGTACTTAGCATGGTGGCCTTCTTTTGATTAATGATTCGTGGTAGGAAGACAGATTTAGATCTTCTTAAGTCTATATCTGTCCTAGTTCCTATTTGATCGATTTGGTTTGGTTAAATTATTCAGTTTTATTGAACGACTTCTTTTAGTCCAGATATAGTAGAAATTCTGCGACTGTTTATTACCGTTCCTATAGTGTTTCCTAGCCCTCGTTGTGTGTACCGTGTTATGGAAATGTCATGAACTGTTATGTGAACCCTAAAGTTGTTTTCTTCTGACACTGTAAATCATTATGATGAAATAATACTGTTGCCACAGGTGATACTGAGTCATGAATTATCTGACGGTGTATAATACCACTGAAAACCGATGTCATTATTATAGGAGGAACTATATTTAACCATAGCATAGTTCAGATGCCGAGTCAACCCAAGTCTGTAGAATCTCGGTGATTCTAGGGTCCGGTGAATCTATTTTCAGAATCAGCACGCACGGATTCTATGTAAATATTTGAATTCAGTATAGATTGATTTATTGTGTTTTTTCATTTATTCAGAAAGAGGATATTTCAAAGATATTTATCTTTAGGACACTAGTATCTAGCATAATTTTGTATTGGCCGTCACGAAAATTGTTCAAACGCTGTAACAGCAAAACCTATACGCTGAAAGTTGAAAGTAAGAAATTAGCTACATTTTGATGGCTGGTGACTGACTGACCTTCATTGCTTAAACAGAATGACAAAGTGGCGGGATCGTTGGCACCAAGGTTTAACGTACAACTTTTCGATTACATTTCGTGAACATACCTGACTACTGCCGTTTTGACAGTGACTCATGAACACACTTATTCTTTAGTGGGGATGGTACACAGTATGAGAAAACTTTCATCATATTTAGCATTCGTATGTTTTAAGAAAGTAGGAAACATCAATGGTTCCTTGAAGCCATTCAGTTTCATAACTTCAAAGTACAAGTGTTGAAATATACAAAGGCTTTCTTCGTTCAAAGAGCATACAGGATTTGCCCGCTTCTTATGTTTGTGTTGATACCTTGGGGCAGAACGAACTCAGTTTGTTGGTTCAGTAGGTCTTTGGTGCAAAGTCTACTTCATCAACTAGTCCATCCTCCATACGTCTTTATGGGGCGGTTGGGGAGACAACTGTAATATTATCTTTAAAGGTCTTGTGTGCAAAGAGGTATCTGGACACGGACAACTATCTGGACTGATGTTTCAGGAGTCCGGGGCCACGTTGTACATCTACACCATTTAAAGGAATATAGTGTACATCGTACACGTGGACTTAACACACTAAATCATTGCAGCTACGTGCCATGGAACTATTAACCCCTACGAGGCCCTAGTCCGTGGGCTCAAAAAGCTCAGATTCACATCGTCAATTTTACATCACTGCCTTCCACGCGAACAGTCAGTCATCACAACTTATAAATGTATCCATGATGACTTGGAATATTTAGACACTAGAGCAATGAGAAGAGTCGTGTAGTGTGTAGGAAACCATACACTCATAATGTAGGTTGAAAAATTCATTACTACCTACTCGATAACCTTTGAGAAGAGTTGATTATGTATTTTCCAACGCGACTGAAACTGGAAACCATGTCCATCCACATACAACGATGAGTTTCTTCATATGTGAGATGGTGGGGTAGTCGGGTGGGTGATTATAATGCCCGCTCGTCACACGAAGGTTAGGGTTCGATTCCAAACAGGGGCATTTTTTATGTTCATTCTATTTTTGTGGCATTTCTATAATATTGCTTAAGGCGGACAAACCCCAAATTACTTACCTATTCGGCAGTATTCATATTGTTTTAAAGCACATGTTCCAGCATCTAAGGTCATGTAGTGAATATGTGTGTCTATGCTTGTAAAAATTCAACTGAAATGTATTTAGTACTCAGGTTCTGTACGTTGGGTGTGTCTAGTAGTAGTATGTATGTATGTATGTATGTATGTATGTATGTATGTATGTATGTATGTATGTATGTATGTATGTATGTATGTATGTATGTATGTATGTATGTATGTATGTATGTATGTATGTATGTATGTATGTATGTATGTATGTATGTATGTATGTATATATATATTCGCAATAGCTTTAAACTTGAGCGATACAGGCTTGACTAAACTTCTGGAACCTGTACTTTCCCTTAACAAGATTTTCGGGTCCATCGATTATTTGAATGTGTAGTTAGTTTTCAGGTCTAGCAGGTCGTAAAAAACTAGCTAATACGGTCTGAGTGACTTCTAAAGAAGGAGGCACGAATGAAAACGTGGAGTATGTGACACTTGCGAAGAACGTTGGCTAGAGAGTTGGGGAGAATATCATTTGTGGAAGTTTCCAATTTTTATTAGAAAGAAGACCTAAGGCCATTAAGAGAAATTACCAGGAATAAATATGACTTCTGTTGTCCACTCATTCAGCTTCCTTTGTCATGTCGTTGTAAGTAAGTTGTAAGTTATGTAAGTCATCAAAGATAAACGTAACGGTTATTTGGCACTGAAAGTAGCTAAATGCTGTTTACGTCCAATATTTGATGCCGCTTCAAGGACACATATATAAATTCCCACATTTTGTGAAGATAAGGTGACACTTGTACAGTCCGAATGTTAATTGTGCCTTTACCTCTTTTGGCAACATTTCAGTCAATATCAGGGAGAGAGAAATAATCTCCAACGACAAGCAAACTCCAGTAGGTTTGCAACTTTGAGACACGTTAAGTTTAAGTGAGTGAGTTTAGTTTTACGTCGCACTCAGCAATATTCCAGCTGTATGGCGGCGGTCTGTAAATAATCGAGTCTGGACCAGACAATCCAGTGATCAACATCATGAACATCGATCTACGTAATTGGGAACCGATGACATGTGTCAACCAAGTCAGCGAGCATGTTGAATTCATATGTTTATATGTTAAAAGTGTGTTATCTGTTAAAAGTGTGGTTTCACAAGGGAATATGATTTTACCTCTTTCTAACAAATATTCAGCACCAACGTCAGAAAAATTAAAGTAAAATATTTTATGTTGGATTTGAGTTCTTTATACTTGCAGATTGTCTAAAGACCCTTCTTATGTAAATGTAAATAATTTGTATCAGAAACAAAACAGATTAAATGAAACTAATCTACATGTATTAATATTCCGTTATTCTTTAAATTCTTATAATATACGGTGTACTAAGCGTGTCCATGTTGTGTTTGTGGAACAAGGTGTTCTCAGTACTGTAGGATTCTCTGCTGGGGATAACCACTTGTATTTATCTTTTATGTCTTTTTTCTAACCCATGAATACGGTGAAAGGTCTATAAAGTGTCTGTTGATACAAGTGTGTGATAAGGTGGTCACACGTTTTGATTTATTAAATGATTCTAGCACCTTCACAATCCCTTCATGTCACCTGTGTTTGGACAGTCAATATTCTTTGTCAAAGTGAATTTTTTCCCCATGAAAAGACAGTATTTCTTTCATTTACATTTTTTCAATTTTTCAAAGAACATCAAATAGGATCGATTAATGTTGCAAATATATATCAACAACCATAGAGCAGAGTGTGTTCACAATACATCAAAGGTTATGTTAGACACATCCTTTGATATGTGATTGTCTCACAGTTTCGCAAAATCTGTGCACTAACTACTAGTTGATTCGGTTTGCAAGCTTTACCTAAACCAGTAAAACCTAATCTAAGACGTAGAGGTAGCCTTGTGGTTCAAGCGTGGTTAAAAAAAACAAAAACAAAAACAAAACAAAACAAAAAACAAATTAAAAAACAACAACAACAACAACAAACAATTAAAAAAAAACAACCTGGTGTAGCACTGGACGTGATACTGCTTCAGGGATTGGTTGTTAGTATTGTCACAGTGTATACATAATACTGTCAATATCTGCTTCAATCATAACCTCCTTCGTATTTTTGTTTGTTTTTTCAAATGGGCCGATACTGCCGTCACATTCTGAACTAAAACGAGTGAATTCAAGGCTTAAACATTCTTTTGGTGGATTTGGTAGGGTCGTGAGTGCAACAGTCGATCTGTCTTCGTTTTGATAACGAATGTTTTCTCCACATTTATGCTTTTGGACAAATGGCCTTTTTGCATTTCTTTATTGTTGATAACATAAACGGTCTAAGATGCGCGTAGCTATTTATTCCCTTAAATCTAATATAATCTGTTCATATGAAAACAGTAAACAGTCCATGCCTCCAATTTAAACAGCCTTGGTTTTGTCAATGTTGTATTTTTATCCAGAGATACCGAAAAAGCGAACAATAGTATTTTACAATTTCGTTCTTGGACACGTCGAAAGCCGGAATATTGCTGCGGGCATCGTTAAACACTAAACAAATGCTTCAGCGTAGCCATGTTTCCTTTGTCAATATTGGATATTCACATGAATAGCCCTTAAAAGGTTTTCGCAAGATCGGAATCACATATTCTGTTGTGATCGTTTGAATAAGAATCATGTTCATTTTGTCATAATAATTTTGACCAATTCTTTTAATTTACATTTTGTCCTTAAGTTCATTTTCACTGAAAAAAAAACTTAGGTTGATAGATTTTTTTCCAACCTACAAATACCTATAACCTTGCTCAGTAATAATCAAATAAGAATATCAATTGTCATTTGCATTCTTTGAAGATTCATGGTTTGTTTTTCAAAAGTACTCCTAGACATTTCTTTAATACATAGAAAAGATTATCTTCCCTATTGAAAACGTTTTCTGCACTTTTAAGAGGATTTTCGAAGTCATGAACAGAACTGTCACTTGCGGTCTATAAGTCACAAAATTAATACGGTGTCGAAGTCTGATTGTTTCCGCTGTACATCCGTCTGGTAAACAGTTAACACGAACTGTCTTGTATTTGTTTGCTTATGTTGTTCCTTTTCGGGTCAGTGAAAGTATTTCAACAATGACGTGAGACGTTAATCTTTCAGCAAAAGCACTTGGGATAAACCTGTCTGTTTATTGTAGAGCTTTAATAAACATGACTGTCAACCCCGAGGATTTACTACAAAATCTAACGTTATCGAAGGCAGAAACAGTTTTTACCAGAACTAATTACTTTGGAACAATATTGATGATAATAATCGAAGGTCAAAGCTACTGTAATGGCTTTTCTTCAGAATCTCTTTTGTGTACTTACACATCTGTTGAGTGATTGATTAGGCGTTTATCTTTGTGTTCAAATAAAAATACGTAATCGCGTGTGCTTGTTTTAAACTGAGGTGGAGATCATTACATTGCGTGCCTTTTCCCAAACCGGAAGTTGTATCAAGAAACAGGAAGTACCAATATGTTTTTAATGAATATAGGTGCAGATAAGAGTCACAGCTTCTAAGATGTCATGCATCAAGCTTATTTTTTCCCATGGCGGACGTGACAGCTTCAGATGTGATGCGCATATCTTTGGTATCTCACGGTAGTTAGAGGCTGAGAACTAACCTGTAGTGTACTTGAATACCAAATTTGGGCCTACCACAAACACGCGATAATGCTCTTTTACGTAATTGTAGGTGATTAGGGTTACCCTAGAAGTTGTGGTGCTGTATTTTAAAGGTACTCCGATACCTGAAGCAGAAACTAGCCTGGGGAGAGCCATTTTGGCACTCTTAACAGCCTATACTGACCTGTTACGTGACGACACATCGATGTGTATGGCACTTAACACTGTTAAGAGACAACTCTCCGTAATCAGTGGAGTCTAGTCACTGGACAACTGAAGATGAACTTGCAAATTTGAAATTTAATCAGATTAATAATACAGATTAGTGGTCAAATGTCAAAAACATCATGGCACAAGTGTCGTCATTTTTGTTTTTCAATTTGGTGTTGTAAAATTGTCTTTTATCAGTCATGTTTATTCGGGATGAACATATATTTGATCAACCTGAACCAGGTTTAAAAACCTTGTTAATTTTTTGTCTTATTTTGGATCTTAGATGGTAGTTTCCCTTGAGCCTGGGTTGATCAATTATAGACTCGTTTGAGTGATTAGTTTCAAAAACGATGAAACTCATACATATGTGCTGATTCAGACCACACCATTCACAGTATTTTATTTGCTGTATATTTGTAGTTGTAGAATATTTGCGAAATTTAATCATTGGAAAAACCTGTGTATAATCACAGTTAAAACAACGTCATAACATTGGATAGGAAATAGCAGAAGTATTGTAATGAGTGATTGAGATGGATTGTACGCCACGTATAGCAATATTCCAGGAATTGCGTCCATGCGGGGAATCGAACCCGGGTCTTAGCCTGACGAGCGAACGCTTTAACCACTAGACTATCCTACATGTAGAAGTGATGTCATTATTGTAGAAGGGAGTATATATATGACATCAATAACATGGTTACAGTCACATTATAGCGGAAATATTGCCGACATTTTACCGACTAAAACAGATAGTATGAAATACTAGAGCCCCTTAGAAGTATCCGCTTTCTCATATGTATGATATATATTATGTATATGGGGAAGTTTTACGACAGAATGACACGTTATATATTTCGGCCCACATCATTGCTAACAGTGCTTTGATTTTATTGTCGTTTCAGACGACACTGATTCATAAATAATGGAATCTTTATTGAAGCAAACTTCTGTCCTCTCGTTATTGTATAGCTTCCTAGGACGTTCCATTTTCCCATAATCGTCAGTGGATCAGCAAGCAGGAATTAGTTTGAATGTCGTTACCCCGTCTATTACAAGTCAACCAGACAAAATAATGATGCTGTTTCTTCTTGTTTCCTCCTTCCTTCAGCTGTCAGTAACACATGGTACTAAGCAGAATGTTTTTACGGGGAGTAGTATTAGATGCTTCATTTATTGTTCCTTGACTCCAAATTGTGAACAAGTTACCAAAACTTATAAGTCGCCAGGAAAATGGTTCTGTGATTTCAAACCCGGCAAGCACATCTGGACACAGAGAAAGAACATATTTGTGGAGTCCTACATTCAGATTAGGCCTGATGTCTACCAAAGGAAAGATATGTTGGGAGGAATGCACAGCGTTGAAGAGCATGATTCTACTTTAATACCAGAAGATGGCTCCGGAACACCTAAAGAAGAGTCAGAAGACAGTCATGTAAAGAATGATTCTGATTTAGCAGCAGAAGAAGGTTCCGCAACGCTTTCTGAAACTTCAGAAGACAGACTAATAACAACTCCTAAACCCTTTCTTGACACCAGTGATTCCAGGAAATATGGTATCCTGAGGGGTGAGACTTTTAAATTGCTTGTTATACTCCTTTGTTAATCTGTGATTTCTAATGCAACAATCAACAATCATGTTCCGCTATATGACCATGGCCTGTTGAGTCTGCACCAGACAACACGACATCATGAGAATAAATCTACGCACCTGAGATACAGTGACACGCACTTCAACACTATAAATATTTGCCTAAAAGGCGGAGAATATTGAAATATTGTCGATAGGAGTAACGTCAAATATGTCGTACAAGACGTTTCGTCTGTGAAAAACTTAACTACACCAGGACACGCAGTTTAGTTTTTCAACTCAGTCAGCGTTTTTCTTGATTTGGAAACCTGTTATGAAAACATTAAATTTCTCAGGTTTTATTGTGCACAGATAAAAGCATCGAAAATGGATTTTCATATATGACGTCAGACGACAACAGCGAGGTCATGCACGTATTAAGATAAGGGGGTATACCTCCGTTATGCTTAACACTATCTCATTGTACCATGGATCGCTTGAAAAGACGACAATGTGCTGCATGAGAACTATTACGTATTAGGTACTAGCGATTTAGACACATATCCGATATGAAAATTCATTCTTTCATTCAATTATTCTCCTGTTTGTGTGGGATGTATTTTGACCATGTATGTAATGCAATTAATGAAAATGTTACATTTATTTATTTTTTTATTTTATTGCTTTTAGGCATTTTATGTGTTTTTTGTTAAGACCTACACAACTGGGGTATAGGCGACGCCTTGTCTGTCCGTCCGTTCGTAATAATTTTGTTTCCAGAGAATAACTAAAAACACATTCATTATTTTTCAACAAAACTTGGTAAATATGTAAAAAAAAGAACCTAAAGTGGTGTCTTTTGCTATTTACATCTAGTAGTTATTTTTATTTTACTTGATTTCCATGGAAACGCTTTGGACCTAGTCTCGAAAGGGCGGGGTGCGCTTCGTTTCCGGACCACAACTGATTCAATATCTTTCAACAGAACATTGTAGATATACGTTTTGCTATTTGCAGATTTTTGCCATTTATCCTTTTCATGATTACCATGGACACGATCTAAACAAGAAAATCCAGTTGGACTTTTAGTAATAATAGACTGCGTTTTTAAATGGTAGTTTTAAACATAAAAGCAAAATATATTGCTTGGGAAACCAATCATTTGGCATCATTATCAGTTCAATAGATTTATTGTTAATAATTAATATTGTGAGTACAGTTAATAACTAAGTCTAAAGACGTATTTATTCAATTTCAGATTGTTCTGTCTTGAAAAAACAACACCCTGAAGCCTTAAGTGGCCTGTACTCCGTAAATCCTGGCAACGTCACCCCCTTCCGAGTATACTGTGACCTGACAACAGCGAGTCATCCATGGACTGTAAGTAGCACAACAATGTCACCCAACTCTTGTAGCAGGCCTTAAGTTGTCGGCACGTTCTCCAAAACTGATTGCCCTGATCTTCAAACTACCCCAAGTCTACCCCCTTACGAGCAATGTTTTGATGTGTGTGGGTTATTTGACGTTCGATGCCCCAACGTTCATGACAATGAAACAGTAGTCAATGGTATGGTGTCAAGCACGTAAGTAATGCTGATTTAAAAAACAACATATTCTCCAAGAGGCATTAATTTGACTGGCGTATGTTCAGGCTCGTATTCGTATCGTGTTTCGGTAATATTGATAAGTTTGTGTATCAATCGCACATTTATGTGCCCAGGTAATACCGAAAATGTGTGTTCAAAACCCAGCATTTATGCGTTCCTGTAATACTTAGGAATATGTGCACACATACACAGGCCCTCATTTCTCTGTATAGGTAATAGAGAAGAGGCATGTTCATACATCCGTAACCGTCCCTGTATATATTTATGTAATACAGAAGAAGTATGCTGATAGATATATAATCCAGCATTTATGTGTTTATGTAATACAGAAGAAGTATGCTGATAGATATATAATCCAGCATTTATATGTTTAGGTAATCAAGAAGAAGTATGCTGATAGATATATAATCCAGCATTTATGTGTTTAGGTAATACAGAAGAAGTATGTTGATAGATATATAATCCAGCATTTATGTGTTTAGGTAATACAGAAGAAGTATGTTGATAGATATATAATCCAGCATTTATATGTTTATGTAATACAGAAGAAGTATGCTGATAGATATATAATCCAGCATTTATATGTTTATGTAATACAGAAGAAGTATGCTGATAGATATATAATCCAGCATTTATATGTTTATGTAATACAGAAGAAGTATGTTGATAGATATATAATCCAGCATTTATATGTTTATGTAATACAGAAGAAGTATGCTGATAGATATATAATCCAGCATTTATGTGTTTAGGTAAAACAGAAGAAGTATGCTGATAGATATATAATCCAGCATTCACGTGTTTATGTAATACAGAAGAAGTATGCTGATAGATATATAATCCAGCATTTATATGTTTATGTAATACAGAAGAAGTATGATGATAGATATATAATCCAGCATTTATGTGTTTAGGTAATACAGAAGAAGTATGTTGATAGATATATAATCCAGCATTTATGTGTTTAGGTAATACAGAAGAAGTATGTTGATAGATATATAATCCAGCATTTATATGTTTATGTAATACAGAAGAAGTATGCTGATAGATATATAATCCAGCATTCACGTGTTTAGGTAATACAGAAGAAGTATGTTGATAGATATATAATCCAGCATTTATGTGTTTAGGTAATACAGAAGAAGTATGTTGATAGATATATAATCCAGCATTTATATGTTTAGGTAATACAGAAGAGGTATGTTGATTGATATATAATCCAGCATTTATGTGTTTAGGTAATACAGAAGAAGTATGTTGATAGATATATAATCCAGCATTCACGTGTTTAGGTAATACAGAAGAAGTATGTTGATAGATATATAATCCAGCATTTATGTGTTTAGGTAATAGAGAAGAAGTATGTTGATAGATATATAATCCAGCATTTATGTGTTTAGGTAATAGAGAAGAAGTATGTTGATAGATATATAATCCAGCATTTATGTGTTTAGGTAATCCAGAAGAAGTATGCTGATAGATATATAATCCAGCATTTATGTGTTTAGGTAATACAGAAGAAGTATGCTGATAGATATATAATCCAGCATTTATGTGTTTAGGTAATACAGAAGAAGTATGCTGATAGATATATAATCCAGCATTTATGTGTTTAGGTAATCCAGAAGAAGTATGCTGATAGATATATAATCCAGCATTTATGTGTTTAGGTAATACAGAAGAAGTATGCTGATAGATATATAATCCAGCATTCACGTGTTTAGGTAATAGAGAAGAAGTATGTTGATAGATATATAATCCAGCATTTATGTGTTTAGGTAATACAGAAGAGGTATGTTGATAGATATATAATCCAGCATTTATGTGTTTAGGTAATCCAGAAGAAGTATGCTGATAGATATATAATCCAGCATTTATGTGTTTAGGTAATACAGAAGAAGTATGCTGATAGATATATAATCCAGCATTCACGTGTTTAGGTAATCCAGAAGAAGTATGCTGATAGATATATAATCCAGCATTTATATGTTTAGGTAATCCAGAAGAAGTATGCTGATAGATATATAATCCAGCATTTATATGTTTAGGTAATACAGAAGAAGTATGTTGATCGATATATAATCCAGCATTTATGTGTTTAGGTAATACAGAAGAAGTATGTTGATAGATATATAATCCAGCATTCACGTGTTTAGGTATTCAAGAAGAAGTATGTTGATAGATATATAATCCAGCATTTATGTGTTTAGGTAATACAGAAGAAGTATGCTGATAGATATATAATCCAGCATTTATATGTTTAGGTAATACAGAAGAAGTATGTTGATCGATATATAATCCAGCATTTATGTGTTTAGGTAATACAGAAGAAGTATGTTGATAGATATATAATCCAGCATTTATGTGTTTAGGTAATCAAGAAGAAGTATGTTGATAGATATATAATCCAGCATTTATGTGTTTAGGTAATCCAGAAGAGGCGTGATGGGTCAGTATTGTTCAACAGAACAAGTGCTGAGTACAAAGATGGATTTGGAGATCTGAAGACAGACTTTTGGTTAGGTATGTAGATAAACATCAACAACCCTTGCAAGACGAATTCTTAATGCGTCAGATTTAGTAATACCGACTATTACTACACTGACTTTTTCCACTTGAAAAGCTGTAAAGTTGTAACGAGCCTGCGTGTGTCATACTTAGTGCTTATCACACTACTCTTAAAGTGGTAACTGTAACGCGAGGTCGGTATTGACCTAAAATTCGACAAACTGTTACTGGAATATCACACGCAAAACAGTTCTTGGCCGTCAATATAAAAAATGGAAGGAGGCGAGAAACGACAAGTGATATTATCAACTTTCATCAGGAGTCATAATAATCGATGATGTACTTCATTATTAAGGATGTATGCATCGGTAATATATGTTGATGGGCTGTCAGCATTGGAACGGGGGCAAATATAGACTTCAGTGATCAATACATTGATTCTACAAGAAGCGTCATCGTCTAGCTCAAACCCCAAGATATCACAAAAGACCCAAAACAGCAACAATGTATTTAATCCAGAAAAACATTTTGAAGGTATTGTTGACCTCTTTTACTAGCTGTACCACATTTCGTCTGGGTAATAGGTGATGTTGAGCATGTTAACCAAACTGGCTTCTATTAGTGACAAGTAATACTGAATTCGTACTCCCTAGGTGCATTTGGGTGTCATAAATGTTGAAAGACGCAAAGCTTCATTGTTTTAGTGGTTTCGTGTTATCAAATTGTTTAAACGTTTGTCTGAACTATACATGAGTAAACCTTTTGCAGTTTTAGTGGGCAAAGAAATAGAGTGCAGCTCGGAATATGTAAGACGTTAAATGTTTGTTGTACATGACAAATTGTTATTCTGACTATATGACCTGTGAGTGTCCTTCTAGATCCTTTACTGACACGTTCAACACACAACAGATCCTGAATCATGCAAGTTTACCAATAACATTGCGAGGGCGGAATATTTGCTTTACTGAACCAACAATGGTTTACCAAATTACATGTCGATGTACGTATACAATAACGTGAAATGAAATTTCAACTGAGCAGGTAAAAGTCACAAATAACGCGGATTTCTATGATGTTGGGCAAGTTCTGCATAGTTGTCACAACACCGTTACACACGTACATGTAAATAACGAATGATGGATGATGCAAAAGTCTCTGATAGGTAGATGAAGTTCCTCTCTTCAAGTGCTGCAAAATGATGTTTGATTCCATTGGCTATTATCCAATTCTTCACAACTATAATATGAGAGACCATAAAGCTTGATAAAGTAAAATACTCAACTCTCAGCTCGGAACAAATAATTTTCTCACCATGAAATCTTATGATCAGGAAATGAGAAGATTCGCCGTCTAACTGAGGGAACAGTGTCGCAACTGAGATTTGACTTGGAAGACTTTAATAGAATTAGATTCCACGCAGTTTACACTCCATTCACTATTGCGGACGCCACGGACGGATACCGTATACAGATTGGGACATTTTTCGGAAATGCAGGTAAATATGCTGTAAATTAAAGCGATTTGATAATTGGCAATCCATTGTGTTTCAGTATCAAACTCCAATGGTACGGGCGTTACCGAAAGGGCGCTCATGTCCTTCCCAAAGGGCAACCACACACAAAGGGAAGTCAGTCATCTGAAACAGTAAGAGGACATGTAATGCCAGTTCAAATGCATGACATTAGTTTCGTCACTGATGCGTGGAATTTATAAAGGTCTTCAGGTCGTCCTCCTTTCTGGAGGCTTTTTAGAGAACACAGATAATGTAACAGCATTCAGTGAGTGTTTGTGATACCTTGGTAGACAGAGTATGTGCAATTGTACCTCAGCTGTAGGCACGGTCGAATGTTGACGTCATCCCACTTAAATGACCGAGGACGTTTCCGTTCACTGCATTGTCTACTGACTGGCAAGAAACACACATTTGTGGGAGGTTTCCACCTATCAGCATCATACCGGTAGGTTTCCACAAGGTTATCAAGGGTTGAGACCTACATCACGTCCGTCTTTATTCCCGCGTTAGGCGCTGATATAGGCCTGATACACAAATCTAAACTGTAATAACTCTCGTTAGACCACTAACTCAACACATGCATGAATTGCCCTATGACTCTCGAGATTTTGTTGCGTTTCTATGACGACGCGCGAGAAACGGCCTTGATTGAACACCTGGTAACATCGCAAGGGTTATGCGATTAATTATATAATAATTAACACGGGATTATGATCTAATAGTAAACATCCCTATTCTTAGACTAACGCTTAGTCTCTGATAATATATATTATAGAAAATTCTGATGGTAAGAAACAAACACATGTATATTGAAAAGGAGCCCGAGGGAGACCAGAAACAGGAAATCTGGAGTTACTTCATTTTGGCTTCAGCATTGCAGTGAGTGCATGGCAGCAAGCAAAATAATTAGGCTCAGGGACTATGAGACAAAGTAACCTATTCCTCACAGTGTTTTTTAGGGGGGCAGGTCATGTTTACCATTTAAAGGAAAATTTTTTGTCACCCCTGTTTTTACGTGAACCGTCGATATCATTTCAAGATTATTTTGCCATTTTTATTCTCTGGAATTAAAGCTGTATTTCGTAAAATTTATCATGTTTTCAGCAAATATTGATGTGATGTTGCGGCAAGAGACAAAATGCCTGAATAGCACACATCGTATAATTGTAAATCTGTGAACGTATGTTGTCCTTGAGAATATTAATTGTCCATAAGAATAGCTGAACCATAAATATGAAGAAGGAGAACCTGGGATGAATGTCATGCCTTTATATTTATTATGACACTAACAATGCCGAAACTGAATCAGGATTGTTGTGACTCACAATTTTAGGGGACTCGTTCCGCGACGCCGATGGACACACATTTTCCACTGAAGATTATGACAAAGATGACAAAAACTTTGACAGCTGTGCCAAGATACATGGCGGGGGATGGTGGTACCAGGACTGTGGAGGAACCTCCCTAAATGGTCGGTATGGTGGTAGGAGGACATATTGGAAAGGGTGGAATGGAGCGTCCATCAAGGCTACAGAAATGAAGATACGTTCTTTGCAGAAAGTAAAAGGTAACATTGGAAAACACACGTTTAATGTTTGAATCTCTCGACGATTCGTATTTCTATATACGTCATAATAGTCCAACTTTAATAGTGTTCAATGCGACGTCAGACGACCCTGACTGGCTCACGTTATTGCTTGCTTAACAAGTGTTTGGCGACGATAAAGAGTTGTAATAGTGTTAAGTATTTGATTTTGATATCACAGGTGGTATTACAGGTGATATCACAGGTGGTATTACAGGTGACATTGCAAGTGATATCATAGGTGATATTCCACACATAAGTTCGCAACGAGTGAGTCTTGTAAACCTTTGGTAATGTTTGTGCTTAATAAATTTAAATTTTGAGTGTACACGTTTATTTGCCCCATGGTGTATGGCTAATCCCATTCGTTTCCTTGTTTGCAGGGGCCTTGCCAGGGCAAATGCACACTTTTGTAATAATATTGCACACACATCTGTATTTTGCCAGATCGATACATATGTTACAACACATCGACTTACAAAAGGTTATGTTTAGACAAATGTTCACAGTTTGTTTATATTTTTCTACAATTTAGATTGCGCTGAACTTCCAAAGCAAAAAGGCGGGTCGTACATAGTGAATCCTGATGGCAAGGGCCCATTCCCAGCTTCCTGTGACACTACAACAGATGGTGGGAACTGGATGGTAAGATCACGTAGTGGATCTTACATACACATTCACTAACGTACACGAGAACATACATACATATTACAGACTGAAGACAGTGTTACGGTTAATAATTTTAGGTATAAGAACTCCCCTCAGAACCAGCAAAACATGTCACAGACAAGTCTAAAATATTCAATAGTATGTAATACAATACAAGACACAATGATTCACAATATAGGCTTCTATTACAATGCAACAGAGTCAAATTTAAAGTATTGGGTCACAAATATAATATCAGCTCACCAAAGTCTAGGTTTTCAGTGAGAAACAGTTCTACTAAATCTTTCAAATTGAGCTTTCTTGAATGTAGGTCAACGTTGGCGAAGAGACAGGCAGATGTATATAGTTAGGCCGAATGATGACACAAATTAGTGTAACTCCAAGTGTACGTCCGTGTGTGTGTGCCGTCTGCACAACAACCAGCCCTCATATAAACAGCCACTGTTTCCCGAGCATTCCAGCAAAATATAGAACCTTCGCGATCGGCCTCGTGTTTCCCAACAGTTAAAACGCACACCAAAGGGAAGCAACTCCAAAGCGCTAGCCCAAGAGGCGTGCTGCCAAAACACCAGTACCGATGACACGTGGTACGACATGTGACCCATAACAACTGTCACTCAAAACTCTACACACTGTGACCAATCAATAACTATCAGTTAACCAATAATAATACAAACTACAGAACATACACTCTCGTAACAACAGTGCTTGCGGGCTTCGTTCATGAATGTCATCAACACGGGCTAGATCGGTGCTCGTGGTGGCAGATTGTCTGGCGCAGGTTCGATTATTTAAATTGCTGGACTACTGCTGAATGGAACAACGCGAATTCACAATAGTTCATTCATTAGACATACAGTAAACTATATCCAAACAAACATCTGCTGCAACACCCCCTCTAACAACAATGTACAAAATCTCTCAAATTTTAAATGAAATAGAATAACTTGCAATTTAACGAAACAGTAAAGTTTTGTTTGCTGTTGGGCAGTTCATCATAAGGGTACAATTATGAGGTTCACATTCTCCAATTTTAATGCGATATTTAGAAAGTTGACGATTACAGTCCGACATTTATCTACTTAAGCATTCCTTGGTCGGGGCGGTAGGGTAGCCGTGTGATTAAGGCGTTCGCTTGTCACGCTAAATACCCGGGTTTGATTCAACTCATGAGCACAGTCAGTTAGCGACCGAAAGACCATTCCCTATCTTAAGAAATTACGTCATGGCTGAGCTTGATGTTCAAGGTAATAAAATAAATTTATATTTACCAGTCCGTGAGGGATATGAAACATCTCTTTTCGATGTTGTACAAAGAGGGCAAGTGTTTTCGATTAAATATTTTCTTCAGGTTATTCAAAGAAGGACAGGTGGATCTGAGAACTTCTATCGAACCTGGGCGGAGTATGCTCGAGGATTCGGTGACACAGAAGGAGAATTTTGGATTGGTGAATATACTGTTATATGTTATATCTTTGTCGGGTGTTAATAACTAACTTATGAGATGTAAAATGTTCCTGTTGAATAATCTACTGGATGAATACACCAGTTTAAAACAAGCCTAAATGTACTGAAACATCGATATCAAGAGGGTACCATCGTCGGGTCTTTAAGATGCTTTTATGTGGATCTAAGGGACGTAATGATATTGTTTCTTTTGTAGGAAACAACGTTTTAAATCGTTTGACACAATCCGGACACACCATGTTACGGATCGACATTGAGAACATCCATGGAGAGAAGTGGTATGCCATATACCAGGACTTCGGGGTGGCAAACGAAACGGACCTCTACAGACTAAGCATTGGAAATTACAGTGGCAATGCAGGTTTGGCAAACACTTAATTATTCACAATTTCAAATAAATGAAATTAAAGTGCACAAGGTATTATTATCTGTGTTGACCAACGTTTCGAAATCTAACAATTCCCTTTGTAGATTTACTATGGGTAACGTCAGTGCAAAACACGATCACTCGTTTGATGTAGAAGGGAAAAAATATTTGAATGGGTTACTGAAAACAACGATGACATCAGGTGTTCTCGAACAGTGTAAGCACGCCTACTGTACGGGTATACTATTCTCAAATAATGCCCTTCACCGTGGTTAGGATCCTTTTTTCTTTGTAGGAAAAAGATAAATGTAAAGGTCCAAAATAGTGTGCCGTGAAGCATGAAGAAAAATAACATCATGAAACAAAACATGTTTATCAAAATGAACGTTGGGTGTGTATTTAACTGATTTCAGGCGATAGTCTACGGTACCATGCAGGCCAACGGTTTAGCACCAAGGACAAGGATCGGGACAGTCACATGTTAGTCAAGTGTGCCTGCAAACACACAGGTGCTTGGTGGTTCAACGCTTGCCACAGAAGTCACTTGAATGGACAATACAATACCTCCCTCAAAACCCAGGGGATTGTGTGGCAGGGCCTAAAACACCCAATCACGTTCACTGAAATGAAAGTAAAACAATAATCACATAAACACATACTAGTTTATCTTACCTCACACATAAATGCCGTTTTCTGCTTGGCTGAGCGCTCTTCTATTACTGTCAATACATCCCACTTACATCCTAGTAACATGTCAATGTATCCAGCCGGGAATGCCGAACTACGGCGGCGTATTAGGGCCACGGTGAAAATGTTTTTGGTGTCTCTATCTCCTACGTAGGACTTATTATCTCCTGTGTAGGACTTATTATCTCCTACGTAGGAGATAGTAATCCTAACTCCTACGTAGGAGATAGTAATCCTAACTCCTACGTAGGAGATGGTAAGTCCTACGTAGGAGATACTAAGTCCTACGTAGGTGATACCAAGTCCTACGTAGGAGATGCTAAGTCCTACGTAGGAGATGTTAAGTACTAAGTCCTACGCAGGAGATACTAAGTAGTACGTCCTACGTAGGAGATATTAAGTCCTACGTAGGAGATAGTAAGTCCTACGTAGGAGATAGTATGTCCTACGTAGGAGATAGTTACACCAAAAAAAAATTTTCACCGTGGCCCTAATACGCTTCCGTACCGAACACACCTATTACTTCGTGGTTTTATTTCTTTATCTCGAATAACATCGAATCACGTATGATTACCTATATTTTGCGAATACAAAACAGTGGAAGGGAGAAAACTTAAATCTGTTTTCCTGTCTGCAAAATCTAGCTATAGCAGCAAAACGTTTCCTACCCGTGCTTCAAACAATTAAGTTCCCCTGGCTCTTCCCCTGAGCTCTTCGGGGAACATAAACGAACACCCAAGGTGCATCACGTTCCCTCCGTGTCCAGTGAACAGATATTCATAATGAATTGGGCTTTACTTCGTGACAAGGATGTACATGTCGACTCTCTACAAGCTAATTAAAACTTTGCTCTCGTAACGAGACAATGTTGTTGTAATGTGATTGCAAAGGTTTATTGCGTCTGCTATACCAAACGTGACATACGCCTTCAGTGTTCATTGTTGCATGTAACCATGAGTGACTGGTTATGATGTTACCTTCAACCTGGAAATATCGTGTTAAACATATATTGAGACATTACAGTATTTTATATATTTCTGTCATTTAATCCATTTAGTTACAAGTATATAAAAATCCATGGCAACAATATGTTACGTTGTTACGGTCCTCTGTTCAGTTTGATTATGCGTGTGTGTGTGCGGTGTGTGTGCGTGTGTGCGTGTGTGCGGTGTGTGTGCGTGTGTGTGTGTGTGTGTTGGGGGTGGATGTGGAAGGGTGCAATGTGTGTGTGTGTGTGTGTGTGTGTGTGTGTGTGTGTGTGTGTGTGTTATCGTCCGCCTCACTGTGTAATATCCAGGTTTTAAGGGATGTAAAGATGGAATCACATCGCGGTCAAATTGGTCAGTTTCTTCTGCCTTACATTGCCTGACCTGGCGCTATGTCAGACTGAACGGGGACGGTTGGCTATGGGCAGCATGCCTAGTGTTCTTATTGGTTGGTCCGTGTGGTGATGGAGTTTGGTTGTACTGGGATCTGTCTCCAGCCAGTGTCCAGTAGAGGAGACTGCCTGCGTCGGACGTCTACTGAGATCAATTGCTGACCACCTGTCAGGAACGTGAAGATTCAAACTTTCTTGAGTTTGGCTAAAGTATCAAGCATAAACTCCTTGACAAATGCTTTATAACAGTAACCTCCTGCTCAAGTTTGAATGACGAAAATAAAATTTACGAGACATTTTACTACTCTTCATCTCGAACTTGGATCTAAATTGCCGTGAAAATAGAATAGAAAATAGAATAGAACATAGAGATAGAAACAATGAGAAGCTGAACTAATACAACATAATCCGTCCTTTTATTGTGCATTATTACCATTTTGCGATCTCGGACTTAAATTTGGCACATGGCACATAAGTTACCAACCCAGTGGAACAGTTTATCTCTGTCTGAGGGTGAAAGGGTGAACTTTCATTGAAGTGACACAACACAAGGTGTAACTGTCTTGGGAGCAGGCCGTCAGACAGACAGATTTTATGAACGTCTCAAATCGTATTTACAATTTAAACAAGTCCGTATAACAAAAATCCTTTACGAGCCACACAATAAGGGTTACGAGAGTCTATATATACAATTTAAAACACAGTTTAATTAATAAATATTTCTTCACATGTGACTGAGAAAATGTTTATAACATCAAAATAAAGTCATTGGTCATTGGAACAAGCATGACATTCATGCTCAACGCACTCATTGTAATCAAGCCAGACACTTTGGTTGAGTGGCATGTTGTTGTATCGGCCCGTCTCATCACGGTGACTCCACAGGGCAACATGGCTCGTGCTCGGCCACTCTGTAGACACGGCTCAATTCTAGATGTGAGCAGTTTCACCAAACGTTGCATTTCTTTCAAGCACTTTTTTCAAGTAAAATTGCAGTTTGTTTGTACGTTTGTCGGTTATTTAACGCCGCTCTCAATAATATGCCAGCTGTATGGTGGCGGTCGGTAAATAATCTGGACTAGACAATTCAGTGATTCATAGCATGTGCATCGATCTAACTCATCGATCGTAACTGGAATACAATGAATCAACCAGTGAGAAAGCCTATCATTTACCATCCGATCCCGTTTACGCCAAGGATTGCTTGCTGAAGACCAGTTCTAATCCGGACCATCGTTGTGAATGAAGATTCGTGCAACGATCCACTGTTAAGAGTGAGTGAGTTTCGTGTTTCGCCGTACTCATCAATATTCCGGCGGTCTGTAAATAATCGAGCCTGGACCAGACAATCCAGTGATCAACAGCAAGGGCATTGATCTGCGCAATTGGGAACCAATGACATGTGTCAACTAAGCCAGTAAGTCTGACCACCCGACCCCGTTAGTCGCCTATTATGACAAGCAGAGTCGCCTTTTGTGGCAAGCATGGGTTGCTGAAGGTCTGTTTACCCCGGAATTTCACGGGTCTCCACTATTAAGAAGGTAAGAAGGAAGAATTGCACATAGTCACACCTATCCGTTTACATTTCCATTCTCCACAATCCCGATATCTATCAAAGCAAGTTATTTTGCGGAGTTATTTATCGGAGTGGAAGTGCATGTCCCCTCTCCACTTCGTTGCTATGCATGCTAGCAGTTTGGACAAGGTTCCAAATACTGTTGAAACGGTCCTTGCTGCAACCGTTGCAGTGAGAATCATTAGGTCTCCCACTGAAGCAATGGTCCAACATTGCAAGTTGGAGGGGCAAGCATCTGTCACCCTCAAAATTTTGTCATGAATGGCAGATCTTATCCAAACTGAAACACGAAACAAATGTTTCATTTGCTGAAGCCAAAAAGCAAGTCCTCAGCGAGAATGAGTTTAAGCCACCTCTGACAATCACATACCTTGCTGATGTCTCAAACGACCAGAGACTGTTGTCCATTTCGTGCCAAACTGACTTAACCTTTACGAAATCTGAGAAACTAGTTTCTGTGTATAATGCTTCTGACAGTCAGACAATTAGGACAAGTCATTCACAATCTGGGGTTGACAACCAGATTTTAATGTTGAGGAACACGCTGAAGTGACTAAATCATTAAGAAAACTTTAAATCGTAGATGTTGACAGAAACTTCCTCCTGTAGAGATACCTGTAGAGGTTCAAAATTTCTTTGAATCTTTGGGGATGAAGGATACTTGAGATATGGTTCAAGCCTCATATTACTAATCCTAGTATAGACTTGGATATAATATCCCCATTCCAGCTTCTGTCTAACACTAATCCATTAATCCATAAACAGGAATATGTATAATGACGAACTACATTTTATGCTTATCGTTCAATGTTTACAGATAGTGGAAAGGTTTCAGGTACCTCTCTTGTTGTCTCCAAGGATTCCCGATAATAGGTATATTTTCAATGCTGAAGCCATGGAAGCTATATCCAAAATAGCCATGGAATACGTTCAGCACCAGTCAAAACAAATGTACATTATAATCTTCTCTGATTCTCTGTCCTATCTTCAGGCACTTCATACATCATATACGACACATATTTTGATACTCGCTATTTTGATAACAGTGAACTATGTGCTGATCAGCTTCGAAAATATCTTCTGTTGGTCACCAAGTTGGTATTGATGCTAATAAGAT
The DNA here is from genome assembly GCF_037392515.1 of Haliotis asinina. Classification (NCBI taxonomy): domain Eukaryota; kingdom Metazoa; phylum Mollusca; class Gastropoda; order Lepetellida; family Haliotidae; genus Haliotis; species Haliotis asinina. The sequence goes on from NC_090281.1 coordinate 93,713,259, forward strand.
ATGATACAGCAGAGAAAGCAGCTATTGAGAAATCCATCGATAGACTTCAAGTTCCGTACACTGACTTTAAACCCTCAGGGAACTGATGCTCACAAAGTGGAACACCTAAGTAGGTGTAAACAAACTTCGTGGAATAAGGCGGTCTTTAGTTTATCCCTACTTGGGTATCAAGACGACGTAGAATGGGCCACATGCGTTTTACTCATCAATATTATTAAATGGTGAAAATCCTCCCTTTTGTATCCCATTTTGCTTCACTGTATTGATTTCTCTCATAAGGGATGTTTATTATCAATCATCTCATTCACAGGATCTTTTAATGCATATTAGTCCTCATTTAATTCTGTTTTTCCTTTAAGAAATACAAGTATTCTGGACTGACACTGTAAAGGCTTTCCCCCAAAAAATCTGATTATTAACGGTTGCTAAACATTCTATTTTACCGTCCCTTTTGATATTTTTCAATTTATTCTCATCGCTATGCGATTATTACCCATGGGATGTAAAATTTTGTTTACTCACTCACCCAGCATTCTGTGATCCAGTCATATGAGGTTGTACCCTTCAGGAGCAGTGGGATCTGTTTTGTTTGATGATCGAGACTGCGCTAAATATTTATATTAGAATTGTCAACGGTTTCAAATAGCGCACAGTGCTTGTAACTGGAAACATCGATTAAACCGTTTCAGTAAAAAGTCAGCCTTCGTGCTCCTGTCAAAACATGTCTCTCACAGTGGGTTGTGTTCCAGACTCTTGCAGTTGCTAGGACATACTGCCAGCGAAAAGGGAAGTGATGAAGAAAAACACGAAGATCTAACGACAATAAATAAAATCAATATCTGGGTTGTCCACCGTGTTGGGTGATGATGCACGGCACCTAGATGGTATACTACTGATTACCTTTCTTTGCCCTTGGTGTTGCCGCCATGTACCTTGAAGACCTAAGAGTGCACATGGTTTTCAGCATACACTCGCATTTGCGTTTATGTAAGGGATTCTCAAATGATGTCAAGATGTCATTTAGATGTACTGACAATGATTGGTCTATGAATGTGATGTCTTGATGGGCTACTTTTAAGTCAAACACACCTACGTTTTATTGTCTCCTCACCCGTTTGATGGTGGTGGTCCAACAGAAAAACAAATTATTCATCTTTTGATTTGCACATGGGCAGCCATGGATACTGAAGCTTACATTCACGCAGGATGCATATTTTCAGTTTGGTTCATATTGTAACTGCAAATTTGATTAATAATTAGTTTTCACTTGTTACCAACAGACCCGTGACACATACTTGCCATAAAAGGCGACTATGCTTGTCGTAAGAGGCAACTAACGGGATCGGGTGGTCAGGCTGGCTGCCTCGTTGACACATGTCATTGGTTCCCAGTTCCTCAAAATGATGCTGATGCTGTTGATCACTGGATTGCCTGATATTTACAGAATATTTACAGACCGCCACCATATAGCTGGAATATTGCTGAGTGCGGCGTAAAAGTAAACTCACTCATTGTTACCCACACCATTCCTTGGTATAACGAAATCCAGTTTTGTAACAGAGGACATAAAAATATGCGAATGCACTGTCTGATGTCAGTTTCATCAAAAAAGGAGCGACAGGAATAACGTCAATTGGTATTTTCAATCAAATTATGCTACAGAATTATGTAGTAAAATAAATACCTCTTTACAGAGATCTCGTTAATGAAATTGTGAAATGTGTAAATCGATATAAAAAATGCTTCTACAACACAGCAACTTGGGTTGTTTATTAATTTGACATGACATTTAAACGAACTGTTGTTTGTTTTAGAAATGATGACTGACGTATCTGTATACCGTTTGCTTGTTATTTCATGTCCAACTCAGCATTTTGTATATAGAATGAAACATGCCATTGCTTGGCGAATGCATATTTGGCTGTTCAGATAATTACCATCCTACTGTACAAGCAGTCTGAACCAGAGTTTCATAATGCAATTATGGCGAGGTTTTACATATATGGAAAGAAACAATATTTTCAGACTGAATCATATAGACTTTAGAATTTTCAGATAAACAAGTTCAATTGCGCGAAACAGGCATGGCCTTACGGTCTTCCGGTGCATCACGCGGACTGACTGATAAGAGGAAAGGCCAATGTAAGTTTCACGCTTTACTTAGGATACTTTATGTCCATCTTGTCGTAAACAAAATACATTTTGTTTGTATTCACAATCCTGTTAATTCCTGCTTATCTTACTTGTTTTTGTACATGACTAAGTTAATCAAATAAATATATATAGAATGCTACGAGATCCACTTCCTATTCGCAACGACGCACAACGACCATTGTCTTATTACGCGGTAAAACGAATTCGTCATAGTGTAAACAATCAATGACAGTTTGTTACAATGATATTGTTATTAATATTGATATTTGTATCTGTTTGATACTTTCATTGATGTTATACGTATTAAAGCAGTTTCAAACCTAGCGACGAATTTGTTGTATTTTAAGGATACCACACTCCCTCGTTCACACGAGTTTGAACAAAACTTTGTCATCGTTCATTTTTCAGTGCAAACACACAAACTGCCATTCAGTTCATAACAGATATTAACACTTTGGATAGCGACTTCTTTTAACTTTGAGATGCTCAGTGTTGTTGAACAGGGGAGAATATTGACTGTAATAAGTGCAAACGATAAGTCGTGCAAGGGGGGGGGGGGGGGGGGGGGGGGGCAATTTTGGAGAATGGGCGATCAGCGAGTTCAGTGGACCTTGAGGGAACCCAGATTTCCTCGGTTTGAGATATCGTCCAGATGTGAAATACAGATGTGCACACACACACACACACACACACGCACGCGCGCGCGCACACACACATACTCACACACACTCACACACATGTATAGATATAGATATAGAGATATAATCTTCAAAAATGTTGACAAACGTTTCAAGTACAGACTTCTTATGAACGCACCACCAATTCCTTCTATCACCACCCGTAAACACAACGCGTGATATTCAGGTGCACAACGCATTAGCCCCATACCCGTGCATGGGGTCCCATTCTTGATTTTGACGGTTTTCAAAAAGGTCGAGTGTTAACTAAGAATATTCATTTTGACACTCATCTTACACCACACATTTGTTAGTGTTTGTTTCTAGCTGTTTGTTTTAAATGAAAATCGTACACATGCAAATTACATGCCATACACCAATCATCTTTCAAAAACGACTACATTCCAAATAGCTATGTTTGTACGGAAGTGCAAATGGCGATGCGCTCTCAAAACATGCAATATCAACATGCTAACATTAGTTGACTCCGATAAATCTCTTAAATATTTTTAATGTAAATAAAAATTGAAGGTCTCCCAAGAGTATAATTGCGAGTGTTACGCTTTGCTTGCTCTCTCTCTCTCTCTCTCCCTCTCTCTCTCTCTCTCTCTCTCTCTCGACCCGCGAAGGTCCCGGGATAGAATAGGCCTTCAACAACCCACGCTTGCCATAAAAGGCGACTATGCTTGTCGTAAGAGGCGACTAACGGGATCGGGTGGTCAGATTCACCGACTTGGTTGACACATGTCATCGGTTCCCACTTGCGCAGATCGATGCTCATGTTGTTGATCACTGGATTGCCTGATCCAGACTCGATTATTTACACACCGCCAACATATAGCTGGAATATTGCTGAGAGCGGCATAAAACTAAACTCACTCACTCACTCACTCTCTTTCTCTCTCACCCACTCTCCCTGTATATAATGTGCCTGTGTGTCTGTATGTGTCTAGGTGAAAACTACGTACATTTTGTATATGAGTGTTTTATGCTATTGTAATACTGACTTCATTCAAGAACGTAAATAAATGCGATCAGTCGACAGTTAAACAGAACATACTCGCAATAGCCAGTTTTTCCATCACAGACAGAGAATAGAAAATATATATTCAATGGGTGTCGCGCTGTATTTTTCCACACACAGCGCTTGGCAACGGTGTTTGATTGATAACCAAACAAAATGATGTATATTGCGTTAACCTGGTGAAGCCCTTGTTATAAAGACTCTCTGTCTAGCCCAGTGTATCACACTTAATCCTGAGATTGATTCTGATGAAGAAATCATTACAATTTCGAAGTGCCATTTTCATTATCTTTTTCTGCTTTATCATTCAATAACACTGAAACGTCGCCATACAGTAAGAGAGTATATACAAGTAAAGTCTACTTATATGTTATATCATAAACTTAAGTAAACGGAACCAGTGCTTGGCAGAATATACAGAGGAATGGTTCAGTCCAATAGCGATACAAGCTGATCAATATCCTGGCGTAATACTGCTCCTCGGTGCTGGAAGTCAGAATGTCACGGAGAGGGAAACTGGTCGTTCATGAAGGGTTCACAATGTCAATTCCACAATCGCTCAGCGTAAGTATCGTGTTTCGTTTTGGTAAATGCATGTGTATAATTAATTGAAATTATGTACTTCATCTTTAAGAATATGTCTGTGAGATCATATACTAATAATGTATTCTCAGAATTTCAGAATCTCAGAATGAACGTTTTCACGTTTGATAGAAATATTCTGTGGTGCTTTTTTCTACAAAAAAATATGTAGTATGTGGAAAATCTAAATGGGTAAACGTGGACTCACTTGTACTTCACGAAAGTCAGAAAATCCACGTCGACATACATTTTCATGGTCATAGCAACAGTTTCTCTAAAGAAGAAATATAAAAAGACAATTTTGGTTCGTGAGTCTTAGAATCCGTTGACCATACGTTCGAATTTCAGATGATTTATGTTTTTTATGACTGTTCAGACAACACCTTAAATGAACCCTGTTTTTCATTTATTTATTTTTTGTTGGAAACACGCGTTAGATCTACAGATGGTTTATCATGATGTAACTGAATATTGTTTATAGCTTGATTAACGCCTACTGACTAATTAGAGTCCCTTCAAAATATCTTTGTGATATGATTTTCAGGGTATTTAAATTACGATAGTGTATGTGGTCTGTTATCATAGAATACACATCTAATGCGTATCCTTGAGCTCTGCTCACGCATCGTCTGGGCAAGACATACTCACCTATTTCATCATGTTATTATATTAAGCATATACTCAACCCGGAGTGAATTTGACGTTCCACCATTACTGCAGTTTGTAAGTTTGGTATTGGAACATAAGACATCGGACCAGAGAATATCTGGGCTGGTGCAGAGTGTATTCGAGAACACCTGGTGTCATAACTTAGATTCATGAATCGCATGCGTTACAATTTTGCAAAGAAGTTTTGTTGCTGATTGCAAAAAGAAGCATTACGACATGGTGTATTTCCTTGTGAAAACATTCACTAAGAAAGCTACTCTCTCAGCTACCTGCATTTATCGGTGAATCTCATATTTGATCTGTGTGCCTTTTAGACTCTAAGGCTGTAGCAATTAATCCAGAATAAAACGATATGATTAAAATTCGTCAATGGACATTTATTGACGGAATTAGGTTCCAGCTTTTAAAATCTCTTAATTATCAACAGTTATTTCCTATGTTATGTTAATGAGTATAACTTTCCAGGGACATCACACTCAGGGCACTCCGTCTTGTTTGTGATATAGATATTCATATACAGGAGCTGTACTGGTAAAGTGCAAACAAATATCCAGTCTTGACTATCGTGAGAAATGTGCGTTTTTTTCAGTGCATAATCACTTAAAACCGTGAAATGTCTCTATGACATGAAACACTGCTGACGGTGAAGTCGCAGCACCATACAAGGCCTGACTCGTGACATTCAAGGAACATCTACATCACCATGGAAGACAAGAATTAGCTTCAATGATATAAACAACACTAGTTCTAATACCTTCACAGTTTAAAAATATACCTCCCATCAAATGTTTAGACTCACAAGAGTAAATATACCCATTTACTTCAGGCAACTGTCCTAAACTCACTTTAGCAAAATATTCCATACTGTTTAAAGGTACTGTCTACACATGAACTGATGCATTGTAAATTAGTAACGTTTAAAATATTATTTTCATGAGTTTAATAAGTGATAAAAATCAGTGAAAGTAGGCGTATTCTCAAAATAGCTTTGCACCCAAACGCAGCTGTTCATATGCACGATATTTCCACATGCTTTTCAGCAGGGGCATGCTCCTCGTCCTCATACAATTCATCTGCATGAAGTGTGCAGTACCCCCGTGTTAGAGGAGAAGTCAATCTTCGATGTAACCACATAATTATATAGCATATAGTGTTTTGGAACATGTAGTGATTGCTTTAAGTGAGTGTAAACTTTTGATGGAAAGTACATTTTGCTGTTCACCCTGTAACGTTGAACATCTCTTTAATGGGAATCATTGCATCCTCATCGTCATTGCATCCTCTGCATCTGATGCATCGACGTCACACTGGACATGGTCATATGTTGACCTCAGGAAGTCGAGGCATTTACTTCCTGAACCGTCAATACATGTGCACATAAATATATGAGCAAAATACACATTGCGCATTTAATCGATACACATGCATTATCCACTGTTTATTGTGATCATTGACATTACTTGAAACCTTTTAGTTAATATGAACTGTAAACAAAGGCGACTGCTTCCGTTTTACAAATCAACAAATATGATATGTTTCCACAAAATCATATGTGTGTTTTATGAAATGACACATAAAGTACTGGTGTACAAAGGCATCACTGAGATTTGTTTGCCGGGCTTTATGTGGCTCTGTGTCGGGTACATGCAGGAATCGGGTCAGTTCAAATGTTATGCAACACAACTGCACGAGCAAAATATGCTTTCTCTAATCATGATGCTTCTTAGTTTTTCGCAACAACACATGCAAGGTAAGGCAGTTGTCGCCAAAATAAAAGCGACACTGAAATCTTGGACGTTTTGACACTGCTGAGACAACTTTGGTGCAAACGTGTTTGGGCGCTCTTTGTAATAATATCTGGTGAGCAGGATCGCTGACTTGGTTGACACATGTCATCGGTTCACTATTATGCATGCTCATCCTGTTGATCACTGGGTTGTCTGGTCCAGGCTGGATCATTTACAGACCGCGGCCACATAGCTCAAATATTGCTGAATGCGGTGTAAAAATAAACTCACTCCATCACTAACTCACTCTTTGTAGTGTTCGTTGATTGCGCATTCAAAAGTTATGAAATGTTGAAATAAAATCTGGTTTGACTAATACTCAACTTATTATAGGAAATGTGAAATATGAAGCCGAAGCGGCATCACTGTTCTCCCTTACTGCTGTTTCAAGTGGGCAAGGTAGGCAGGTAACAGAATATTTGCCCGTATTTAAACGACAGCATAACATCGAGATGTATGCAGCCTTAATTCAACTTTGATCCCCAAAAATTAACTTGTTTTAACTCTGCTTGCTGGCCTAGCAGATTTAGAAACAGATAACATGAATTGAAGACTGGTGTATTACATATGGCTAAATATTATAGCCCCTATTATTTTATACTTGTATGTATACTCCACATCAGTTTTACAGACCATTTTTAACCAGTAAAACATATCAGCAACATAGTGCCTTTTGACACAGAGTGCACTGCAGAGTAGCTGGGTGTGTTTAATCATACATCAATGTCTCAGATCTGATGACAACTCAACACTAAGAGAATACTTTGTCTTTATACAGAGGGACAAAACATACACATTGCAAATCTCTGCTAATCGAGAGTCCACTGAACGACTCCGATTATTCCACAGTTATTTATGGATAACTGTCGATCTGAGATGATTCCACGTGTTCATGAAAGAGGATCCCTTGTCAAGGAAGGACCAATCACAAACACGTGTACTAGTCAAATGTTGTCCTGCAATAACAGTAACATGGAGATATTGCGTTATAGATTAGATTCGAGCAGGATGGCAGTTAGTTAATCTTGATATACGTACCCATTGTACTCTTTCTTGATGACGTCACGTTTGATTTCAGATGATGATGGTATTGATTGTGTCTGCGTGCTCAGCTGGTGAGTATCCCACTCTTTGTGTTATTAGATGCTTTTAACACAATATTCAAGCACGCATCTTGTAATGTACCCTGCCGGTGATGTATCAAGAAATATTCAAGGCTAACATGAATCTTCGCGGGTGAAAAGCCATATATGAATTGTTATTCCAGAAAGTTTATTTTTTTCATAGGTTATTAAGATATTTATATAGCACACATATCCACGCAACTACTGATTGCTCAAAGCGCTGGCATTTTCCCCTCGATCATTGGATGTCAACCTCAACGGCACATCATATCCTAAATCTCAACTCCCCTGAGTATACAACTGTTGCTGTCTCTAGGCGCCCCCAGTTGTATTGTGGCTTTGTCATCCTGAGGAGGTACCCATTCACAGCTGGTGCACTGGGACACATAGTCATAGTATTTTGTTTCTATCCTCCAGAATCTATAACTGTCTCAGATGAACACATGACAACTAGCAAATGAGACATGTCGAGGCCATTTAATTGATTAATTGAATACTATTGGCATTTGGTTTATGACGAGTGCCATCGATAGTACAGGAGACGTTCACCTTCCCGAGGATACCTGGCATCATCACTTTTTGATAGCAGTTCATCCTCAAGAATGGTCCAAGCCGTACTTTGATTTTGTCACTAATGTCTCACGCATGTGGAACGGGTTCTATGCAATGAGCTCACTATTCCATTCTACGTGATGCGTAACGTCGAGGAGGGATTCAGTTTACAACATATGTGGAATTAACGTCTTGGTTAATATCGCTGGAATATCGCTGGAGGCGGCGTAAGACTAACGTCACTCACCGTGACGTGATGTTTCATCAGAAGTCTCAAGCAAAAGAAGCGGAAGACCCATGTTAATTTCATGAGTGTATATCATAAACAGGCTACTAACTCAAAGTCTTTATAGTCAAAGAGTTAAAATACTTTCGTACTCCTTAATAATGTATATTTTGTGTCACTTTGTACAAAACATATTTATAGCAACATCGTTAAAACCTCGGAGAAATATCAAGTAAATTTAATCATGTGCTCTCAACATGTGTGCTGTGTGCGTGTGTGTGGGTCAGTGTGTGTGTGCGTGTGTGGATGGGGGTGGGGGGTGGGTGCTGGGGGTGGTAGGGGGGCTCAGTGTATGTGTGTTGTGATTCTACTAAGTGACACGAAGCATCTGTGAAACTATAAATTTACTGAACTATGACCGTGGTACCTGTTTCAGCATGATTAGGAAGTAAAGAAAGGTTGTTCGAAGTTCAGGAAAAACATGAGGTCATGATTATGTTGAACATCAACACCATGTGTCTACATTCCTTACTGTGTTTTCAGTTTACGTTTCGAAGTGTCAGTCGATTTGGATGGAATCGATATTTCGAAGGCTGGATGCCTCCTCGGGATGTCCTGAAGAAAGCATCGATTTATTAACATTCATATTGCCCGAATTATCTAATGCGTATCATCTGCAAAGACTTAAGCAGGATCTTGACATGGCTGTTGTACTGTAGATCCTAATGTCAAGAAAACAAAACACACTGGCCAAGTTAGTAAGTAAACATGATATTAAATTCATCATACCCAGAGACCTTGTTCCTGGTACAGTGAGCTAGTGAAGTGTATTAACGTTAGACAGTTCATTTCTGGATATTGAAGTAACATGTGAACTTTTTCCAGTTGCCATAGTTTTTACGAATCACCATTAATACTCGCCATCCTTTGTCCTTGAAACGTACTGGGATTTGGATGTTACCATGGCAGAGTATTTCATTATAATTTGTAAAAAAATAAGAAAATCAATAAACTGAAGGTTACTTTTTCTAATAGATTCGATGATAAGAAGATACGTTTACTTGCCACAATCCTTGTCTCTCATGAAGAGGAAATACGATACGAGAATGCCTTCAACCGAAGTGAAAAAGAACAGAGGAAATCATCGCATTGTGCAAGGCGACGCAAGATGTAAGAACATCGATCGCGTGTTGATTTGTTAACATATTCCCTTATGTTTTCAACGTCATTATACTTTCATCTGACAATACCAGACACAATTTTCCATAGTAATCGCAGATGGAGAAATGGGTGTTAACGTCGCACAAATGATTATTGAATTTATTTAGGTCCGTTGGAATTTGTGAGAACTGTGGGACAATGTAAATTATATACTTTAATAACGTACTACAAATGGTTCAGCATTCTCATTGATTGTTAGTTCTTGAGTGTCTACGTTTTGAATAGGTTATTGAATTCCCCTTGAATTGCGTCAGTTACGCCGTATGCGCGACTGAGGTCCTGAAGTCAGGCTCGATTACTTGGCTGACTGGGCCGGTGAAGATCCGGGCTAGAATTGGTCCTCATAAACCCATGTTTAACGCCGCAGTCGGCAATATTCCAGCTATATTGGTTCGGACTGCAGATACTCTGATCAGGACCATAGAATTCAGTAATCAACACCATGAGCATCGATCTACACAAATGGGATGAGATGACATGTGAGAACCAAGTCAACGAGTCTTACCACCCGATCCCGTTAGTCACCTCTTAATGGCACGCGTAACGGCCATATTGACAACCAGAGGTAAATCTCGATTGTCATGAAACCATGACCAATCATCGTACATGAAAATGAAAGGGGACAATATCACGTGTTACAAAGAAAGAAATACGGGCGAACAGCCCCTTTTCTGCATCATAACCATATATACTTTTCATATGTATAAAGGTAGTAGAACGGGCTTCTCCAAGGCTTCAGCGCGTAAGCTCACTTGATATTTAGTCTCCGTTATCTGTGGAAATATATTTCATAGGCATAAGCCTTAAAGGCAAAATAGTAGTGAAAATATACTCTTACAAAAGTAGGGGATGGTGAACTTTCAAATTGGATAGTTAGCGAATACGTTAACAAAGGTTTCAAGGACAGACATCCGCCATTTCCCTCTATTACCACCCCTAAACACAACGCATGATATGCACGTGCTCAAGGCAGTAGCCCCATACACGTGCCTGGGGTCTCATTCTTGATTTTGACGTTTTTTCAAGACGGTCGAGAATCACTTAGAATATTAATTTTGACACTCATCTTACACCACACATTTGTGATTGTTTGCTTCTAGTCGTAATGAAAATTGTACACATGCAAATTACATGCCATACACCAATCATGTTTCAAAAGCGACTGCATTCCAAGTAGCTATGTTTGTAAGGAAGTGCAAATGGTGATGCACTCACAAAACATTCAATAATATCATATCACCATTAGTTGACTCCGATAAATCTTTTAAAGATTTTTAGTCGTAAATAAAATAAATTGAAGATTCCCTACTTCTTTTCAAGAGTATATATGAGAACACTCAAGAGAAACCATTGATTTCACTACAACCCTGATATAATCGTCGACTTATGTAACTAATGAAGTCTGGGCCAGTTGATACAGTGACTGATATCATTAGCATTGGCCGTATAATAAGATGCACTCAGCCATGTTTCTAAGCCTTACCACCCTATCAGTTTACGATAACGATATGCTGCTGAAGAACCTATATTTTCATGAAAGAATTCCAGTGGATTTCCCTTCAATCGAATGAGCCGTTAGAAACCCTCTTAAATCTTGCGAATACCTCGAGGTCGTGCAACATCGTCGTTATGGAAGCCAAATATAAACAAAAACTTGATAAGGAATATATGAATATTGTTCCACAAAATCCCTGTTAGTTTTTCAGTTGAAGATCCATACCAATGTGCAGATAAGTATGTTTGCTGGTCTGTGTACAGAGGTGGTATCCTAGTTGCATCGCTGGAGGCTGGAGGAGTTATCGTTTCCGAATGTCGAGACAATACAAACAAGGATATTTCCGTGTGTCACAACATGACATGAAGTGGATAAAGGAAACGCATTCAAATATATATCCTGCAGCATCAATATGTAATCAACTAGATCTTTCAGCAAGTCAGAAAAACAACAACGTAGAAGAGTAATACCGACTTACATACTGTGATCAATGACTGCCATCCGGTTTAGGAGATGTCTTAGTAGTAACGTATTGGTCCGCACAACTACTATGAGCCTTAAATAACGCTTAAGCGACGTTAAACTTTCATTCTCAATTAATATTGATATAACTACTAATATCAGTTAAACTTAGATCCCAAGACACGCGAACAATCCCGTTTCACTGATTCATTAAATTTACTGAGTCATGTGTTGAACCATTGCTCCACATTACTGTCATGTGTTGAACTAATTGCTGCATATTACTGTCAAGTGTTTAACCTCACCTCCTTGCTGTCATTTTGATCCACTATTATGTTGTATTTGTTTCACTTTCTGTTACGCTTTACTGTTACACGCTGCAGTTAGTTCACTGCTATGTGTTGCACTTTCTGTTACGCTTTACTGTTTTGCGTTGGAAATTTTAGAGGTCATTGCGCTTGATTCATATTGTGGGTGCACATGCCCGTGTTAGACTCTCGGTGGCCTGTGTTAGACTATCAGGTTGCCTGTGTTAGACTATCGGCGTCCTGTATTAGACTATCGGTGGCGATTTATACATACTTACTCCCATGATTCAGAAAAAGGTCGAGTGTGGTAGCTAAGTGGACACAAAAAATGTTTGTCAACAACATCTTCCCTGACCTTCCGCCAAACAGCATATGAAGTTTGGTGAATTTTACATCATGAGGATTGTGTGTTAGAACTAGACCCCAGTAACCTTTGCGTCCGCGAAGACTTCAAGTAGATACCGTCGGTAGTCTATACATTTGATCACTTTGCCATTTTATTGCTACAAATGTCAAGAATGACAATTATTTGCCTTTTTGAATTTCGTATTGTTTTACCCCGCACTTCACCCTTTTTCACGCCAACACTTTTCCACCCAGTCAAGTCAACATGCAAACAACGAGCGTTGTGTCCAATCCAAACTAGCCCAATCTGAAGACAAGCAGCAACTTGTGGAGAATGTGTTACTGCCAGAGTTTCATATCACATCCTCATACCCCTTCACAGTCCTAATATTCAATACTAGGTAGGAAACAACATGTCCTACGTGTTAGGTGTTATGTCCTACGTAGGACTTAATGACCGTGGCCCTACTAGGCTGCCGTATACGTAGTTATCACCCACTTCACTTGACCAAATATATAAATGAAAGATTTATGATAATCATTTAAAAAGGAAGTCATTTGCACCAATGCGACTGAACATTCGACATAATACTGGTATAACATTTGATGCAACTTATTAAGAAACAACCAAGGGGTAAACAATGCATTACACACATTCACAAAGTGCGCAGAGAATCACATTATGAGAAGCAACATGAAGTAAGAAACGGATTCGGGATGGTGGATTCTGAATTTTTGTTCATAGTCGTGATTTTTCTTTTGCAGATCCAGCATTCTGTCTCTGTCTTGTATGTATGTATGTATGTATGTATGTATGTATGTATGTATGTATGTATGTATGTGTGTGTGTGTGTGTGTGTGTGTGTGTGTGTGTGTGTGTGTGTGTGTGTGTGTGTGTGTGTGTGTGTGTGTATGTGTGTGTGTGTTTGTGTATGTGGGGGGGAACGCTTGTATGCGTGTGTACGTGCGTGCATGTGTTTGTATAAAGTACGTATATCATAACTTGATATTACTGAATGTCCCACTTGTATAAGGAATAGAAGTGTTATACACGGGGCGTCCAGTAAAGATATGACCCACTTGCAGTTTGTCCAACCAAACTTCTCCCATCGTTTTATGCTTGTGCTAACCCACACAGTATGACGGCGATCTTCCAAAATGACAGTCTTCACTTTAGGTAAAGTGCCTTCATCAATGGTTGAATGTGCTGATCAGGTACGGGACCAGTTTCCACAGATGTCCGAACACGTTTAAATTGGCAATGCCAGTGTTCGATGGGACATCCTCCCATAAGTTGCTTTCATTTCATCAAAGGTCTCTTTTGGTGTGCGTCCTTTCCAGTACAAAAACAATCATTGCTCGGTACTCAGCTGGCACCATCAGCACCACCTTACTTCAATACAACGCCTGTCAAATAAATACCTGTCATACTTCAGAGCTGACAATTACCACATGACCCATAGACATATGTATCATTACTCGCATGAAGTTTCAGCCACATGTGAAAGGGGAAACCTTTAATGAAAGCACCTCGTATTTGACTTTAAAGTGAAGAAATGCGTTAACTGTATTTATTGGGAAACAAAACTGTGTGCATGTGTGACATTTTCCTGCACAATATACAGTCATTCATCATCGTCATTACAATTGTCAGGCCTAAATCAGGCCAGAGCGTGTTCGGCATCGAGTCGAAATATGAATAAGTGAGTTTAGTTTCCACCGATTTTGGAAACCTTTCAGTTATATCGCTGCGGGGGACACCAGAAATAGGCTCCATATACTGTGTCCATGTCGGGAATCGAACCCGAACTAACGCTTTAACCACTGGGTTAACCCGCCGCCTCAGCCTAAATTTGAAAATGCAAATACTACAATTAGTGGCTGATATTTCCTACAACTATGATCTGTATCTAAATGATTTTGTCCCTGTTCTACTGCCTTTAAACATTTTCCTGATTACAATTCAACGACGAATTTGTACTAGCGGAAAAAGTGACTGTGCTTTATGATGTACTATAATTTTATAATAGTTATAGTAACAATATAAAATTTGGTAAACAGTTAGATAAATGTTTAATGGAGGAAATGTCATTAATCAAGCTAAAGCACGGCGGCAACAATCAAGGACCTGTGACGACACATGCAACGTGCGGATGGGCATTGTCATGATGAAAAGTCAGGGGTGTTTCAACACGAAGTCAGATTGCCAGGTTTACGTTACCGTTCGTCAACTGTGTGAGATGCTACCCCATTACACTCCTGCCTCCTCGAGACAGTTCCAGTCTCGTTGTGTAAACGTTTGATGTCAGCACCATGGTGGACGTACATGCCGGTGACGTGGAAGCAAAGCGGAATGTATCGCAGGTCGGCGGGGTCGAATGTTGTGTTCTCTTAGATAATTTCTTGTAGCCCTCCTACTAATGGGTCTCAAACCAGGAGTAGTTCGAGCTGTCAAAGTTGCAGATTGAAACCGATTCCTTAGAAGAACAAGGCGGATGTGGTTATCTTGCCGACGTGACGTCACGCGTGGATGACCGGATCGACGTAAGTCATGGATGTTGCCATCTTGCTGATAACGTCTCCAGAGAGACGATATGATGTTCCGATAAACATAGCGACTTCAATCTGGGGCATTCCAGTCTCCAGCATGCCGACGGCACGTAGACGTTCATTTTCAGACTGACGGGGCATAATGTTTTGCTGTGTAAACAACCAATAATGTGTTTTCCTGATCACCAGAAGTCTTTACACAAAATATGTGCTCTTGTTGTCTGAAAAACACGCGTGAAAAAAATCACAGTTGAGTCACAGTTGAGTTTAACATGCAAAAAACGAAACTTGTAACGGCACACGATACACACGTGCACCGTGTGCATTTCATTCACACAGTGACAAAAGTGCGTTTGGTAACAGTCGTCTGTGATATTTTCTGTAAAAAATGTTTCGGAACAAAACTTGTATATCTTATATGAAGCACAGTTACTATTTTACGTTAGAATATAATTAATATAAATTAATGCATGTATATAATAAGAATATGTGTCATAAACAGTGTTTTAAAGATAAGGGCTACAACCTAGCAATACCCGCAGACCTTGAAACTAGTTAGTTTCAGAAAAGGGAAAGAAAGATTATCAAACTTTCGCAAACTATATGGTGTTTGCGCGAAACATAAAACCGTATGCGACTGTTCATTTACTACATTAGACAAAGCAAAACATGCGTGTTTGCAAACGGTACAGATTTCTGTATCATTTGCTAAACGTATCTTCTAATAATGTTTAAATTGCGTTCTCTGTACAAAGAGGAAATAGCTGATAGCTGGAATTGAACAACATTCTATATGCCTTTCTCTCTCTATCGCATTCTCTCTTTATTACTCTTTCGTCTTGCGCTCTTGCTTTCTCGTTTCCTGTTATCGCTTTCTCATGGAAACAGTTGACGGTGACAACGATTCAATCATGAATTAGTATAGAACTTTGGTAAATCTTTGTTGGCATCGTTTACGTCTCTTGAACCATGTATTATGTATTTCATTGTACCCTTGAAAATGACACTCAGATTTGGCGCTTCTCTCATAGCATGGAAATATTCAATATTTCTACTCTGTCACACACAGATAAATATATAGCATTATCATAACCTAGTGAAGCTAAGTAAAATGATGTTTTAAGCAAATTTAATTAGTTTACATTGCCATTGGGCAGCTAAAGTTACCTGGAGTATATCTGAATGCTTATATCATTTCTGTGAAGTAGTAGTCACCGAACCCCGCTTGTTTGAAACCGTTCATCCGGAAACCTTCGTTGCGGAATGTTATTCACGTGCAGCGAAATATCTGTTTCAAATTTTGTTATCCGGAAATCCGGTTCCCGTATTCAGATAGTGAATTCCAACTCTTCTAAATGCACTCTTACTGTGATATGACAGAGAGCGCGTGTGCAATGATTACGAATGTTACATATAGCTCAGTGTCACATTATATACGAAAATGTAACTAAACCACTCAACAAATGAAACGCATAAGTAGTATTTTTCCATGTGAACTTCGAATTTGAATCATTGGTGTCTATGTAATCAGTATATCTATGGTGAACGCTGTCTGCAAACATTTCCGAGTTGGAATCCATTGCCATTGAGGACAACTGGCGAAAAAGCACCAACATCTGTTTTCATCAATAAATGCAATAAATTGTGAATGGGAAGAAATTCATGCGTTTCCTTTTGCACGCACATTCCATGCATCATTTCCAATAAAAATCAGTTAACAATCTTAAGCTATTAAGTTTGGTGTTAAAGTTATGCCTGGACTTACTGGGGCAGCACAACAGTGCGATTGGTCATTTTGACGCTGGGGAGTCCCAGTCTGCGGTTGCAAGGCAACTGAATGTGTCATAGAGTACCATAGCAAGGCTTTCCCATCGCAACCAGCAGCACGGGTCAACAAGTGATCGCCCCAGGTCAGGTCGATCCCGTGGACCACGTCCGCTGAGGACAGGTTTCTTCGGCTTCGACATTTGCGGAACAGGTTCACCACAGCGCCCTCCACAACACTGGTATTCGTTCCAGAAGATCTTTGCGAGGACCTGTCCTTACACGTCAACATCGGCAACAACGCAGACAGTTGTGGCCATTGAAGAACTGTTATCTTCAGTGATGAGTCACATTACATGCTGCGACGTCCCGTCGGAAAAGCACGTGTACAGCGACCTCGTAACGAACGCTACGCAACAAATTGTCTACAGGAAGTGGACAGATCTGTTGGTAGAAGTGTCATGGTTTGGGTTACCATCTCATACAGTGGGAGAACAGATCTCATTCAGGTCCAGGACAATTTGACAGCTCGACGTTACCGTGATGAAATCATCAGGTCTCATGCCAATCCTTTCATGAACCGCCAGAACGTCATTTTTCAGTATGGCCGGCCGCATACAGCAAGAATAACCAGCGGTTACCTTGCCCAGAACAACGTTCAGGTTCTTGATTGACCCTCATGATCACAGGATCTTAAGCCTATTGCATATTCGTGGGACAAATTGGATCGTCGTGTGCGACAGCGTGACCCTCAGCCACAGACGTTACCTGCTCTGTTTGTGGCCTTGACGGAAGAGTACCAACACATTCCCAGGGACTTCATCCGTCTATGGGAAGCCGATGCCAAGCAACCAAAGATGCTTATGGTGGCCAAACAAGATACTGACTGCTCTACGACCTTGACCTTGGGACACTTGTCATTTGTGACGCTCAGTTTCTTGCAGCATTGGACCCTGTTCATTCAGGCTTTCTTCATGACTGCCCTGTGTTACTGAACCTTAAATGTAATAATTGATAACGTTTTTAGCTATGCGTTTCTTTCTTTTCTTTTTTTTTGAGTAGT
The DNA here is from genome assembly GCF_037392515.1 of Haliotis asinina. Lineage (NCBI taxonomy): Eukaryota > Metazoa > Mollusca > Gastropoda > Lepetellida > Haliotidae > Haliotis > Haliotis asinina. The sequence goes on from NC_090281.1 coordinate 93,731,262, forward strand.
ATATATCCAGCAATACTTGTGCCAATCCTAGATTGTTTGACACTTTGAGTATCCAAGTTACCAGGGGTGGTGAACGTTGTCTAAGCTGCCGATTAAGATGATCCCAGAGATGTTCAATGGGTTTCATGTATTTAAAACGCCCCGGGTAAGGCAATACGTTGGCGCTGACGTTGTGCAAGTATTCTGGACCAGTTCTGACGATGTAAAACTTTAAATTGTTGTCCTGCAAAACGACTCCCCTTGGTTGTCGAAGGGTAGGCACCACAAAAGGCCTCAACACTTCATCCCAGTTTCGCAGGGCATTCCGATTTGTTAATGTTCTGTGGTCACAACTCCCGCTCCTTACTCCAAGTTGAGTGTGACTTTTCATCACAATCAAAACGTTTAAAACATTCAGATTATAGTCAGATTTCACATAAAGCCTACACATTGTTTGGTGGACTGACCAATGAAGATGAGTACAGATGATATGTCCGGAATAACACAGATGTTACAGGTAATTCTAATGGGGTTCTTGTACTGTTAGGTTTGTTATGACACATATATCAGTTGACACACAGTGAAGTTATTCCCTTTATTTCCGTGTCCATAAGTAAAATAATAATGAATGTTTCACTCTTTTTGCAGAATACATGACCGAACGAGGCCGGAAGTTCATGCTATCCTTTCCCTCTCATCCCCAGTCAACATCCAGTGGTGTCATCACTCTTCACATGCGAGGCCCAAAGGACACTGTCGTGAAAGTTAAAATGGTCGGGCCGGGTGGCACCATCCAGTCTACCATCGACAGCACGCTCACACTGGTGATGACACTACAATACTCGGACATCTTTACGGCAGCACAAGATACTGGAGTCAAGGTCAAGGCCAGTGATGACATATCTCTGTACGTGACCCGACAAGACAATGATGGCTATTTAGCGATACCGGAAACCAGAATGTCCAAAAGGTTTTATGTCGTGTCCTACCCTCCGACTAGAGGAGAATACTCCTACTTTTCAGTCATAGGGGACGATGACACTAACGTGGAAATTTACCCTAGAAAGGAACTCAAATGTGGCTCCGTCCTGTTATCGCCATACATGCCGTTGAGTGTAAGTGTCTCACCAATGCAGAAATTGGATATATTCTGTTCTGACGATGTGACAGGGACGTTTATAAAAAGTAACACTCCAGTATCGGTTATAGCAGGCTTAACGTTACCTGGAGCACCGGGTTGGGAAAAATTTATCGAAGAAATGCTGCTACCTGTAGCCTTTTGGGGGAAAAACTTCATTCTTCCTGGAATTGCTGAAGCTGTTTCTGTGTTGAGAGTTGTTGCATCAGAAGACAGTACAGAGATATATTCTGATGGGAACTTGTATACTTATATGCATGCTGGTGACTATTTTGATGTAGTATCCGACGAAATATTTTGTCTTAAAGGATCGCACCCCATGCTGGTGATGTTGCTAGGAAGGCTAGCTGACTCGAGCTTTTACATTGTGGATGGCCTTCTGGGAGACCCGATCATGGCGACCGTACCAGCTGTGGAACGGTTTCAGACGTTTGATAGGATTGATATATTTCCGTTCCCTGGTGAGAGTCTGGTGGTATTTTTCATGGAAACTGGGCAAAACGTTACCTCCTTGCCACCCGCTCCATATTCTTACACTGAGTATTCAAAGTGCTGTAACAATGAAATCTTTTACCTTTCTTTGTCTCAATCTGTTGTTGAGGTGGAGCTCAATGTCTCCTTTGGACTCATGCAGCTGGCCATTTCAGGAAGTAAAGGATTTGGTTTGATGATGGGTTCCTCCTTGGGTGAGTGTACATAAATAATGTAATCACGTAGCAGTCAGCGAAACATCCTTTATGTTTATTCACTTGTTATCCTAAGAGCTTATAATGCATTTCAGCTGTACCAAGATTTATTTCTGATTCCAAGTCAAATGCGCTTATCTCACCCAGTTTCAAATTCGAAAAACAATAAGGACGCCACGCTAGCCATGTTTAGAAGTTTCTATGTTCGGCATGTGTTCTCCAGGTGCAGTTAGTATATTATTTCAGATGTTTTTAATTTTGGTCGACATTTTTACCGAGATTTGGTATTCTCTTAAAAGCATGCTGGGCCAGTAAATACCAAGAAAACATATGTTAGACCTGGACTTCAGCAACCAGTGCTTGTCTTTAATGAACGGGATCGTATGATTGGGCTTGCAATCTTGGAAGATGAATGCCATTCCAAATTATATATTGTAGCGCATGTTATTAATCACTGGTTTGCCTGGTCCAGTTGATTTACTGATATTAATACCATCATAGTGAATATATTTTATTTACTGGGGCATGTTTCACGTTTACTTCCTATATCGTTGTACAATATATACTTTCGATATGTACCAAAAGTGCTTTTGTAGCAGTATTGGTACTAGCGTGTTATACCCATCTTCTTGTTCAGGCGAGTTACAGTTGCAGCAGTGTCTATTGTATTATGCAGGCCAACTTTATTACCTGGACTGAAACCAAACTGATTCTTAAGCATTAAGCAAATTTGAAATATCGAAAGTTGCAAAATGTATATCTGGTTTGAGGTTTACTTTGGCATGTTTTGTGTTGTCGCTAAAACGATAAGCGACACATCACTTGTTTCTACGACCTTTAAGTTTACACTAATGAGTTTTCATCTGTATGATTAATTTTTGTCGGTGTATACGCCTTTTATTCGCCAGCTCTGCAGCGATAGCACACACAGTAAATCGAAAATTTTTGGCGATATTTTCAGGAAAAGTATAATCTTTGTGAGTCAAATCAAATCACGACGCTGGAAATAGTAATACCAAATAGCAAAAGGCACCCAAGCTGCAGCTGTTATCGCAGTGTTTTGGGGTGTCTTTGCGTTGTGGTCTAAATACAAACACCAGTATAGACAGTCAAATTTCATCTTGTTTCTATGGAAACTGAAATATATGTGCATTATAAACAATCTGTAAGTAGCCTCAGGAACGGGTACATCAGTTGGGTTTTGAGAGGGCATGTTTCATGAAAGTATCACTAATAATTTTCGAGGCATGTTCCGTAAATGACTGCAGGCAAAGAACGAACAGACAGACAGACAAAATGATAACGCAATCATCCTGTATGACATATCGTTGGATTAATCGACATGTGGCTGATGATCTTTATTACAGAAAGGTCTTGACCATATGTAGTCTAAACAATGACTTGTTCAGTGATGTCTCGCTGCAAGTAGCCCAATCTTCGCGCAATGCTTGTGCGTGTTGCAGATCCTCTTCAGTGTCGTGAAGGCAGTGATTACGCGTATCTCGACAGCTCAGGGTTATGCATAAAGACGTTCACTGTAATGAAGCCATGGACAAATGCACGTACCATCTGTCGGGAAAAGAGATTACGCCTTGTTTCACTCGATACACGGGACAAGATCGACAGCATTAACAGTCATCTGGAAAACCTTCTTCACAGTGAGATTTTACTTCAATTTGCATGGTTTCAGTTATGAGGAGACGGGTTTGTGTTTCTTGTATACCGTCATGTGTCATTTGCTTCCGGTCTTGTGTCTGTGTCCTATGTGTATTACATCCAGTCCTGTGTTTACTTTATCCGTCCTTATCTATGCTACTTCGGATTATAGATCTGATACATCCGACACGGAGTCTGCTTAATCCCATTTTGTGACATCTGTCTCTAGTACTAAATCTATGTCCATTGTATCTGGGTTTTTTTCAAGACGTTCTTCGCTAGACAATCACACTAATCACAATTCATCACTATCACTATCATTATCACGTAAATGTGATGATGTGGGGTCCGTGAGGATGTGAAGAAAAGAGTTTTTATGGATGTCAACTTTATTACAACAATTGTGTAACAATGGAAACCAGTAGTTAAATGGTGGATGCACAAGAGTGGAAGGCGGGGATTGCTAAATAAATCCAGGCATGACTGGTAAGAAACACAAATGGAAGCCAACGGGGCGGGGTGTAGTTACCGCTGACTGAGTGGATGAAGAACAGGTTGGAGTACTAACAGTTTTTTTACCACTGTACCACTGGCAGATGATTAAACTTAAAAATGTTTCATTTGTTTTCATATTAATGAAGTAAAAATGACTTCAGCTTTGCTGATCAGTCTATAATTGAACTACCGGGTGGCGCAACAGAGGCAACGAACCAGTCACGAATTCATGGATATCATCCGGGTACTTACGGGGGAAAAACAATAACAAACTTAAGGAAACAACCAGTGCAGCCCCTTTAAATCGACCAAACAATGTACTTTTCATACAATCACGGAATTCTGTCAAGTAATAAACATTTCATAAACTTCCGGAAATTTGTGGGTACGGAAAATCCCAGTGTGGAACCGGAAAGGGTTCAATACGGAATCTGGGGTGCTATACGGAACTTGACAATGTCATCCCTGTTGTACCCCGAAGGTTATTATCCGAAGGTTACATGGGTATATAATGAATGTGATGGGACCCCGAGGATGTGATTCATGAAGGTTTGGCATCATCAGACATTATAGACAACGATTGATGTATAGAGGGGTTATTAAAGTCTTTTGTCCTTGCATGAGCTCAGACAGTAGATCGTGTTTTAGCCATGTTGTAACATGTGTTTCTCTCCACAGACTTCACTTTCTCTATTGGACTACGCCTGGATCAAGACAGCCCATACACCTGGATGAGCGGGCAGCCACTTAGTACAACAAACTGGCTGATCACGCAACCTACTGCCAATGGTTCGTGTGTCCAACTGGCAAGCAGGGACACTGATATTGGTTGGCAGAAAGCCTACTGTGACGCTGACTCTGCCTTCGTCTGTGAGGTGGTGGTGCTAGCCGAAACACAAGTCCAAATCTTCACTGGCCTTTGTCACTGTACGTATATATAGGCCATGACAACACCTAACATGCTTCACCTTCTCACACCAAAACCCTAAAACAGCGTCCGAAATACCTGCCTGTCCACCCGCCCGCCCGCACGCCCGCCCGAGATGAGTCATTTTCAACATGGATTGCCAGAATCTCTAATTCACCTACAATTTAAATCAGTATTATCTTACAAGTTTTAATTAAATTATACTAAGTAATGCTTTGTGGGCAGGTACGTTTTGATCAGGGCTGGCACGTTTCACCATCGACAAAGGTCATACCTGCCGAAAGTCTTATGGGATTCTATACGTTCCTAAGCTTCACATACAGCATACAGCATGTATTTCGGCTGTCCGACCGCGCCCTATATTTCATCCCGTCCACACAATACAGTGATTAATAACATGTCAGCACCGGGCTCCAGGCCATGATACCTGAATCTCCACTATGCATGAATAACTGATAACAAGTGTTTCAGTAACAAGTGTGTCCGTAGATTAACACCTCGCTCAATATTTGTCCCTCTCTATGTCATCGGCCTACATGTATTGGAGGCGTGCCCAAACGATCCCTCACCGAAACGCCACGATTCCCGAAGTATTATCGTAATAACCCATACTTTAATAAAAAGTCATACTTGGCTGATATTGATTCACTAGCCTTCGTGGATCGATTCTCATTATATATGCCGCCATCTAGTCTGACCCACTCCTCTATATTGCGTGTGGACGTTTGCTGAATGGATACAAGAACTTCATTGTCATCGTTTAAGGACACTGTAATCATTATGTGTGAGAGTGCGTTTGTCTCTACTTTCGACTTCGAGGTGAAGCAATATTCTGAAAAATGTTGCGTCCAATGAATGTTCGTAAACTATTGTTGATTGGTGAGCTGAATACCTCAGTACCTGGCGTTTCTTGAACATGAAGCTAAGACCATCTAACAATGTTCTTCTAAACAGTGCAAAACCAACACACCCTTTGGTTTGAGAAAGTATATTAATGTGAATGTAGCCTGTATATATTATAAAGATATTGTATATAGAAAAATGGTTTTAAAAACAACAAAAACTCTCACGTTTTGTTGATCCGAGTGGTCTCATTTGGGCTTTCCGCGCACATTGCACCCACTCACTCCTCAATACAGAATTCGATTTACGCTATCAGAGACTGTTTCCAGATTCCCACCCAGGCTGCCCTACGGCTGACGGTTACATCTACATCTACGAGGTCGAGCTCTGTGTCAAGTACCACCTTCAGCCACAGTCGTGGGTCAACGCTGCCGCTGCATGTCGCGCTGACGGAGACCGTCTCGTCACGGTGGACAGTGACGCGAAACAACATTATCTGCACAGAGTATATAGGCATATCTGTGAGTTTAATAATTCAGTTAATTATCAACTTGGTATATTTCCGGTAGACATCTGTGACAGATTTTCTGATGTGTCTTTACATTATGTATTTGCAGTACATGTTTTGTCGTTCACGGACATGTATGATCGTATGCTTCATCGCTCGTGTTTGGGGTATCCATGCATTCGCATGCTTTCATGTCAAGATTTCACGTTTTCTTTCAGCTGATTTTAGTTACCATCATTTGCCCATGTATGTCGAAATGTCAGTATGGTATACTCAAAGGTAAAAGTTATTGTGACATGAATATGTTAGTTGATATTTGGAAACAGTGTCTTAAACTGCTGGAAGAAACGCAACTAATAAATTGTTCAAAGTGGCACGAAATTTGTGAACAAAATGACACTATTCACCTTCAAAGACCTAACAACCATCGTTTCCACTCAATGCAGCGTTTAGAGGTGCAGAAGTAACAAAGAATAACCAAACTCTATTCATTATTTTGGGACAGGTCAGTCTGACATCCCGCGTCTGGGGACAGATAGATAACTATGAACTGGGGTGGTCTAACAGTTGCATCAAGGCCAACGACGAGGGGAACTTTTATTACGTGAGACACCGAGAATTTGCAACATTCCGTGGAGTGACGTTTCAGCAGGTTAACGCCAGACTAACGTGCTCCAGTTGTATGGCTGTAACAATATTAATGCGGTACCCCAGGCCGGAAGGTTCGCTGATTTGCCAACCATTGGACACGTATATGATAAACTGGAGCGAGGTGTCCGAATCCTTCAAACAAATGCAGCACATACGCCAAATGGTCTACCCTTGACGTTCATGGGTTATTGCCTCAATGAGGAAAAGGTGCATGGCATGCATGAATGCACATTGTGGACACAATCGTTGTGAACTTGTGAAAACTCTCCTCTGTTGAGGCCAGTTTGCATATACCAAGCGCACTATTTTCTAGACAGTTGTTTGTGTGTTGCAATAACATATGCCATTGATTATATTACCGTTAGAAAGCACCCACTTATTTTTACACAAAACGAGGTAAATCAGACTTTGAAATGTTCTTATTGCTCATAGAAATTCGGTGACTGTTTTCAGACAATCTCAAGACAGGTTATTGTATACATGTAAGCTCGGTTCAACAGCCGGTGACAATAAGTGGTGGCATCATAAGTGGCAAGAAGAGTACAATAAAATAGGCAACTTCAATTAGAAACAGTTTTCATACCAAATACGAAATGCGTATTATCTACCCAACAACCACCTTGTATCACTACCTGATACGGCCAAGTATTACGATAAGAATCCCGCCGTGATACATAACAGCAGTAAGTCAAAAGGTAAAGGTGCAAAATGGTGTCGTTACTGGCGACTTGGGCGTTAATAACCCTGTTACCATTTACCTGTTACGAAGGCCATTCTGACTTGTCGGGGGTGATGAAAGCTCTGGTTGCATACTCGCCTGGTCCGTCCGGGCTGCTACATCTAGGAATGAATAGTCTGACGACAGGGACTCCTAACTAACGCATAGCATTCATGTACTGTCCCCCTGGCATACCAGGAATCACTCAACACAAGGTTCTATACTCACATAGGTTTACTCGATCCTTTTCTTCATTACACAATATCGTGGCCTGGTCAAGATGGAGCAAGTTCTATCCCAACTATGGAAATGTACAATCCTGGCATTCGAACGTTCTGCCAAGTGTGTAACACGCACCTGCACTGCTTTTGGTGCTGACGGGATCTTTTCAAGGTGGCCGAACCTGTTCCAACCTTGTCACACGATCCTATTCAATCCCTCTGATTTGTTAAATGTTACATCATTCCATGGTCTCACGTATGCCTCGTGATCGGGAAAATTCCATTAAATCCCATCAGTGAATCATCCTTGATAAATCTAGTTTATTCATCTACCGACATATTCTCCTTTCCCGACGATTGGGTATTAATCGTTTCTCTAGAAATAGCACCTCCATCGTCAATGATCTGTACTGCAATATTTATCTTGGATGCAGTTTTGACCTTATAACAATGGTATTTTTTGTTCAGCACCTAAGCACTACATAGGAGGGTCCTGGCATAGCTTCAGCAATGGCCGCTGGGTGTGGACGGACTGTTCCCAAATGCTCTACACCAACTGGGAGGTCGATGACAACCAAGCTCAGGCCAGTGGCGAACACTGTGCCGTGGCCACAACGGACGGTTATTGGCACCGTGTGTTCTGTGGTGAAGCCATGCCGTTTGTGTGTGAGAGACCACTGACAGGTACAGGGTCAAGGTCGGAGGTCAGTCGCCCGGATGATGGAACTTGTGGAGGTAACACTTATGATTCATCTGAAATACCAACAAAGATTTATCCCCATTCTGCGTTCGATCACGGGGTGATGTTGTACAATCGAACCATAGCGCTAAGACTATCTTAAATCTGTGTCTATCCATGTACGGTCATCTTAGTGCTAAGATCGCCGTGTACAACGCAACGGAACCCTGATAACTCTCAAGAGTAAACTTTCCCGGAGTTAGGGATCCAAGCTGGCAACATGCAGTTGATTTACAATTGTATATGAGTTGGTGTCATGTGGATAATAGATACATTTTGTCGCGAATGAAATCAACACTTGATACTCTGAACCTTGATAATGTCTTTCCTTGATAATGGACATATCAGTAATATGTCACCCATAAAACATCGTCTTTAGTGCTGATAAGTTTAAAGACTTACCGAAAAAAACCCACAGAACTTACAATTTTAAGCTACAGTGAAACACCCTTGTGTCAAACGTATATACACCGAACTTACGGTAGTCTGGATGTGAAAGCTGTATCCATGCGCATTTCCTTTTAAGGCATTTCGGGGTTGTCGCATAGCTTTGAATAATTAGGTGGATGGCATCGACACAATGGTCTTTGTGTGTGATTTCATTGACAATGTGTCAGTGTGTGCACGAGTCCACTTGTGCTGCCTAGTAACGTAAGGCATGACAAGGGTGGTGCCAGTAGCTTATGACTCTACCAACTCCTATGGCGCAATATGTCATTCCTCATGTACTCTCAAAATGTACTGCAATATGTCATTCCTTATGTACTCTCAAAATGTGTTAAGTCTATTTGTTTTTTGACAGATGGTTAAGTCTTTTATGTTTCTTGAAACATCATGTTTTGTCTCTTTCTTATTTCGAATAGGTGTGACATTGCTAATGCACTCACTCACTACTTATCCTATTAGTCTTTCTTAGTCTTGACTAAGTCATCACAACGACAAATATCTGCCAGACAGGATTTAAGTAGATATTTATTGATCAGACATGGTACACTGAGTATATGGAAACTAGCTATTCATACTCCCGGTAGACTAAGAGACTTATTAACAATAGCAAAACTTGGTGTCAGCAAAATCAAATCTAGTGAATGTAAGTGTGGAAGCGTAGCAAATGACATTGTCATTGTTCTGCCCTATGACGATGCATGAAGGAAATGAACTGTTTGAAAACCCGTGTGATGTCATTGGTGTGAATACGTTTGCTGACGGGCGGTCTAATTGCGACGATGTCATTTTGTCTTTCATGCTTGGAGGTGAACCTGAGTGTTTCTCGGATGTTCCATTTGGAACCTGGAGAGACTGACGGTTCCTTACAGCGTTATATAATCGTTTGCAACCTCACTTCATCGTGTAGATATCGTGTGCATACCTCTTACTGCTATATAAATCATAAGTCCATGTTTAATGTTATTCAGCAACCTTTAATCTTCAATCTGTCTCACTCCTGGTGTTATCACTATTTATAAACTAATGCCCCTGATACAGTAGAAAAGGACAAGAGACATCTTGTTAATGGCAGAGATATATTGTTAAAGAATGTTTTCTTCTTTTCTTCTATTTGTTCCCATAATATTACATTATTCATTTGATAATAAAACGTTAATTATATGTAAATGTAATAGATATCCAATGTCCATTTTGTAATCTACCACAAAAAGATGAGAACAATGTATAAGTCGCATGCCTGAAATGGTTAGAAACAAAAAATGCTTTATTTTTCCTGCAACCAACCATCGAAACATAAATTCTGCATGCTACTTCGCACAGGAAATATTGAGTTATTGTTTAAGGTTGCCCGTGTGTTTTATCACATACTAAGGCTGAAAGAAAATATGTAAATTGTTAATGGGTGTTTATGGATTTATTGATGTTCATATAATATTACACCAGCATTATTGACCTCAAGTCCATTTAAATAACCAACAGCCACTTATACAAATACACTGTCAGTTACTTAGTGAATGTGCGTGATAGAATGTCTAGTTGAGGACTACATTCAGTTGTAGGTACATTTTAATTAGCTTTTGTCGTGAAGCATCAGTGTGATGCATACATTTGGTTTTGTTATTTTTTACAATTTTCATTTATATACATAAGTAACATACTTCTTTCTCGCAAATTATCCTGATATTGTAAATGCCTGAGCTTTGGCTGTGCTTCCTCACAGTTTCTATTGTACTTTCAGAAATATCGATCCCGCCTCAGTCCCTTTCGGCGTCACCCTCCTTCGATACCAGTAGCGTTGTCACTAGAACGGCAATATCATCATCCGGGGTAGACATGGTGACGCCTACAGGGTCATCTGAAGTCATAGTGTCATCATTGAACACCGACTCTATTACACCTCTCGCGTCATCTTCAACGGACGACATTGTCCCAATCACCGAGACGAGAGGTCAATCGTCATCAGCGTGGAGTTCGATGTCTGTTTGGTCATCATATGATGACAGTGTGTCACCCCATCTTGCAACCGACATATGGTCAAGTATAGACATGAGTGTGCAATCACACACGCCATCGATACAAACCAGTTGGTACAACAAAATGTCTTCAAAATATCCATATGCTATCAACTCGTCCAACGCAAGATCGGGATCCGTCATATCTGCGTCACCTTTGACAACTGTGGACGCCATCGTTGCTTCAAGCACCATAGACTTCAGCAGCTCTGAAACTGTCACTGATAGCGTTAGTTTCCAGAGGTCACATGATCCAGATCCTATTCAAACGTACACAAGCGTCTCCTCAGGATTCAAGCAAACATCCACTTACTCTATCACAACATACCTTCCAAATTCACATCCCGGGCAAGTTGTTTATCAAGTTTGCAGATGCTTCTGTATTCCAGAGAACCGACTCAATGACCTCTCGTCTCAGTCAGTCGACGCAAAGAAGAAGGAGATTCGAGGCAATCTGCTTCTAGACAGAAGAAATTTGACGAAGACTGTCATAAAGTACAACAGTGCTCCAGATGAACGGAAGTCCTCCGCCAGTATTGGTGCAACTGGGGTCACGTTGATCGTGTTTACCTGTCTGTTTATACTCTCCTCAGATGTGCTGGCATTCTTGCAACATCGACATTATCAGAAAACTCGTGATAAGTACTAGAGATTGGGCGTTTGTGTTGGGAGAAGAGGAAGAGACATACTTGTAGTCAACCCGGCGCCCCATATAGGTGTTTTTAATTTCACTGAGTATTCAGAGAATGTTTCATTATTCTTTTTAAACTGCTTTAATAACCATTGAAGCACATCACGCCATGTTACTTCAATGCTGGATTAAAGATCATTGGGGCAGTTAGGGGTTACCCAGTTGATAGATTAAGAGGGACTAATAGGGTGATTTATCACATATCTAACAAACACGTTGTCCTGGCTCATATAGGGGACATAACTCTAACGTCTTAGACAAGAATATTATCCATAATCTTGTCGATGTAAATAAATTTAGTCGGTTCGGGTAAATATGCTATAGATATGGCGAAACATTACAACACAGGAACACGAGAAAACGAGTTTCAGCTTGTAAAACCGAGGTCGTTGTGATGTAGAGTTGGGATAGTTGGATGGATTAATTTACACTAAAGTGAAGCAAAATAATGTTTGTAACATATGTTACACAATATATTGATGGCCATCGCCAGTAATAGGCATTCGAGCACAGAGATGTTAGGACTATCAAATGTAAAAAAAAAATACTGAAACTGTCCACATGTCTAGCGCAGTTTGGGCAAGCAAGAACTTTTCTAGTCGAATCCAACATTCAGTATTTCGCAGAACAATAAGCATATCCTGTTTGCCTACTAACAAGTTCATTATCAATATTTGCGATGTAACGTTCAAATACTCCAATTTGGACAGGTTAAGATTTCTAGTTTTATAATGGTTTACAAACAGATGATTATGTGTCGCAGCTTGTTGAAAACAATATGTAAATGTATTTGCTGAGGCTATTTCATTTGAAAAGACACAAGGATGTTTACCAGACATGATCTCATAACAAACAAATTTTATGTTTAATCAGAGAGTTATTTCTTCCAATGCACATAGTATATTATATTGATACCACAAAACGACTTAGGTCTCCATTAATGCATTGATAATGAGTATCAAGGCATGACGGAAATCCACGTTTCACGCGAAGTACATCGTTGGTATAGTGTTCATATTATTAATGACTATCCGACGAAACATTATCCATGGTGTGTAAAAACAAAACAGTATGAAAATGACTGACCACTGGAAACGGGGACAGCATGTGGTCCAACAGGGGTTTGAGAGCATCTGTGTTCATGCATTTATCAGGTCAAAGTTGTTTACATTGCGGACATCGGTCAAGTGATATTCATTGTAGAAATTGATCTTTTGGTTGCGATTAATGCGGACTGAATATCATCAGATCTTTGATTTCTGACCTGAATGATATTTTCTCGATTTCCTACGTCGGAAACATCAAAATTATAATTTGAATTTCGTGGTATGTTGATGCTGCTGTCACGTGAACGGAAAGGGCATCTCTCCACCAATCAAACCACGCACGCATAACTTATACCTGTTGGAAACCAGCGACGTGAATGCACTCGTAACACTCAGATAGTGAACAACATTGAATTATCGATGACCTGTGTGAATGTAATGCGGTGTTCTTGGCACAGGTTTTGAGCGGCATGTGTGGATTTCTCACACTTCGTCCATCCCAAACGTTCTCTATGTTTGTTTCCCATTTGCCAAATTTCAAATTTGAGGTCACGATGGTGTGGTCAGCCACAGAGAAACATGGGGTTGTCTCCCTTGAATTGAAGAGGTACATATTCTGTGATGTTTATAATTTCGTCTAGTCTTTTGTGGATGTCTGATTTTTCAAGTTTGTTTCAATGTCCAAGCTAGACATGAAATGAAAATTAATAATTTAGCTAGGACTTTTTTCACCTATGTACACCATGCCGGGACATTGTTTCTGAGGTGGTTGTGGACCCACGACTATAAAGATTTGCTTCACTATGACGCAACGTCAAATATAGAGAGAGTCCTTGTGTTCTGTAGAATAGTGAAACACAATTTCACTGGCTTTAATATTTTCACAACTCTCAAAACACATCCTTTGTTCATCGGGCCTCCACTGCGAGAGTCAAACTGTGTTGTTTGTGTGAGACCCGACGTTATGTGTTGTAGTTCTGTGTGTATTATATTTAGTTCTTGAAAATGTTGTTCCAAGTATGATAGGGAGTGGCAAATGAACATGTCACTGAACCGTGCAGAATTTGCACAAATTACCCAAAGAACGGCAAACATAATATATCGGCGTTTATGTTTTACAAATGTCTGTATTCATTTCTAGTATATATCCATAAACGTTCTTTGCTGTCAGCCTGAGTCGCCAGTGTAGTCATGTTGCTATGCATGTACATACCATACCCAAACATTAGTCTCATTAACCTGTTCAGACAACGACCTACTTTTCAGCCTAATGTCCTCGTTTGAAAGTGACATCACAAAAAACTCTGATTACACTGAATTCAGATTTCCTGTTTCATAAGAAAATGGTAGTTACCAATGATTTTTTAATTTTAAACTTTAATAACACCGTATTTCTACTTTTTATGGTGAGGTGTAGACAGTATGACCTGAACTAAGAAATCACAGACTGCCCTTGTTTGATGAGGTCGTATAATGATTCACAATGCTTCTGGCTCACTGGATGCACCGCCTCTGTGTTTTTGAGCTTACTCAGTGTAGTTCTGTAACCCACAATGAGGCTGATATAATATCAGTTCCATACCAGACCGCCAAACTTTTCTAGCGGAAGAGTCTCGTTTTGAGATTTCCACGATTTCCAGGTTTCCGTTTGTCAGAGCTCGCTGCACGACAGAGCAGGTTGTTTGCAAGGATAAGTAGAAGCGTGCTGTTGTATAAGTGCTTAGATGTATCAGAGCAAACTGATTAATATGTATGTATCAAGCTAAATGAACTAGTCTATAAAATCTGGACCGGTTATTGCACTAGGTTGCGCAACAGGACGGAAAACCAGTCAACAGGAAACGAAACTGGCAGTTAATCAATGTTTTTACTTAGAATACTAAGTCACTAATGTGGGATAGCTTAGTGGTGAAAGTAACTCTCGTCACGCCGAAGACCCGGGTTCGATTCCCGACGAAGCTTGAAACCTGTTACTGGTGTCCTCCGCCGCGATATTGATGGGATATTTCTAAAAGTGGCATAAAACCAGGCTCACTTTTTCACCTAGTCCTGTAATCTGTGAGTGAGTTTTATGCCGTTTTGAGCAATATTCCAGCGATATCACGGCGGGGGACACCAGAAAATGGGCCTCACACATTGCACCCGTGTGGGGAATCGAACCCGGGTCTTCGGCATGACGAGCGAACGCTTTAACCACTAAGCTACCCCACCGCCCCCAGTAATCTGTGAATATTGTGTAATATTATTATTTACAATGAGGCTACTTCATTCGTCAAATGTATTTTGCAAGTGTCTATATGAACAATGTCTAATGACAGATGTTATATTTATTTGAACGGACGAATTCATTAATAAATGAATAAATAGAGGAATGTTCATTTCAAAATGAATACTCAAAGCCGTTTGTTTTGACTTCTTTTGTTTATTGACTTCACTACACTCCACAAAGGAAATCACTTGGAACCCCGACGTTTTTATTTTGTAATGCTTATACATGCACTATGAATGAAAACAACATACAGATAGTTAGTTATAGAAAATCTGTCTCTTTGAAGAAAAGGGTTACCTGGAGAAATACCTGGAGACGCTAAGCTTTTTGCAAACATCTATTTGCCATCACTGTTTGTTAATGATTGACAAACATGCTCATGCTCCATAAACAAACAGTGATGGTATCAGATATTTGCAAAACAAACTTAACATATCCTGGGGTAGTCGGTTTTCATTTGTATATGTATGTTTTCTTACACAATATCTTGATAAAATTCCGCGCTGTAGGAAAATGATTACCATGGACGTGTTACAGAGCTCCAATTGGAGTTTTACATTTGCCAAGTCACATTAAGCAAACAAAGCATGAGCTCCTTTAAAACTACCTCACACTAACAAAGGCGACGATTGTATATGTGAGACGAGAACCCCTGAAACATATTGTCTCTTATACCATACAGTGTAGCACCCCATGAACTGCTCGTCCAAATGAGTTTGACACATCACAAAAAATGCAATGTTTTTATCTAAGGACAAACAAATTTGATAATATATTTCAAACAGCCATGGAATGGCCGTTTTGAAAATCTGACTTGATTAAATCTTAATCAACACAGCCAATGAGTGAAAATAACCTAATCTAAACACGACCAAATGCTCTTTTGTCTTTTGCTAAGGCGTATGAAGGGTGTGCGTTCAAGTCTGAAAGACTAAACAACAACCATAACATTAACAAATTAAAGGTGGTTACTGTTTTCAGTGGCAGGTAATGTCTTACTCTCTCCGGTAAAGAAGAGGCTGTATCCTTCCACCTTCCCCTTCGTTCGATTGCACACCTTAGATACCAACTCTCAATACCCGATATCTACACAACAACAATACTATTATATGCCTTATATATGTAAACTGTGTGTATACCGAGAAAAATGGACTACCCCGGTACCTTATCAAAGGAGTTACATTGTCTGTGATCAGTGGCTATTGATGTTAACAAACAACAATTTATTTATGTAGATTACGCTGTTGTTGTTCCCGTGTGTACGCCTCTGACAAGAAAATGTCAAATCAGCGGTTCTTAACGTTATATCAATAATAGGAATAATCTAAGGAATAAACTTAGTTAATAATACTAATGTGATTGATGATTCTGCATTGTCAGCAAACAGCTACAGAGACCGGATTTATTTCAGATCACCTACATTATTCAGGTGGACAGTCATTGTTTTTCACGTACACCGCCGCCATATTGCTGAACTATTGCTGGGTACGGCGTAAAACTAAACTCACTCATTGTCCTTATGTACATTAATCCAACTCCCGATCCACAAAGCGCTCGTAACGTTACCTGTCGAAACTCTAACGTTCACCATAACCTTACGACCTGTCGTAGCTCTAACGTTCACCATAAGCTTACGACCTGTCGTACCTCTAACGTTCACCGTAAGCTTACGACCTGTCCTAGCTCTAACGTTCACCGTAAGCTTACGAATGTCGTGGCGCTACGAACGCTTTGTGGATCGGGAGCAAGTACGTTTAAGATCATTATGTGAAACGTGAGGTCAAAGAAAGTTTCTACCTACCAGGCTCTCTGACATGCGACACTTCAACCAGAAGTTTTTTTCATATGTAATAGCGACCGTGAAGATCCATGCTGAAATTGGTCCTCGGCAACCTATCTCTTTCAGATGAGACTAACGGGATGATCAGCAGATTAGGCAAGCTGAACTGATTTATTTATGGCATGCCCATGACGACAGTCGCCCGACTGTCTCGTCCAGACTCCATCGTTTACATATCTTTTCCGCCACTGTGACATTAAACAACAAACCCAAACTTGGCGAAATGTTGTTGTAGGCCATAACTTCATGTCTTTACTTTTTGCGACAACCCGTTTCGAAACTGCAATCCAAGTGCTTTTCAACTGTAGATGTCTTTGAGTGAGTGTGGTTTTATACGCTGCTTTTAGCAATATTTCAGGGGGTGGGGGTGGGGTGGGATATGATGGGGTTTCTGGATTTAAATGGGTGGGGGTGGGGGTCGGGATGTGTTTCCTTTTCTGGATTGGAATGTGGTTTGTTGCAGTAAACTGATGTATTTGCTGATTGCACGTGGGATTGTCATCGACACTATTCATGCACATACCGACTTACCGGACTGACTTGAGTGAAAATGGTTTTATGTCGCTTTTACCAGCAACGTCACGGCACGAGACCCAAGAAGTGAGTTTCACACATTACACCTATGTGGGAAATCGAACCCGGACTTGCGGGGTGACAAGCGAACGCTTTATCCACTAGGCTATCTCGCATCCCCTATGCCGACTGTAACAAAGTAAAAAGGTAAATGGTCATTGAATAATTCTGTCAGATATAACGTCTGAACCTAGAAACTCCTGTCACTGATATCATGAGAATCGATTCACGTTAGTGGGATGCTATAGCACTTGATTTGATGTTCACGGTGTCATTTATACATCGTAATAGTGGGGAAAACTGCTGAATGTACCGTCAAACAACGAACGTTTTTCAAACCGTTACAAGGAAAGCTTACGAAAATGGAAGCTCACTTAAAATCTGCATTTTTGCGATATGACTTTTAAACCTTTGCGGGTCTGCTACAAGAGAAACTCGTATCGGTTAATGCTCCAAGTCACGCATAACCTTCTGCCAGTGTACATCAACGTAGACGATATTGCTTCATTCAAGAGTCTGTAAAATAAAGTCCTTCCAAGCTACAATTAATCTGTAAGTAACCAAGCTCGTTTACTTTACAAATGTCATTACATGGTACGCACTTATGTAAAAAATTATCACTTTATGCTTGAGGGAACGTACATCCAGTCAGCAGACGCTTTTGGCCAATCTCAAATACATCTTACATAAAACTGCATGGCCTTTGAAATCACGAGTGTGTATCACAAACTAGTCATCCAAGGAAGAACTTGCTGCAGAAACCATTGATCTCGTGTGTTGTGACACTGAGGTGTCATGTGGACACTCCCTCGGGATGAAGGCGTGTTTGGTTCAATACGTTCTTGTTCAATTTACGAAGACAACAACCTTCTACTTTTTGAGGTGAAAGCGGTCTCACCAAACACGGGATTTGAAAAATATTTTTTTTAACTTGTTAAAAGTTCTCAAGTGGTTAGTTGTGGTTGCAACTATCTATTGGTACCTTGACCGCAATACCCCAGAGGAAATATCAGACGATGATTTTATTGTCGCTGAGATCTGTAACGAAGATCGATAATTTCGTCACACAAAAACAACCTGCCACGTTAGTTTCGCATGAGGTCTCTACTGTGGGACACGACCGTGCTGTCATACAATTCCACGGTATACCTGTTTGCCTACAGTACCACTAACAACATGTGTTCATCATGGGATAAAAGGTAGTTGGGTAGCCCTGTGGTTAAAGCGTTCACTCGTCACGCTGAAGACCCAGGTTCCACGGATCATGTGGGTACAATGTGTGAAGCCCATTTTTTGTTGTCCCCCGCCTTGATATTGCTGGAATATTCTAAAAGGGGCGTAACACCAAACTCACTCACTCACTCACTCTTGATAATAGACGATGTCATGTCGGTACGTACAATATCACTGCCCCATTTACACCATGGATACTTTACATCAAGTGTGGGATAGTTTCCTGAATTGCCTATATTCAAGACATATCGATTCCACGTGAAGGTGGTTGAGGAAGGAAAGCTAGTTCCACTCAGAATGCCCTCGAGCTTCTCACAAAGTGAGTACTTGTTGTTGAAGGCCCACTTAACACTCAGCAATTGTCCAGCTGATCCAGTAATGTCATGGACGAATTCGGATTACAATGACGTGCATTAAACAGGTCGGCAAGCCTGGCGACCCCATTCCGCCAGTCACGTCTTACAGGGTTCTTGACGACAAATTCTATAGTCTGGCAGAAAATGTTTGGTAACTTTACTTTAAAACTGTAAGTGCTATCCGTTTCCAAGTTGGTATGAGGCTGCATAATTCTTCTACCATTGAGGATTTTAATTGTCATAATTTATCACTCGATAATAAGAAAGTTGTCTATAAGAGCTGTCATTATTTCACGTCACAGCAACACCTCACATGTCAAGGGTGTTGAGCTACTTCCCACGGAACAGCGACCCGGTCATGCAAATAGGCAGGTCACATGTCACATTCTTACATTATGCGCGGCAGGTCATGTCACGTGACTTAAAGCAGGTGCATTTTGCATTAGTTAATGGTGTCAATGTCGGTGTAGGGCAGAAGGGGTCATCTCAAACTCAAATATGTCACAAAATCTATATCATGTTTTCAAATTGCTATTGGGATGTCTTTTCATGCACATGTACATAACGGAGAATTTTGATTGGTTAGTTTCCATGAAACTATTTTGAGCTGGGAAGTAGTTAGGGGACAGGTTTATATTTTCTAGGCATTATTCACAGTCCATTAACCATATTTCTCTGAAACTATGCATGTACACATTGCTGAAGTGGGTCTTTGATTTGTATTTAGGGGGTTGATCACTTACTTGTTTTCCTCGAATTTTTCAAGATTTTTCACAAATCATCTCATCTTCGGACAGGTCAGTATCGGATTCATCTCCAAGATGTATTACGATTGGTGGGATGGTCTCTTCTCTAATACCATCTAGTTTCCAGTACTCATTCTCAACTGCCAGCACATGTTTGACACAGGCTTTCCACCGACTGATATCAATCTTCTCTATTGCCGTGTGAACAATTTTTTCAACGTCAGATAACTTGAATGTCGTGTTGTGGCGTGATAACTTCCCCTTAATATCAAATCGCAATGTTATGGCGGTAGTCGTAGAACCTCGTGACCAGACGGTTCTTCAACATATTGTCGATGGCATAGGAAGGTGATGGTTTGTGCTTTTACACAAGCTCATACAACACTGGTTCTGTTGCTTTGTCAGGTCTTACGATGTTGTTTCTGTCAAGCCATTCAAAGATCTCTGCTTTACGACAATTGGATGCTGGACACCGATTGTCGGACTCACGGCAACTGTGGTGTGGAGTATTGTCCATGGCTACCAATGACTTTTCTGGAAGGACTGTGATCAGTTGTTCTTCTGCATACTGTGTAAACAGCCCCTTTGTAGTCTCTTCCGTCGGTGGATTTAGATTTAAATACCAAATCACACCCAGGCAGAAATCCTTTGTGTGAGCCAGCATGCAGAATTACAGGTCTCTGTCCTCTACCAACTGGCCATTGGTAAGGTGCTATATGGAGGCATTTGGCCATGTCTCGTCTAGATAGATCGGTTCGTAACCATCAGCGCGTTTTTTTCTAATTGTTCTCAAGTAATTTATTTTTGATTTTACGATGTTATGCCGTTCATACATGGCACGTTTTATCCCCTGAACACTTTTATATTTGTAACCAAATGTCAGCACCAATTTGCAAATGGTATAATGAGAGACATCAAGCTGGTGGTCTTGAGTAAGGATTTGTTTCAATCGCCGTACCGACACATGCTCATGTTGACGTGTTAGTTTTCTAACTGTGCCCCTGGCAGGCCTTTGATCAAAACTATACAGTTTTAATTTCCTACCAACTTTTGAGATGGTCCCTGGAATGTCCGTAGAGGAGGCATGGATCATTCCACGCAACACGCCCTTAGAGAGATCCAAGGAGTATTGGATCCGTTTGAAATACTTTTCAGGAACTACAAATGGACGACCCCTTTCTCATTTGAAATAATTATAGATTTTCCTAATAATGTCTTTTGCGTCAGCCGACAAATTGGATGTGGACATTTCTTTATGTGTGTGACATGATCTGCTCACCATAATGCAAGAATGTGACATGTGACCTGCCTATTTGCATGACCGGGTCGCTGTTCCGTGGGAAGTAGCTCAACACCCTTGACATGTGACGTGTTGTTGTTACTTGAAATAATGACAGCTCTTATAGACAACTTTCTTATTATCGAGTGATAAATTATGACAATTAAAATCCTCAATGGTAGAAGAATTATGCAGCCTCATACCAACTTGGAAACGGATAGCACTTACAGTTTTAAAGTAAAGTTACCAAACATTTTCTGCCAGACTATAGAATTTGTCGTCAAGAACCCTGTAAGACGTGACTGACGGAATGGGGACGCCAGGCTTGCCGACCAGTTTGATGCACGTCATTGTAATCCGAATTACTTGGAAACGGATAGCACTTATAGTTTTAAAGTAAAGTTACCAAACACCGCCCTGAAACATTTTCTGCCAGACTATAACCTAGACCATCCTAGCTCTTCTCCCACACATCTAACGTATGTTGCCATCACGCGCGAGTGCCATATTTTTCCAGAGAAGCTGGGTGAGTCAGCTCAGATATCATCCTTCATACACACATACAAGTTTACAATTTACTTTAACAGACAGCTTAAAAGTATTTTCCTCCGGTATTCTTGGTAAAGTATAATGCACTTGCAAAAAGTTGATCATTACCTTATTCTGACTCAAAACATGTATCTTTTTCTCGAAATAACAACATGCACTTTAAACACTCATTATTCAAACACCCTAGAACCTGCAAGCACTCTCTGGCAATGAATCGAGTTCTTGTGAATATACTTCACTAGATACGTATACATGAGCGTCTGAATCGATAATGACCCCCAGCCACTATAGAGTTCCTCTTGTCGGTGTCTTCGTGATGTCAAGCTTCATTAATAAACCTCTACACTCACAACTCAACTTGTACATTGAGCCACTGTTCTCTAGTACAAGCTACTTCGTCGCCTCAATGATTTGATGAAGACGTTTTATATGGCGGGTCGGTGGTTTCTCAATGAATACTTCAACAAGGAATATACTTTTCAACACACAAAGCCGCCAAAGATATTATTCTGCTACAGAAGCTTCTCGACACAGCATATGCCCATAGGAATATCTAATTGTAAATTATGCTTGTAGCTAAAAGTATTGAATCACGGCGAAGGTGTTTTGTTACGGTTTGATTCCCATTCCCCTCAAGTGGGAATCTGTTCGTAAGAGAACTGTGTGTGAATCCAACTAAGATTTGCCAAAATTAACAACTATGTTCATTGATGCTATTTAAAAGTGTTTGTGAGTCCACTTTAAACCAGGAAAATAAAATACAGACAAGTCTATAGTATTCAGGAATATATTAAATAAACAATGGACAAGGTTTCAGTGAATAACAGTACAGAGGTCTAATACAATAATATTGGGTCATAAATCTAAACTTTAAATTAAATGTCTATAGTTACCGGAGAGATTGTTGAGATTGTTGAAACTGGCAGTCAGTGTAGACGAGACGTTGTGAGAGATTGGTCTTGAAACGCCGATGTTAGACAGATGAGCGTGAATCCCAAAGCAGTCTTCCAATGTTGTGTGGAACCTCTCAAAAGCACCGAAGACCGGAAGCAACAAGTAAGATGCGAGTTCAAATCTCACCCAGCGCTTCAAACTCCTTGACCCATAATAAAAAAAGTTATTTAAATTTATTATAAAAACACACACATTTGTGGCGTCATCAAATAAAAGATGTCACTGTTCTACTTGCAAACAATACTTTATGAAGACATATGTGTTTTAAGAAATTTGTTGAAACTCTGTAATTGACATGTGTATATGTACAGATTTTAGCCTCGTCGCAGTATGGCTGAGTATAAAAGTATAAATGTAATTCAGAAGAAAACTGATTATTTTTCATCGTTAGCATCAGCTTTTTATTAGCAATTATAGAGAGAGACGTCATCACAAATCCCTCTTCCACAAGCAGACACTACACCTTTAACAATGTATCAACATTCCAAATGCATACTAAGATTTCATACAACACATTAAATATTACAGACTTTGTAGAATCGGACGTGTTTCGTTGATAGTTTTTTTTTTATTTTTGTCGAGTATACATCTTTCGAGAACACATTAACAGAGAAATATTCTTGAACATTGGCATAAAATAAGCTTGACCCTCAACACAAATATACCAGTTAATCAACGAGTCAGTAAACCGCACAAGCTTACATTAAACAGTACAACGTCTTATGTACGTCTCAGTGTTTTCTGATTTGATTTACTCGAACAATGTACATATAACAAACAAAACATACAACTGTGGGTTTTCTTGTGTCATTATAAAGTAGACCTTAAGAAATTCACACTGCTGGCAGGCATGTCCTCGTGTGTTCGGTTGATGGGAGTGTGTGTATGTGTGTCTGGGTCTTTGTCAGTGTCTGTGTGTCTCTGTGCGTGTCTGTCTGCTTTTAAATCTCAACTATTCAACTTGAATTAAAAGCTGTGTAACAAACGATCATAGTTTCAAACAGCTATAAAAGGTATATATTACAATGTATCCACATTAAATGAACTACAGAGGACAAGTAGAGATGGTCTAAATTAACGTTAATCATTTGGTTCTCTGTTGTAACTACTTACACCCTTATAGTACAAACCAGTAATAATTTCAATCCTGAATTAAATACAACATATGTCATATTTGGGATTTCACTTTCTTAGTAAAGTACAAATGCTAGTACTTTTTTCGGTTGAGTCCCATCCGGGATTCGAACCCGCACCCTCAGAGTCAGGCACCTAATCGCCAGCACACAAAGTCAGCCGCCTAGCCCGCTCAGCCACCGCGACTTCCACAAAATGAAAGTCGGACAACTGGTAGTCTAGATTGCGTACTTTGTGTACCCCTCTGATGAGTGTAAATTGGCACGGCTCCCACGGCCGAAAGCTATGATTACACGATGCCATTTAGAAAGTGGTCAAATGAAACATATGTCATATTTGGGATTTCACTTTCTTAGTAAAGTACAAATGCTAGTACTTTTTTCGGTTGAGTCCCATCCGGGATTCGAACCCGCACCCTCAGAGTCAGGCACCTAATCGCCAGCACACAAAGTCAGCCGCCTAGCCCGCTCAGCCCGCCCAGCCACCGCGACTTTCCACTGTGGAAGTCGCGGTGGCTGGGCGGGCTAGGCGGCTGACTTTGTGTGCTGGCGATTAGGTGCCTGACTCTGAGGGTGCGGGTTCGAATCCCAGATGGGACTCAACCGAAAAAAGTACTAGCATTTGTACTTTACTAAGAAAGTGAAATCCCAAATATGACATATGTTTCATTTGACCACTTTCTAAATGGCATCGTGTAATCATAGCTTTCGGCCGTGGGAGCCGTGCCAATTTACACTCATCAGAGGGGTACACAAAGTACGCAATCTAGACTACCAGGTGGAAGTCGCGGTGGCTGAGCGGGCTAGGCGGCTGACTTTGTGTGCTGGCGATTAGGTGCCTGACTCTGAGGGTGCGGGTTCGAATCCCAGATGGGACTCAACCGAAAAAAGTACTAGCATTTGTACTTTACTAAGAAAGTGAAATCCCAAATATGACATATGTTGCATTTGACCACTTTCTAAATGGCATCGTGTAATCACTGAATTAAATATATCTCAGATTTAACTGTTTTATTGGCAAGGTAGAATTATGAAGATTGGCAATATTAATTGCACTTTACTTGATATATTTTTATGTTTAAAGTGAAATTCAATGATACGTTTTCACTGCAAACGGACTATAGTCGGGGATTTGGAGAGTCTTCTAGAGTCATTAGAAGCCCATTAATGGTCATTGATAAACACAGTCCTCAGCTGTGTTTTGGTGGTATCACCATTGTGGACTTGTGGTGAATATTTCCCTCGTTTTCTTTATTGCTAGAGTCACTACCGATACGTTATAACGCCTGTGGATTTTGTAGCGCTGCTGTCATACATCTGTTCACAAGAGTTCCTTGATTTTGTATGGACTGATGTCCAGTTGGATTTAGTTTCAAGCTGGGAATCAATATTTTCAAACTACGTACCTACCAGTTGTATTCTTGGCCGCGAGCTAGATTATTTAAACCACCTTTCCGTAATAAACATAAATACATAAGGTGCTATGTAGTCAGCATTTACAAAATAATTCTGTTTAATCAGAAGTTATGGTTTCCACTAATTACTAAAACGACATATTCTCGCTCATGCATATTGGGTAGTAAAAATTATATGAAAGGTAAAATCAATTGGTTCACTTTCTTAACAATATGTAGATTGTTGTTGCTCTGAAGAATGTTGAAGTTGGTTTCTGTCAATATTCTTCACAAAGTGTAATAATTTATCTTTCCAAAAGATAGTTATGAAATCTTCTTTAATGTTATTGTTCACAGACGTCATTGATTTTTCGATCGAGTTTCTTGAACAACAATATGACTTTGTTTTGGGTGCAGTTGTATTCCTGACATCGATTGAATTCTTTTACTAATGAAAGAAAATTGTTTTGGTTCGGAGAATGTGTATCATAACGATTCTCGAACAACAAACAAACACGTGCAGAGCTTTCTTACAAGTTTACCAAGCAAAGCTCCGTGTTATCCTTCTTCTCCAGAAAGCCATGCTTGCCCAGTCGACTTTACTGATGCACGTCATCGTATTTCAGTTGAATAGATCGAAGTTCATGATTTCAGTCACCGGGCTGTCTCATCTAGACTCTATTATTTCAACCACACAATAAAGCTATATAGCTGGGCTATTGCTGGATACGGCGATAAACATTCATAAAATAAACAAAGCCAAAAGTTATATATTAATATTTACATGCTGTCAAGGATTAACACGATTTGCATCATTCTCTAAAATATGAAAATTGTCCTAGGCAAGTTTATTTAACAAGTGATTTTACCATCCTTTGACAATTAACAGACTTTGGTAAAGTCGTCTTTGTTATAGCAAAAGTGCAATGCAAAGTTTAATACATATATTCCGAAATTGGCGAGAATAATCATTTTAGCTCAGAAGAAATCCTCAAGCAAATGTGTTCAACAAATAACTTAGAAACTGGGAAATAACATTTGTGTATTTTAGACAGCTGTCCCTAATAATTTTGTCATCAATTGTTTCCAAATTTGTTGAATACCCTCCATGAAGGTATATATAGTATGCATTGTAATGCAATGTATTATTTTTTTTAATACAGTATGTGAATATTGTGAAAATATATCATAGACTGTTTGTTCATTTTCTGTACTCTAGGAGTACCGGTGTATCTGCATTTACTATTCTATTTTAGGTTTGCTTAATTAACTTTTAACCTGCCAATATACCATATACTTCACGCTATAGCGCTTCCCGCTAATTGCCAATTAAAACAGTTTCTGTTCTTTTGCAATCAATCAGTCTGTGCGACAGGAATTTATTAAAATATCATTTAGAAGGTTGAACGTTTTCGGGACCCGCATATTATAGATTAATCCCGTGTCAAAGCGGTCCCTTCTTTCACAATCACTAGAAGAAAATAGGTTTTGTATTGCTGTTCAGCGGTGGTCAGGGACGGGGTAAGGAGTGAGCAAAGCAATGTTTACATGTTTTAAGGGTATATCCAACTTATCTGTATATCAAGATAATTATAAAATGTCCATCGTCAGAGCCCAGTTTCCCGTCCGGGCGCAGCCTGCATGCACTGACATGACTAGAATTATGGAGACGCGGTGTTCATGTCCAAATCTTTTCAGAAAGACGCCTGTTCGTGTGTAAAATGTCACCAAAGCAGCATGAAGACAGTCTTGTGGAATACCTGGCTTCCCCGACATTCAGCAGCCCTTGTGTAATCGAACTTGTTTGAGAGACCCTATGGAAGGATAACGAAATAAGGGTGAACAACGTATTTATTACAGTGACAGAGGTTTTGGTGTAGATTCTAACTACGTTACAAAACAAGTGATGATCAGAATGAGGCTAGAGAGGCATATGTACGAGTCTGAGGAGATGTTTGTTCAGTACGATGGGAAAAGCGGCTGCAAAAGCAAAGGAGGGCCAGTTAACAATTCTCTGGTCTTTGATAGGGTCGAAATTGCAGCCAGCAAAAATTCCGTAAAGCCAATACCTTCCCGCTGTTGTAACTGTTGGCGAATGGAGGACTTGGGTACCTCATGACTACATCGAACAGTGTAACGGTCGATACAAGATTAACACAATGACCTTGTCACTTCTGATATATTGAAGGACTGTATATTGAATACGCGGTCTCCGCAACTCTTGAGGTGAACGCTCAGAAACTCCAGGATGACAGGAAATGCCTCGTACGCAATTGTATCTGAGAGAAGCTATTATCGATTGGGAATTGATTATGTTCTTGGCTTAAGGGTGTTCTTCGACGTTTGGCGACACAACGCCACTGTGGTGACAGTGAAACTGGTCGCTCATTACCGTTCATCATGTCATTCGCAATCAGTGTAAGTACATTCTGTGTCGATTGTATGAAATCCGTACATATATCGCCTGTTTCTAATTATAGGCGTGCACTTTTACCACTTAATATAAACCTGAAATAGAACATACGGTCACTAGTTGTTTACCTGAATGTGGTTCAACGAAAAACTTTAAATGTATAAATGATTGTGCATTGACATAGTGAAATATGAATGTTACCGGTTGAAAAAAAAATTGTTACCCTAAGTATGAATTTAGTTTGTTTCATAATTATTCGTTGGAGTCATAAAGCCTGGTGTTAGCAGAGCAATACGAGAGATAAAACTTTAATGGTTCCTTGAAACTATTATTGAACTTTTGTTTAGTGCGTTTTTATGTTGTTTCATTTGCGTTTTTTTTTCTGTTTTCATCATACCGTTTGCTACTACTACCTGAAAAAAACTCCACAATAACATGACCTTTGCAAGATATTTGACATGTACATGCGTAATGTTGTTTTGATTAAAGAGCTTCTTGCGAATGAGCATTGTATGAGATCAATAATCACGAGAAATATCAATTATCAGGAAATTACTTGTCATTGATTTCTTCCCATATAGATGTTTGTCAATGATTTCAGATACTGACTTTCTTGACTGTCACGGCTTGTTCAGCTGGTGAGTATCTCAGTTTGATTGTAAAGTATGACATAGGAAGTGATGGTGCCATCTTGTTATTTCTAAGTAGTCTTTATATTTATTTTACCGGTTACTTCATTCATCATCTGTCGGGTCTCTTCTTTAAAGATTTAGATAGGAGTTTAAGGGATGGTACACTGTCCCTGAGTGTGTCATTGTGCCCAGTGAGCTTGATTTGATATTTGATACAGTGGAATCTGTCTAAACCTGCACTCACTGGGACTGAAGAAATAATCCAGTTTAAACAACGTGCCGAATTGTAGAGCTGATGATAAATGTTCAAGCCACAGACGGGAGATCTTATGCTGGTGGTGACACCTTGCCGTATTGGTCAGATGCCGGTTGAACATGGCATGGATACAATTATGAAACGACACTAGGAATCAGAACATTGGTATGCATACCACAGGATTTTATGGGGACTGGACGAATTCTGGGCTACCAATACATCGTCATTAGCTGTTTAGTCCGGAAACATGCTCAAACCGGAAGTGCAATGGACCGTCCAAGGTCTGGAAGACAACCTGTCACAGACAGAACCCTTCCGTGCAAGTCCACACCTGAAACGACTGTGGTTAACCAATGGACCCGTCAGCATCAGAACAGTCAGAAAACGTCTCAAAGCGGCAGGAATGAAGGACAGACGAGTTATTAAACGTCATTTGTTGATAGACCGCGAGAACGTGCACGTTTGGTATGGTGCTTGACCAGACGACACTGGAATCTGAGGACGTGGTGGAAAACCCATTGGTCGGACCAAAGCCGCTCCTTATTTCATGTAACTGATGGGCGTACACTTGTTTGGAGGCATAAGAACACATCTTTTACCCCTGGAACATTCTGCCAACTGTTGCCTGTGGAGGAGGATCTGTCAGGGTGTGGAGATTTATCTCTCATGATGACAAGCTGGATTTGGGTCATCATCAGGGGCAACTTAACGGGAGCTTAATGCATCCGAGACGACCAGACGTTAGTTCTCATTTCGATAACCATCCACTTGCGAACGATCTCAGTTCATCGGCGACAACACCATTCTTCATCGATCATGTGCCTTAATGGATTACAGGAGGACCAATACAATGGCCAGCTTTAAGCCCAGATCTTAACCTTCTGGAGCATGTGTGGGACCTTACAGGGCGGCGAATCTAGCACAGAGGCAGTTGGAGGCAGCTCTGCATGCTGAGTGGTTGACGAGAACAGATCCTACGTCTAACTGCAGGCATGAGACACAGGGTGGAATGTCCGTAGCGGGCCCACCCGGTACAGATTAGTCTCAATGAACACGTACGCTAGTGTCTTCATGGAACATTTTCATATGATAATATCAATGTCAACAACTTTCCATGCAGCTTGCAGCTCCATACCTTTGGAGTTACATTTCGGGGTGAAAACAGTAGTTGTGATAACATGACGTAATCGCTATTACATTCAAACCACAGCTAATCGATGTTTAATTCTGTCTTGCCAGATGGTTATTCTATCAGATGCCACTTGAATGTTCGAGCATTTAGGTCCAATGCGAACTTGTTTTTTGTCATCTGGAACTGTGAAAATATGTTTGCGTATATTTCACGCATGTCAGCTTAATTATGTACCGTGTGAGGAAAGCCGAAGTAGGATGATGATGATGTTGATGATGATTGTCTGTGGTGGTTACAATTAGTGGTACAGGTCCCGCTGAACTTTTGAAAATGCCAACAAACTACGTGATAGTAATCTCCTCAAAATGTGTATTGTGATTTTAATAATTCTGCCATTCATCTTTTGTAGTCTATTCCAAAGCTACATGAAGTCAATATATTCAGAGTTATATTGCTTGGTCCAGCAAACATACCACCAAACCCCTGTCTCAAAATCTCAGAATCCTTAAAACTATCAAGGAAGGACTTGACTCCTCACAGAAAGTATTCGAGGCAAGCGGAATGAATATCATGTGGCACCGATATGAAGCGGCCATTCGAAAGTACAACACGAAATGCTCCATTTGCCACAAGAAATCATTACACGTCCACTCCGCATTGAGAAGCAGCCATGGTCGTCACCATCTCACCTTGCTTTTATATGAGCTATTGCTGCATGTTGTATTTACACTTGCTGCACGATGGCGATGACAAGTTCTATGTAGGAGATCAAAAACACATGATGCTGTATATCTTGTTTATGCATATATGTCGCGTCAGAGCTCTGGAATAAAGCAGAAAACATTATTACAAAAACAGCCACATGCTGTTTTTTTTATCGCAGGTGCAACCATGGCTAACTACAGAACTTCTAACGACGATTTTTTTAAAAATCCCGTGTTGAGCAAGACAGCTTTCATCCCAGTCAAAAGTAGAAAGTTGTTGTCTTGGTTAATTGAACAAGAGCGTATTGAACCAAACACGCCTGGATGTGTGGCGCCTTCATCCCGAGGGAGTTTCCACGACATGAAACCCCAGTGTCACAACACACGAGATCAATAGTTTCTGCAGCAAGTTCTTCCTTGGATGACTAGTTTGTGATACACACTCGTGATTTCAAAGATCAAACAGTTTTTTGTAAGATGTATTTGTGATTGGCCAAAACAGGCCGCCGGCTGGGTATAAACTCTCTCAAGCATAGTTCATAAATGTCTAGTTGAGTGCATACCACGTGACATTTGCAAAGTAAACGTCAAATGAGTTCATTTCTCTTTCAACAACAACTGAAGTTATTTGATGTGGCACCTGCAATTCTTAAAAACACTGCTTGAGGTTCTCCCAAGTGCCATAGACTTTTCAGTGAAAACCATGTTTCTTTAATTGTTTCTGTTTAATTGCCTGTGTCAATACCTACGTGCTACCTATCAATATATTGCCTAATCAGTGTAGATTTTAAAGTTGATAAGTGTTATAAAGTTTAGAACGTTCATATGTTTAAGATGTATGCAGGTGAACAAATCTTAGAAAAACAGCATAATAGAAAATGTACATTAAAATGCATTATATTTTCACAAAATCACAGGGAATGCATATTATCTGCTCTTTCTGCTGATCTCGCTGATGATGTGGCACGATTAAATGGACCAGCTACATACTTTCTTCCTGGGACAGAATACAAGTTGTGTATCTTGACACAAAGCACACATCGACTGCCGAAACTATCTGTCCTGCTCCAAAGATGTTTCTCATCAACCTAACCCGACAGGGCTGCCACCTAGGATTCCTGTTGATACCCCGCAATGACATAATCCAGCTGTTCAAGTTTGTCAGGAAAACTACCTTTCATGTTCCATCAGGTGCTGGATGAAGGACCTTTCATTGACGTATGCATGTATTTGTAGCAATCTCCCTCAATTTAACCACGTTTATACGAACCCACAGTTTTTGCTTTTATGCTGAGGCGTGTTCTGGTCAAACCGATCTATCCCTCCCATGTACGTTATATAATCCTGCAATTGTTATGTGCTGGGACAGATATTCTGTGAGACGTCATCCTCTGCTTAGCGGCCAAACCATCTTCTTGGGGATGGTGCTGGGTAGAAGAGAGGCTTGGGAGCCGTGTCAGTTTACACGTATCAGAGGGGTACGCAAAGAACACTCTCTAGACTGATCGTGTAATAATAGCTCTCCTCCGTAGGAGCGGTGTCAATTTACACTTATCAGAGGGGCACGCAAAGTACGCAGTCTAGTCTACCAGTTGTGGTGGCTGACGGGGTAGGCGGCTGACTTTGTGTGCTGGCGATTAGGTGCCTGACTCAGAGGGTGCGGGTTCGAATTTGGATGGGACTGAACCAAAAAAGTGCTAGAATTTGTACTTTACTAAGACTGTGAAATCCCAAATATGACATATGTTGCATTTGACCACTTTCTAAATGACATCGTGTAAACAAGGCATTTACCCTTATGGGTATATGTTTTGTGGAACATGTACACACTCCCATAGGTGCCGAGAAAGAATGAGGGAAATCGTCGTGAATGATAAAGTGAATACGTGTATCTTCAGATGCCTTGATTTTTATTATAATTACAAAAATATAGGCAACAATACCAAATCAGTGACATGTTTCAGGTCAATAATACAAACGATACCTTGATCTTCAGTGTATGCAACTTGATCGAGGATTGATCTCTCCTTCGGGAACATGGAAATATAAATGAGGACGTATTTCCATGGGTTTCCAAATGCCATGGAATCAATTATCAATCATCATTTATTCATATACATCTGAATATTAACGACTACGTCTGTATGTAACACTCCATGCGAAGTTGACAATGGGTTTGCTTACAATCTATAGTTCGGTAGTTAGAATTGATCTTCCATAATATACTTGTAATGAGACAACTAACGGGCTCGGGATGATCAGACTCGCTGACTCGATTGACTCGTATCATATCATCCTAATTAGGTAAATCGATGCTCATGACCTGTATCTGTGGATGGTCTGATCAAGACTCGATTATGTCCATTCATATAACTGGAATATTGCTGACTGCGACGTTACTTAAACTACCAGTACTGTTAGGTAGCTGTCACTTGCTCTGAAATGTAGGTGCATTCAGTGGTACATATTGGCAATATTAGGTCTCATGTTCGTCATGGATCTCCAGCTACTAAAACGGGGCGGGAATGACAGTGCAAGCTCAGCGTGAAACGGTGGGGCCAAATGGTTCACGGAAATCCAGCTTGGGTTCTGGAAGTGGCAAATGTACAGTAAATCTCTCTAGTCTTCAGTTGCTGGCGATCTATAGAATGATGGTAGTAGTATTGTCCTGGGCCTAGATTTTCAAGGCCTTAGCGCTGAGATAGTCCAAAGTGCCATACATTAACATTAACTTACGACTATATCTTAACCCTAGGAGAACTTCGAAAATCTAGACCCAGATCAGTGTTTGCTTTTACTGTTATAATCTAATTAGCTTCAAATCTATCCGTGATATTTTAGTTTTTTAACTGTTCTTTGCAGGTAGATTTACCACTGAAACTATTTCGAATCAAGGTTTAACTAAATTTTCGATAATGCTGAAACACTGCTGATGCGACTAAAAGTCTCTCACTCACCAATGGCGCATAGGCGGTTTTATTGGGAAACAAATGGTAAAATGTAAAAGTCTTGCAGATTGTGTTTCGACCTGTTCCTTCTACGTTCGGTTCTACTAGTCCAGAGGCTGTTTAGTCAACGAAACTGTTTGTGTCACCTTTGCCAAAGCTTCGTCTTGCCCTGTTTAGTGAACGGAGCTCTATTTATGTGACCTTTCCCAAAGCATCGTTTTGCCCTGATCAGTCAACGGAACTCTGTTTATGGCATCTTTGCCAAAGCTTCGTCCTGCCCGTTCTGACATAACAGGCCTTCGCGTCTTTGGGAAGATTTTTTTGAAATTGTTTTTGGGATGACCCCCGACTCGAAATGTTTCACAGTCAGGTCATGGTCTATAGTAGTTCAAGAATTTCCAGTCGGGGAAGTCATCTCAAATTATTCTATTTTTTTTTCTAAAAATATATTCCTCAGAAAGACATAAGTGCCTGAGTGCTAGGATGGTGTTGCAAGCCACATTTGTCGTCTACTCCTGTCACTGCTCAATACTTACGTGTATGTGACATCGACAAAACTGCCATCTTCAAAACCGTCAACTGCTGCATGTGTTGGCAACGCAAAATTCCCTCCCTCTCCACTCAACCAGCACCACCACACACTCGCACACCCTGTGATGTGTATGACACGGTCACATGGGATCGGCATGTGCTGTGGGTGAAGGAGATATTTCGACTTGCATATAATGTTGATAATGTTTTTATTCGGTCTGTAAGGACACTGTAAACTATTAGTTGTTAAGTTTATAAATCGCGCAACTATCTGACCCACAGATGTATGTATTTAACCATTATAACCATAATATGACTGCCTTCAGTGAGCTCGAAAGATATAGGTGAGCATAGTGCTACAAGGTTTAATTGTTCATCACGTGATGAGTGTTAACGCCAAATATGTTGTTGGTTTTCATACAGTGACAATTTTATGGCTGTTAAGATCTGGTTTGTTTGTTATTTAATGCCGCATTCAGGTAACTGAAATTAGCCTGTACATAATACCCAAACTGCGATACATGTATCAGCACCGATTATGACTCCGGGCTTCGACCGACGTAACTGGTCCATTTCGTCAACCAAGAATTCTTGTAATAGACCAATGCGAATATTATTGTGTATTCAGTATCACAAACATTATCACATTACATTCTTTCCACAGAGTACATGGATCACCGCGGACGAGAGTTTCTGCTGGGATTTCCGCTCTGGCCCAACACCTCTCAGGGTGGCTCAGTTAAACTGCATGTGCGAGGACCGAAATTTACAAACATTACCACGGAAATTCTCGGAACTGGGGAGATTTACAACTACACCGTGGGGATTTCAGAAACTCTCACAATCAATATGTCAGCAAATATTGAATACAATGGCACAGACACACCGAATAATAATAGTGTCCGGGTTTTGAGCACTGCTGAAGTACATGTTTACGTCATACGTGGTGTTTCCGGAGGTTATTTCGCAGTTCCAAAACTTAATTGGACAAAAGAATTCTATACCGTGTCCTACCCTCCATCAGATGGTGGGTACTCCTACTTTGTTATCATAGCATATGAAGACGCTAACTTGGAGATTACTTTTAGAAGGGAGGTAAACTTTGGGTCCATCTTAATATCTCCACACGTACCAATACGTGTCAGAATCTTTTCGATGCAAATTTGGAGTATATATTCATCTGAAGATTTGACAGGAACGTATATTAAAAGCCCGAAACCAATATCTGTTCTCGCTGGTACAACGTTTCCTGGAGCACCGCATGGGGGCAAATTTGTTGAAGAAATGCTACTACCTATATCTTTCTTTGGGAGCAACTATATTATTCCCACAATTTCAGGTGATGATGCTGTTTTGAGAATTGTAGCATCTGAAAATAATACGGTGATATACGCTGAAGGTGGTCTGTACTGTTATATTGGAGCTGGTGACTACGTGGATATAGTCACAGACGAAGAGGATGTCCACTGCCTTCAAAGCACACATCCAATCCAGGTCGTGTTGATAGGAAAGCGAGCTAATGTGAGCTCTTTCAGCGTGGATGGTTTCCTAGGAGACCCGATTATGGTTGTGGTACCTGCTGTTGAACACTTTCAGAATCATGACAAAATCGATGTATTTTCTGAAGCTGGCGACGGTCTCATTACCCAACTACTGTTTTTCTTCCAAAACGACAGTGACATCGAGATTGGTGGAACTGCGGAGTCTTTCATTGAATATTCCGATTGCTGTAACCATGTAATATCGTACTTGGTAGATAGTAAACAGACAGTGCTGCCTATGCCACAGAGCTTCTCTGTCGGGGTCATGCAGCTGGCAACATCCGGAAGCAAGGGATATGGTCTGACGATGGGAGTTTCTTTGGGTGAGCTAATATTTTGCGCTATTGACATGCATAACTACTGTATTTTAATGACTGGTTAAATCAAAGGCTGATATATATCACCTGACTCATGGAAAACTGGAATGACGTAAGAGTAAGGCATTCTGAAAACTGTAACTACAGCAGAATATTCTGCAATCTGTGGACATCCAAATAAATTACTTGTTTGCTTGTTTGGTTTGAAAATCTGATGAGACCTTTCAGACGATCCATTTTGTAAGACGAACTGTTTTTCAGACCCCCCATTTTGTCCGACGAAGTATGGATTCACGTACCTCAATACGTCGGGCCTGTGTGTGAAGGCGTACACGACACCAACCACATGGACCAAGGCCCGTGCGTCATGTCGGGAAGACAGGTTACGTCTCGTTGCACTTGACACACAGGCCAAGATCAACGGCATCAAGCACTTCCTGAAGGACCAGCTTAACAGTACGTATCCTGATGCCAGAACAGACGTGTGTAGGATTCGTACATAGCGGAGCCGTTATTAGGTGTGGGGAAGAAAAATACGTATTTGTGAGTTAAAGAATGTAAAACTGATCTCTTGTCAATCAGATGTGACATCAACGGAAAGTCTAACTTGATCTTATGATAGATGAATCTTCAGACATGACAGCAAATACATAGACAGCAGCTACAATATATATTACATACTACTGCTACATCTACCACCACGAATAATACTGAGATAAGTGTCACACAAGTGACGTGGCATGTCCTTTTAGCACAAACTGAGTTTATCAAAGAGAAGGCCTTTTGAGCGACTCCTGAACTGAGCTTATGCACAGTGCGTACTGCGCTGAGATGAAGTCAACTGGATTGAAAGGTGAAACAGAAGACTTTGCTGCTCGGGACCCGCCACTTCTCATTCGCAATGGTCAATGTGTCATTTAACATGAAAATGAAAATACGAAATACAGATTACATATTGATCGGATGTCAAACACCTTGTTGCTGACTGCCCTGCGTTGGCGAATATACAACATCTTTAGCGAATTGTGAATCTTTATTATTTATCCACGCAACAGAGGGACATACACAAATGACCCGCCTGTGGATTAGTTTCCTTCTCCGTTTTGGTATCCAATACCCCGTGCACGAAACCACACCGTTATTTACCTGTATTTCACATGGTAACTGCTTATTCGGGTTGTTTTTTTCGTTTTTGTTTTAGGACTCGTTTTTCATGCCTCCCAGATTGACATGTCTCTAATCAACGTTAGACAAATTACTTGAAAACTAATGTGTGGCATCTATATATTTTGGGGATACAGGGATGGCCTAACAACATAGGATGAGGTTACGTTTAGAGTATGTCATTGTGAAGCACCATAATGAGAGGGAGTTTCTAGGACGCCGGTCCTGCCCCACAACGAAGCACATGTGAAACATGTGGTCTCACCCTAGGCAAGTGAGTTTGTTCAAAATTGCCTCTGTTCGCCCAGCAGAAAATGGGCACCCGGTGAGATAAAAGTCATGTGACTATAACCTTCTAGTGCCTAACAGGCAGCTTGGGTTATCCGGGGTAATAGTGAAGATCGGTGTGTTAGCGTGAGCATGCTTTGTTGCGTGGAGATTGGCGCATTATAAGACTTCACATTATTATCATTATTATTATGACTGAAGTGAATGTCATTTTTCCACAGATCACACGTTTTCTATTGGGCTGCACACATTCTCGGTGTTGTTTCATTTGAACGTGTATAACTGGATCGACGGGGGGTCTCTTGGAGCTGCTCTGGACTGGCTTCCGCAACAACCGGATAACATCAGCTCGTGTGTCCAACTGGCCACAGAGAACAATAAAGTCGGGTGGAAGTCCACACACTGCGACGCTACATCTGGATACATCTGCGAGGTGGTGCTGGCGCAGAAACAAGACGTTCAGCTGTTTTCCGGAGAATGCCAGTGTACATACCCTGTATTTGTATTATATAACCACTGACCGGTGTAATTATAGGAATATACCCGTCCACAACAATTCACGCTTGTTGAAAGACGTGAATGAGTTTACTTAAAGCCCGCATTAGCTATATTCCAGGAATGTCATGACGGGTGCACCAGAAGAGGGCTCCGCGAAGTCATGTCATCGTCTAGACGAACGAAAGTTTTAACCAATTAGCTACGACCCCCACCCCCACCCCACCCTCACATGTATTATCTAGACACAGCTGAAATATTGCAGATATGACTACAAATCTTAACTCACTCAAAAGGATCTTAAATGGCGTCCCGACATTTACCAGAAAATATTGCATTTCAGATCATTAATATTCACTCGTCGACAGACACCTCATGTATGCTAAATATTCAACTGCTCATGTCAGATTCGCTTATCTAAATGCAGTATGTCAATCTCAATGTTTAAAGATTCCCACCCAGGCTGCCCTACGGCTGACGGTTACACCTACATCTACGAGGCCGAGCTCTGTGTCAAGCACCACCTTCAGCCACAGTCGTGGGTCAACGCTGCCGCTGCATGTCGGGCTGACGGAGACCGTCTCGTCACGGTGGATAGTGACACGAAGCAACGTTATCTGCACAGAGTATATCGGCATATATGTGAGTTGAATATTTCATT
The DNA here is from genome assembly GCF_037392515.1 of Haliotis asinina. Lineage (NCBI taxonomy): Eukaryota > Metazoa > Mollusca > Gastropoda > Lepetellida > Haliotidae > Haliotis > Haliotis asinina. The sequence continues at coordinate 93,769,428 of NC_090281.1, forward strand.
GTCCAGTACGTAGGTTATATGTTTTGAATGTATTATAAAAGGAGCTGGTTTCTGAAAGGGCATGTCAGATAGCTGGTTTGAACCCTGGTCTTGTATCAGCGTATAAGCGCTTTAGCTGTGCGCTCGGAGTACACCTAACAGCTAATGTTTGAGACCTTCATCATACGGACTGTTACACCGTGAAACTAATAACATGGCCTTTAATAGGTAGCGTCCATGATGTCACTGAGGTGAAATAGTGTATGAAACACACTTAGGTTGTGTTACGACTTCTTTGTGGAATATGATTGTTTAATTTGCGAGTAGTACACGTTGTACGTACACATTGTAGGGGACGTCTTTGACACCTTTTATATTGGTTTGGATTTGTACAATGCTTAAGTCCAAATCTGTATTGTGTGACTGTCGAAACACTGAACACCTCATAATGTAGACTCGGTTTTACACACACACACACGCACACGCACACGCACACGCACACACACACATATATATGTATTGCCTCTGGACAGTAAGACAAACATCTCTTATTCTAGCACCACAGTACTACTTAGGTAGCTCTTGGCTACATATATATACATATATATTGCCACTGAACAGTGAGACAAACATCTCTTATTCTAGCACCAGAGTACTACATAGGCAGCTCCTGGCATAACTTGACCACTGGACAGTGGGTATGGCCTAACTGCTCCTCCTTGACCTACAGCAACTGGGGCTTTGGGCAACCCCAAGACAACAACGGACATTGTACTGTGACCAATACAAGTGGTGCCTGGTACAATGTTCAGTGTAACGAAGTTATGTCATATATATGTGAAAAGTCTCTGACAACGTATGCGGGGACTGTGAAGGACGTCGGTGGCCCAGATGATAGGACATGCGAAGGTAACATTGTAAAGAGTAAGCGAGTTTGGTTTTACGCTGCACATAGCAATATTCCAGCTTTATGGCAGTGGTCTGTACGTAATCGAGTCTGGAACAGACAATCCAGTGACCAACAGGATGAGCATCGATCTGCGCAATTTGGGACCATTGACATGTGTCAAGCAAGTCAGCGAGCTTAACCACCCGATCCCGTTTGTCGCCTTTTACGACAAGCATAGTCGCCTTTGTAGCAAACATGGGTTGCTGAAGGCCTATTGCACCCCGGATCTTCACGGGTCACACTGTAAAGTGCAATAACTACAATCATACTTAAGTACACAGTTGATGGAGCGTGTGGATTTCGTGTCAGATCAGTTCTTCGGCCAGCCATAAAAGTCGTAATTCAGTAGTTTGTTAGCGTCAGGTCTTCTGACGTGGGTGTTATTCATAATATCGAAACAACTGGATTGTCCAATAAAGCTTTGACGCCAGTTTGTATCTGTTTTAAGATAACATTTAAACAGCTTCTTGTCTATTGTCGAAAAATGTGTTATTGCGCGAAAGTAATAGAATTCTGAGAGTCTCATGAATTGTTCTTGTCTCTCCAGAAATGTCATCACTTTTGCCTTCGATGTTGTCGTCATCACTGGTGTTGCCGTCATCTTTATCAGTGCTCAGCTCCGAGTCGTCTCCATCGCCCTCGACTTTTCCTTCACTGCACACATACGACAGTAATGTGGTCCCAACTGAGACTGGAGGGTCATTGCAATCTGAAACTGACTTGATTTCATCAGCGAGGGCGTCTATTGGTCACATATCATCGTCAGTATCGTTAGTGTCTTCAGTATCATCAGTTTCTTCAGTATCGTCAGTACCGTCAGTACCGTCAGTGTCTTCAGTATCGTCAGTACCGTCAGTGTCTTCAGTATCGTCAGTACCGTCAGTGTCTTCAGTACCGTCAGTGTCTTCAGTATCGTCAGTACCGTCAGTGTCTTCAGTATCGTCAGTACGGTCAGTACCGTCAGTGTCTTCAGTATCGTCAGTACCATCAGTGTCTTCAGTATCGTCAGTATCTTCAACCGATAGTCCTCTAGTCACGTCTGATATAGCAGGGACGTCTTCATTGACAACTCTAACCGACATGTCAACAAGCACCAACTCAGTCCTCACCCCCATTCTCACCAGCTCTTCAGAAGTTTCTGAAACAATAGTGGAGTCATCATCTTACGACAGTGGACATGACATCATGCCATCTACCACATTCTTACCTATACAATCCCCAAAAGCTTCTGTATCTCATAGAAGTACAGGATCTGAAGACAATGTAGGGCTCAGTGAAAGCCCAGAATCCATTTTCAGTTCAGAATTCTCTACATTACAATCAACTTTATCGGGAACTGATACAAATCCAGAGTCGAGCAGCATAATCCCACTTACACTTACTTCATCGGTTACTGGAACCATCAATGAAACCGATAGCCCGGAAACTCAAAGCGAACGTAATACGTCTTCTTCTCCAGAAGCATCTTCAAATTATACAGAAAGAATCATGTACACAACAACCATCATCCCAGATTCAAGCCCCGAGAGAGGTGTCTTTGAAATATGCAGGTGCTCCTGTATTCCAGAGAACCGACTCAATGACCTCGCAGTTCAATCAGTCGACGCGAAGACGAGGGAAATTAAGGACAGTCTGCTTCTTGACAGGAGAAACCTGACGAAGACCATCATAAAACATATCAGTTCCCCAGACGAGCGGAAGTCCTCCACCAGCATCGGCGCATCGGGTCTGGTGTTGATTGTATTCATTGTGCTGCTCCTGCTGTCATCCGATCTTCTCACGTTCTTTCAAAACAAACGATATAAACAAAGAACAGTCCAAGAATAGACAGAAACGCAAACATAATTTGTTGCACCATTGTTCTGCCTTCTTCGTATAGTGGAATCAGTTTCGGGTGATAACCGAGCCGTCTTTCCATCCGACACTGATCTCCAGTTTAACGCCACTTCCTTCTGTAATATCACCTTGTTGCCTTCATCTGACTGATTTTGACATGTACATACCGACATTTTCAATAAACTCACACTCCATTGTTTATAAAAAATAAAACCTTGAATATACAGACAAGTTTTTTTATGAAAACATCATGAATTTCACCTTTGTATAAAGCATGTTAAGCATTCCCTACAAATGGGAGTGATGACCACCAGAATTCGATAGAGCAAGTTCGTTTTTTTAAAAAAGTGCAGTTTACTGAATATCAGTTGTAACCCAGATCGTCACGGGTCAAGAAGGCTAAAGTGTTTTCTCCTTTGTAGTTTGTTTGTTGTTTAACGCCACACTCAGCAGTTTTCCAGTACATGTACATGCCAGTGGTCTTTGACCGCCATTCAAGTATTCAACATCATATGCATCGGTCTATGACCGGTTCTGATCACTCGATTCTGTTATCCGCCTCTTATAACAAGCATGACTTGCTGAAGATCAATTCTGCCTGGATCCTAGGGGGTGAAAACTATGGTGGTTGATTTGGGCCATCTCTCCCTCGCCTTAAATTTTGGAGGCGAGAAAGCGATATCGCGAGACGAGAAAACGATAACACGAGACAAGAAAGCGATATGACAAGACGAGAAAGCGATAGCACAAGACGAGAAAGCGATAGCACGAGATGAGACAGCGATATCATTGTGTGAGAAAGCGATAGCACGAGAAAGTGACACTACCCACAATTCAGTCCTGTCTGGGTATGAATGACCACAAACTGGAGCGTAATCGCCATTCGCAGTTTCTCAAGAGTAAAATGATGGTTTTCGGTAATGTTCTTGGCATTGTTTGGCTTGACATTTAGAGAAATTTAAGATAGATGTAGACTTTCCTTTGGCATACTATTTGAATGTGAAATACCGGAAATATTCATTTTGTGAATGAATAGTCGCTTTCTCGCTCAATCGCTTTCTCGCACAATGATATCGCTTTTTCGTCTCGTGCTATCGCTTTCTCGTCTCGCGTTATCGGTTTCTCATCTTGCGTTATCGCTTTCTCGCCTCCAAAATTTAAGGCGAGAAAGCGATGGCCCAAATCAGCCGCCATGGTTTCTCGCCTTGTGCTATCGCTTTCTCGTCTCGCGTTATCACTTTCTCGTCTTGTCATGTCGCTTTCTCGCCTCCAAAATTTAAAGCGAGAAAGCGATGGTCCAAATGACCTACCATAGAAAACAATACAGAATTATTTACCTGCATTTGACATAGCGCACCTTACTATCATTTTTCCTATAAGCGCATATCGCCATGTGCGATCAATTGATTTGCGTCCTATATTTGTGTATGATATTAACGAATATTGATATCTTATGGTTATGGAAAGGAACGGTATAATAGGAGTTTCGTATTCTACACTCGCACAGGGAAACACTTGCCCTAGAGAACTGAGACTATTTGTTGCATTCCTTCACGTGGCGGCTATCAAACTAAAATAGTGACTTAGCCCAACATGTATAGAAAGAGTGAAACCAGCAAACAACAAAGACGTGATGCAAAATTATTAAGTGGTGTATAAACCAGACTTGCAAATCAAGAAAAAGCCAAGTACTGACGACGGTACAAATTAATGGCAGTAATACATACAATACACGCGATAATGGCTGTAACGTCAGTGTAAATACTACTCAGTCTGACCAGACTGTTGTGAACTTATAACATCCTCACTTATCCTGAACAGGGAGGACATCCAAACAATGATTTCAGACAGGGAAGGTTTACTGGGTTTACTGGGTTTACTGACTCAAAACGCCAATCTGAAAAGATCTATTTTCTCCTGAAGATATCACTAGAAAGCGACAAAATATTTCCAGATTCCTGAAAAGTTTCTTTTAAAAGCTATGGTACGATTTCGATACATCATCTGCATTTGTAAATGAAATAGTGATGACGCCAGAATTTCCCTCAAAGGTGAGCCATCCCGCCCCACAATCAAACGCAAAGGTGAGTAAATTTTTCAACTGAAAACTACAGGTGCAGGCGTTGCTGAAAGGTGTTTGTCAGTTGTTCACTTGAAGAGTGATGTAGATGCCAGACGAGATCGATGAAACACACGAGCCATAACTTCATAACCATTTGTGAGCGAATCAGATAATTCTTTTTAAACGTTAATGCCATGTGCTGTCTATAGTTGTAGCCAGGCGACACACTGACACGTAAATATACCATGCATTGACACACATACAACTGTGTTAATCGATTTAGCCACAGACCTTTGCAAAGTTTATTTCTCTGATCAAGCACCTTCATGTTGAAAATACAGGCAAGCGTATTATTGTTAGCGTAGAGAGGGGACAATGGAGGGAGGGACGAGATAAGATCGATGTCGATTTACAATCATTTACCATGGTAACATCTGCCTTATTTCTGCAGTCTTGTCAGACGCTGCATCTACACAAAATTTCACGAATGAATTTAATTCGTGAGTTGCCATCCAGAACTGAACCATTCCTTATTTGAAGCACACTGAAGTTTACCACGTTGCCTTGGTGATGTAAGTGCTGTCAACGACACCGTTATACTATGTTCACAGTATTACGATCAGTGCCATGACTGAAATCGTAGCCTTAATCGAGGACTAATAGTGGCGATCCTATCAGATCCTATCAGATCTTCAGATCAGTCGTGGCAATCGTGTTGAGTTTGGACGGTTCAAAAATTTTCTACGATCAACACGATTAATTGTCAGTCGCAATCGTCTCAACAGATTGTATTGAATCGTAACGAGCTTCCAAATCGCGATGATCGGAATCAGTCGTGGACAAGTCTTTGAATGTCACTTAGAAGTGAAAATACATAAGAATGAAGATTTTTATGGATATCAACTTCTTTATGTGAGAACACAACGTTTCGGAGTTAATGCTTACTCCTTCATCGGGTGATTGAGAAAGGGGTACAGAGGTGTATTTATATGTACAGGTTAAACAATAACAAAGTAACAAGTGGAATGAGTTAACGAAAGCTGGAAGCCAGTATAAACAAGCACTGATAGGAAGCCGACAATTATGATAACCATGGTAATGCATTACAGATGATAGGATATGTCTACATAACACAGATACGGGGTAAGGACGATGTACATGATTGGGGATAAGGATGGAAGCCAATGGTGATACATTACACATGATTGGATGATGTTACATAACACACGATAGGGGGTGAGCATGTTTACATGAGGGTTGATGATGTACAAACACAAGTAGGTAAGGATGTACTCGGGTAGATCCGGAGACAGAAACCAGCCATCAACCGCGACCAAGGAGTGTACCTACCAAGTGCCTGGGACTTATTGATAAATTAATCTCATCTATCTGTGTACATTCTATCTATGTAATTCATGTATAGCCAATCTACCCGAGTACCCCTTTCTCAATCACCTGATGAAGGAGTAAGCATTAATTCCGAAACGTTGTGTTCTCACATAAAGAAGTTGATATCCATAAAAATCTTCATTCTCAGTCGTGGACAAGACAAACACCACAGTGGTTGTGGTCAATGTGTAGAAGTTCAATAAACAATGAAGTGCATGGTCAGTCGTGCTGTATAGGTACCTGTTGGGGTCCAGTCTCAGCTCAGATCGTGATCATCTCGATCATGATCGTGAAAGACATCGCAACCACAATCGTATCCTGTAGCAACAGAGCGCATCGGTTCGTGATGAGTGTATCGGAACGTACCTGCACGTACCACATCGTCCCACGATCGCGATGATCGTGTCAGATCGCGATGATCGTGTCAGATCGCGATGATCGTGTCAGATCGCGACCAAATCGTGGAGTCGATAAGGACAATCCTATCACAACGTATGTGATCGTGCCTGAACGGGAGATCAGATCATGACAATATAGCATCCAAGCGCAACAAATTGTATCAGAACGTATCGACTCGCATCACTTCGTATCCAAACCTGAATTTTCAGAGAAGTTCCAGGATAAACTACAAATGGTCAATTGTGGCATTCGTAACGACAGTGTGAACCTACAGTGTTCCCAGAAATTATTGAGAAAATCTTTGTTTTTTTTCTAATGATGCTTAGATTGGAAAAAGGGCTTTCACTATGCACTAAGCATACTAAATAAGGGAGACAACTCTTGAAGGCTTAGAAGGCAGCTCATTACGTCAAGAGTTATCTCCCTTGTCTGGGTTGACATGGCAGAAAAGAGAAGAGAGAAAAGAAAGCTCATTCTAGATGATTTTGAAAGGGGTGAGGTTGATGCTAAAGTGTTAGCTTGTAGACATGGTATTCCTCTGTCTACAGTATACAGAACTTTGAAGAATATTCAAACAGGAACCGGGATAGAGCACAAAGCAGGGGCAGGTCGGCCTAGGAAATTCAGTGTTGTGGATCGCCGAAGACTTGGGCAGATTGTGAGTAGGGGCAAATTGAAAAGTGTTGAGAACATCAGAAATGAAATGATTAGCAGAGGAAGTCCTCAGATATGCAATGAAACAATTAGGCAGGAATTACAGAGACTTATTTGGGTGAAAAAACGTGGAATTCCCTCACCGTTGATGAAAGATGCACAAAAGGAAAAACGTTTAAACTGGTGTCGGGCTCATGAAAATCAAGATTGGGATAATGTTTTCTTTTCGGATGAAAGTTCTGTTTGGCTTTTCCCTAACTGTGTGGAAATTTGGACCAAAGATACTGTCAAACCTATCTACCAGCGACCAAAACATAGCCCGAAGTTTCACATGTTGGGTGGCATATCGACTCGCGGAGTGACACCATTGTGTGTTTTCACGGGAAACTTGACAAAAGAAAGATACGTTGACATTCTAAACGGTCACCTTCTTCCCACAGCACAAACATTGTATGAAGATGATTGGATTTTCCAGCACGATAATGACCCAAAACACACTGCGCGCTACACAAAACAGTGGTTGTCGGGCGAAAATGTTCAAGTTTTAGACTGGCCCAGTTACAGCCCAGACCTAAACCCAATTGAGAATGTGTGGGGAGTCATGAAGGACAGAATAAACCAAAAGGGACTGAGAAATATTGAAGGTATGAAGGCCGAGGTGGTCCAATATTGGGATACCCTGTCACACGATTACCTACAAACTTTGATGGGTAGTGTGTCTAGGCGTATTCAGGCATGCATTGCTGAGCGAGGAGGTCTAACAAAGTACTAAAACATGACTGAGACTGTAAAAGGATGATGTTTTAACATGTTTATGTAAGTAAAACGCCAGAAGTTAATAAACGTAATGAGTTACATGACGCAACATGATTCTCAATAATTTCTGGGAATACTATAGCATAAAACATCAAGACCAGAGCGTAACCAGTCTCGACTACATATGACCTAAAGGCAAACAGCGGGGATCATTTCATGAATGGATTACAAAAGATATCAGTTGTGATACCAGTCATTCGGGGTAAAGGGTAAACATGACCTGCTCTAACAGTGGATCATTTTGTCCTGAAGGTTTAACCCGAGAACATACGAGCCATGACCAAACACTCAAGTGATCCCCTACCGGAGTTACTGAATTTGTTTAAGTAAAAAACAATATGTTAATTATTAATCATGTTTATTGTGTAGATATTCTGCTGCTTACATACGAAGAAACGTTCGAGAGAATGTATCAAATGGTATAACAGCAGATTATAGTGACTGTGTCTACCATTATTTGTAAATGTAATTGGTTTTCGATTTTTGCCCCTTGAGCACAGCTACACAATCAACACCTGCATCTACTGCAACATAACATGTAACATTATTTAGAAAGTGGGACATAACAATGTGCGATTTCTGTCAACATGAATACCAATTTGGTATATGTGACCTTTATAGCTTTCGAGTAATGCCTTATAATATTACTATTTTCAATATACCGTTACATGCCTCACGTGACAAGGTCATGTAAACAATAACATGTATTCAATACGTTGCCGCGACAGTTATTGATTTACATGTGTCAAATCGTTCGAGCGGAGAAATATTCTGTTATTTTTTTCATCATGGAGTACCAACAACGTGAGGCCTTTGCATGGGACCTGCGAGAGACAATCACATAAAGTTATATTATAACACTTAAAGACTCGATTACTAACATAAGTTGAAATGTTAGAATGTTAATTGATTCACAATTATACTGCTTTTTTAAATACCTCATCCTGCTTTAGGTCGATAGGTAGCCTAATGGTTAAGGTGTTCGCCCATTTGTGGTGTCCCCCGCCGTGATATTGCTGAAATATCGCTATAGGTGGCGTAAAACCAAACTCACTCACTCACTCACTCACTCACTCACTCACTCACTCACTAAATTTTCACCTTTGCACCATACAAGTTTTGATCGACGTTACATTTCGAGATAGGTCTGGTCCAGACTCCATTATTTACAGACCGCAGCCATGTAACTGGAATACTGCTGAGTGCGGCGTAAAACTACACTCACTCACTAACTCACACACTCGAGATACCCGTGAAGATCCGGGTTAGCATTGGTTTCCAGTAAGCAATGCTTGTCGCAGGAGACGAGTGAAGCCATCGGGTAGTCAATCTAGCTGAGTTAAGTGACACTGGTCGTTGTATCCCAGTTGCTTAGATCGAGGCTCATGTTGTCAATTACATTCGCTCTTATGACTAGAAATTGCTGAGTGCGGCGTTGACCAACAAGAAAACATTTCGAGATAAAGCAGTCTGTTTTGTTGATTTGTGGTTTCACTGATCATAGGATGAAAGCCATAGATAATGTGTTCTGTTGACAGATATAAAATAATAACAACAGAATCTCTGTTTAAACCTGTCATGGGAATGTTTTGAAGAATCACTTTTAAACATTGATGATACAATGTGCCCGGCTAACCTGCACCTCCCTTGTTTAAAGCTATCACGGCGTTGAAAGCGTGGCAGTGTTTAAGGCATCACTATGTTTATGGCATTGGTGTGTTTAGGCGTCTCCGTGTTTCAGGCATCGACGTATTTGAGGCGTCTCTGTGCTTAAGACATCGGCGTGTTCAGGCGTTGCCGTGTTTAAGACATTGTCGTGTTAAGGTGCCGCCATGTTTAAGGTTACACAACACCAAATATTTTCCCATAGACTTCTTTAGTAACCTTACATATTTTCAATATATCCAGGCTATCAACAGCCATTCCATGTACACATGGGTACTATCAATAAACTCCAATAAAACACAGTTTCTGGTCAATTCGCCCGGCGCATTTTCCAAACATGTGAAGCGGAACACACCAACCCTAGTTTTTGCTCTTAATGTCTCTTACTTGAACCTATCCTTACACATATAAGCATAAGTCATGGTGATAAAATGACAGCACTAAATACTTAAATTGTGCCCATTTGAAATTACCGGATGCAAGTGCTACTCTATTTCATCCAATCACAGCTGTCACAAGTATCTGTCTCTTCTGTTGTTGAATACCGTGTCCGATGTGGGAGCATGTGAGGCTAATATAGTGTAATGGAACCTTAAGGCATCGCTATGTTTAGGAGTTTCCGTGTGGAGGACATCTTCATGTTTCGGTGCCGCCGTTTTCAGGCATCGCAGTGTTTAAGCCATAGCCATATTTAAGGCATCGCCGTGTTTATATCATTGTCCTGTTTAAGCAATTGGCTATTTTAAGGCGTCGTCGTGTTTATATCATCATCCTGTTTAAACCATCATCCTGTTTAAACCATCATCATGTTTAAGCCATCGCCACATTTAAGGTGGCGCCGTGTTTAATAAATCACCCTTTTATATCATACGCGTTTTAGTAACTAGCTTCAACCAAAGAGAGGCAAGATTAATGGATGTCAACTTCTTCAGTTGTGAACAGGTGACCTGCAAGCATATACTCCATAAATCTTTTCTTATGTATTCCCTTTCTAAATGCCCTTCAGATATATGATTAGCTTCAATCTGCAGTTCACAATCAGTGAAGATGTATGTACCCAATACAAGTTGACCTATTTATTGGTCGGGTGAGCTACGGAACCCCTAGGCTGTCTTTCTAACACAACTGTTTGAGAGATATGAATAACCAATATCACATCAGTCATTCGGAATGAACGGATCATTGCAATCTGTCCGAATAACTGCGGTTCCATGCGACTGGTCAGTACACAATGTAAAAAGTTCTTTGTTAAAATATGGCAATAAGAAATTAATACCGCCGATCAGAAGATAATTGATTCAGTGTTTGTGTTAAACCGTTGCTAATGGTGAATTATTGATTCCAATAAAATGTGTAGAACCAGTTTGTCTGTGTTTACAGAATCTTAATTTTCCAATATAGTTTTAACATAGCTTCAGGCAATATGACTTGCCGGATTCTAATGACTATGGAAATATTTGTCGCTTTCATTTCATTAACAATCAATGCTGCAAAAACTGTGATACAAACATATTAGGATGAACTAACAAACACTTCAGAATGCCGTCAATATTCCAGCAACACGTTGTAAGAGGCGTTGTTGATATTGATGTTGATTTAGATAATATTACCGATGTGTCCTCTGTCAGATCACAGGCGAACTGTAGCGCAAATGGGTTGCGCAGCATAGAGAAAATGACCAGTCTTCTTACATGCGAGCGAAAGGAGGTTGGCAACGTACATTCCTAGCTTCAGTTCGAAAAATACTTTTCAAAATGAAATATCGCCACCATCAAAAGTATACACCTTTTTCTTCACTTGGTTGTGCTCTCACATTTCCAACCCCATGCTGTACAATTACTCACCTGAAATTTTTTTTATTCAACATTTTAAGTGCAACGCGTGGTAAATCAGTCCGTTCTTAGCCTCCATTCCAACTTCCAGCTTCCGGTTCAAAGGCGTGAAGGAACAGGAGGGTATTATTCCACATGAAATACATACAGTCACCCCCCTACTTCATTCGCTCATTACGCCAGAAATGTTCTTATGTAGAATAAATGTTACGAAAATTCTAACAATAGCGATGACTGATAAGTCAAATAAACCCCAACAGCTTCATGATAAAATTAGGCAATATAGTATTTTTTTTCAATTTCTGCTTATTCTTGTTCCGTCACTCGGTTCAAACGGAAGCTGGCAGGGGTAATGGAGGCGAAGAACGATCTGAATACCACGAGTGGCGCTTAAAATGTTGAAGAAAACATATTTCAGGTGAGTATATTATTAAACATGAGGTAGGAAATGTGAGAGCACAACCAAGTGAGGAAATAGGAGTGTACCTTTGATGGTGGCGATATTTTATTTTGAGATGGAAAAATATTTTTCGATCAGAAGCGTTGCCAACCTTTGCTCGCTTCGCTCGCATATATGAAGACTTGTCACATTCCCTATGCTGCACAACCCCATTTGTGCTACAGTTTGCCTGTGGATGAATAGGTGGGTGGCGAAATAAACGAATACATCATTAAATATGTCACTTGTTGTGATCGAAGTGGAGATCTTCAGACAGAATGTCTAAACAAAGCGAGGTTTGTACCGCCTTCCAGTCCGGCGTTCGGAAGGAGTACGTGAGTGAGTACAGTTTTACTCCGCTTTTTAGCAATATTCCAGCAATATCACGGCGGCCACAAAGCATGTCATATGAGACTCGAGAGTTAGCTCCCCTTGAGACCCATTTTGGAAGCTGGGAAATTATAGTGACTTGAGTGTACGCCGTTTTCAGCAATATTCCAGCAATATCAGGGCGGGTACATTGGAAATGGACTTCACACGTTGTACCCATGTGGGTACTCGAACCCGAGTCTTCAGCGTGACGAACGAACGCTTGTCTATATGTGTAAGTGTGACATAGCATCTCAGTGGGTTAGCATAACGCACACGCACGTGCACATGCACACTGACATATGAATCATAGATTCCCCAGGATCATGAAGAGTATTGAAAATCCCACGACTGTCCGCAAAACGCGTAAGAACGTATATTTGTGTAAATGTTTACACCCAAAGAATAATCTGAGTGCCACCCACCTATGTACGGTGTTATTCCTGTCTGAGGGAGGACGGTTGGGTAGCGCTAAAGGTTAGCATACGACATAACCCTACGTTTGTTTTGGGTATATATGGTGGGGTAGAGGTGTGATTAAACTTTCCTCATATAACTCTCATCAGGGTGTGGAATGTCCTTAAAAACACACCTTAAGTTCCATTTAAAGTGTTCAAAGGCACGGTTTTCAAACCAGCGCAACCCATGACATCTGCAACCTTGACCACCAAGTCCAATGCGTCACCTCTTGCGACATTCGCAGGCTTCTGGGACCAGTTACAGTCAAAACCACCTTGCTATCTATTGCTGAAACCACTCGCCATGAGATTTGCGCATTACCGATCCCCTTTGTCATCTGGCTAAGTTTGTTCGCTGGACTATTCAGGACATTTTGGGAATGATCGTCCCGAAAAACCTTAAATTACACATTAATTCTGACTGATTCTTCCAGATTCCTGTTGTTTAACCGTCACACCATGGCTTGTCGGCATGACGTGGGACGAAACCTCCAAGTCGTGCTTGTACAACTGTCACCTGTTTTGGTGGTAGGATCACCATAGCAAATGCAATGGATTGACAAAACTCTGGGAAAATCTGGTACTCAACTAAAGAACCTAATGCCCCGAAACTTGGAGCGCTGGTCTTTTACTTTAGGGTGAGCATTTGATTGGTGCCACAATCTGAGAAAATTTATAAATTAAGGGTCACAACTCTCACCGTTCAAATATTTGAACATATATATATTGCCACGTACATTGTATGGGTACAATATTGGACAAATGAAGTGGCTAATAAACCGAGGTTGTCATTTTCAGTCTGACAGGATTCGCAAATCATGGGCTCGAATCCTAGATAGCACAAGATAAAATAGGTTCACATAAAATTTTCCAAATGATATACGGGAAGCCACGTTCTGAGAACTTGCTGGGTGACAAACCAACAAAATAGTTCGTCTATCCCTTGGGTGGGGCTGGGGTTAAATTGTGTGTTTTGAATTAGTAACCGTAATACGTTTCTGCCTTTATAGGAACACAAGCAAGTACGCACGCACCCCCCAAAATAAACTCCTAAACTCTAACACGAGGCTCCCGATAGCGCCCGTAAAGGTACCGGCTATGATAACTGTATAATTATCATCGGCTTTTTCTCCCTTCACACTTGAGGCGGATTCAGCCAGTCGCAATGAAAACTGAAAATTTGAAGTGGAATAATATCGAACGGCATTTGACGTGCATTCGCACTGCACTGTACATGTATTTTCTAGCATTCTAAACATTTTTACTGTATTCTCACTGCATTTTGAGTATTCTGAAACTATTCGAGGGAGAATAGAAAAGACATGCCACTTCAAACTCTGTCAAGATGTCTCGAATGCGCCTCGAATGAATCGGAACTCTTCTTGATTCCTCTCAATTCGATATAAGTATGAGGACGTCTGTACGAATGGCTTAGTGCTACAAACGTTCTGTGTATCACTTATTCGCTCGCTGGACTGCCGCCGAACAAGTACAAAAAGGGTCAGTTAGTGGACAGAATACCAGGTGACCCACCTGTATCATGAATTATTGTTGAACGGGAAGGACTTTGTTTATATTGAGATTATGCATTTATGGGGCGCTTCATTGAACTGCTGAATATACCTGGGTCTGGCAGAGTTTCAGTGTACATGTATTTCGCAATTGTTCACACTTGTCGTTCTTCTCTGATGTGGGACATCTAATCAACATTCTATTCCGTTACAATGACCGTGTCTTTTGGGGTGTTTACAAAATTCTAAAGATATAAAGACGACTGGATTTATATGATCACGAACGGTAGTTTGGAGCGTGCACAGGTCCTAATTTCATCGTCTACCTTTAGTAATCCTGCATAGTGTAAAGTGAAGCCTCGTTAATCCGAACGGTTGTGTCTTTCGGCAAATTCGTCCGTATTGGGAATCATCCGGACTACTGAATCAAGACCCACGTTTCAGCAAGAGTACTACTTGCTGTTTACCCCTGACAGTTAATCTTCATATGTTGCCACATCACATTCGCATTTGTAAGGTGTTTACGACCAAATTCATCAGCTCCAACGTTGGTAACCATGGCGACTGACAAATCAGAGACTACTGGTAGATTTTATGACGTAATTAACAATTGTATTATACCGTTAATAAAGTTCACAAATCAATGCCAATCAATACAAAGACATCACACAAAATACAGTGGCGGTACAAATTCAAATGTAATTTATATAAAAGCAATGATTGTGGCAATAAAGGCGGAGGTGGCAATATTCACTTCCGAATTATAATCCGACTTGCAAATCAGGCCTAGCAGATGTCATGATCGTCACACATGAAGGCGGGCATGCAAGGTAGGTAGGTAGGTAAGGTTTTAGGGCGACCTTGGGCCTTAAAAGACCTATATGCGCCCAACACTTAACAAACAGTTACATTCTTGTCCAGTTAAATTACGTCGTACTTATCCGTTTTGACGAGGAAGTCTAATACAGCTCTTTGTATGCAACCATACATTAAATTATCGCCAAGTATTGCGTTCAGCGTAAAAATAGTTTTGGTTTTATTAAGCACAATGTCTCTAAGAGCCTTGCGTGGGTTTTCATGAGCTGGACATTCAATGAGGTAGTGCTGAACTGTTTCTGGGCAGTGTAAGTTACAGCTTTCACACATAGGAGAGATGTCTTTATCTAAAATGCTTTTATATGCCTTTAATCCACAGTGTCCTAGCCTGAGGTGAGTTAAAACAACTTCATCTCTGCGGCAACGCCTACGGATTTTAAAATGTTTGTTTACTGCAGGACAAATCGAGTACATGTGTCTACCTGTAGTTTCACTGTCCCATGTATTTTGCCAAGAGGCATTTATTGACGATGAAATGACAAACCAGTAATCTCTTGAAATGGGCTTAATTGATTGAATATCTGGCTGTGGTCTGTTGCAAGCCATCTTAGCAAGTGTGTCGACTACTTCGTTCCCAGCTATACCTACATGTGCAGGAATCCAAACAATATCACAGCTGATGTACATGGAGTTTAGAACAGTATCAAGATACAAGATGTCGTATATAATGTCACTGCGTGGACCTTGGACACCTGATTGAATTGCTTGTATAGCTGATAACGAATCAGTAAGAATTATTGCTTCGTGCTCGTTATCTTTTACCCATTTTAAAGCTTGAAGTATAGCTGTCAATTCTGCTGCAAACACAGACAGATGATCAGTCAATCTAAATCTTTTAGATAAACCAAGATCAGGAATATAAAAGGCCCCACCAACATGACCGGTTCTGGGATCTTTTGAAGCATCAGTGTAAATATGAGTAAAATTACTATATTTGTTGTGGATGTAGTCTTGGGTTAGGATTTTAACAACACATGGTGACATTTGTTTGTTTACAAGCTCCGATAAATCATAAGAAATCGAAGGTTGTGTTAAAGTCCATGGAACCGTTTTAGGTAGAGATTGCACAGCATTCAGCTGAAGATTGTTCAACTCGTACTGTGATGCAAATTGTTGAACGAGTAATCCAAATGGTGGTTTTCCATGATTCCAATCACACATGACATATTCCACACAATCACACAAAATATCAGTTGCTGGTTGATACCTAGATGACGCTTTTAAAGATAAATAGTACTTAAGGGCCACTTTAAGACGATGGTATTGCAAAGGAGGTTCTGAGCATTCCACCTGCAAGGCAGAAACTGGTGTAGTAGGAAAGGCACCAGTGCATATCCGAAGAGCTTTAGCTTGAACACGATCAAGTTTAACCAAATGACATTTTGCAGCATTCATGAAAACTTGACAACCGTATTCTAATCTAGACAAAATGAGTGCTTTGTACAAAAGAAGCAAGGAAGATTTATCAGCACCCCACTTTGTGGAAGACACGCTCTTCAGTAAATTGAGAGCTTTAGTGCATTTTGATGAAATGTAATCGATGTGGCTGGACCATGTGAGTTTTTGATCAAAGATTACACCCAAGAATTTAAATTCTGAAACAAATTTTATGTCCTGACCACCAATGTGTAGCTTCAGATTTGGGGGAAGTTTACGTCTTGTGAAGAACATAGCAACTGATTTAGAAGTGGATACCTTGAACCCCCACTTTGAACACCAAAGATCGATAGAATTTAGAGCCAATTGAATAGATTTGTGAACAAACTCAATGTTTCCAAAACGTCTCCAACAAGCACCATCATCTGCAAATTGTGATGCGTCAATATTTAACGGAAGTTCAGAAAAGAAATCATTGATCATGATATTAAAGAGCAAAGGGCTTATACCACTGCCCTGTGGAGTGTCATTTACAATAATTCGCACGTCAGACACGTGTTGCCCAATACGAACTTGTATGGTTCGATCAGTTAGGAAGGACTTTATCCACTGTAGCATACGTCCCTTTACCCCTAAACTTTGCAGTTTAAATAAAAGGCCATTTCTCCATAACATATCATACGCCTTTTCAATGTCTAAAAATACACACAGCATATACTCTTGGTTTCCTAATGCTTTCTGCGCTTCATTTTGTAGTCGAACTAGGTGATTTGTGCATGAACGAGTTTTCCTAAACGCACACTGTAGCCTCGCTAATAATTCATTTGATTCTAAGTAGAAACTCAGACGATTTGTGACCATCCTTTCCATGATTTTACACAAATTAGACGTTAAGGCTATTGGTCTGTATGAAACAGGGCGAGATGGATCTTTACCAGGTTTAGGAACAGGGATAACAACAGCATGTCTCCAGCTCCTGGGTAACTTTCCAGATATCCAGCTTTGATTTATGATATTTAGTATGACTTCTAAAGATGAATCGGGCATATGTTTAAAGTGTTCGTAGCACAATTCATCCGCACCAGGAGATGTATTCTTACCTTTTGATATTGCAGATTTAAATTCTCCCAGATGGAAGTATAAATCATATTCAGGAAAAGGTTGTAATAAAGAATCTGAAATTTTAGGGATAATCTCATTCTCTAAATATGTGACTTCCTTTTTAAACTGAGTAGAAAAGTTTTCATAGCTGCTAACAGCCTCAAACTGATCTGCTAAAAGATTGGCTTTCTCTTCACGGGAAATAGCACTTTGATCCAAAACAGGAATAGGGGATCTATTGTGGTTCCCACTAATCCTTTTTACTTTGGCCCAAATAGAAGACAAGGAAGTATGCCTGTTTATTGTAGATATATAGGAACGCCAACTGTTGCGTTTTAAAGAGCGTACAAGACGCTGGAATTCAGCCCGTTTTTTGCGAAAGTCTTCTAAATCAACCGGTAAGGATGTCCTGCGAAGTCGGTTATAGGCCTTTTGTCGAGCTTTATCAGCTTTGTCACAATCCTTATTCCACCAATACTGAGTATTTCGAGTATTTGGCTTTCCAGAAGTTTTCCCAATAGCTCTTTCTGAGATTTTAGTCAAAGAGAAAGTTAGATTGTAATTTGACCTTTCAATGTCGTCTGTAAGCAAATCACACGTTATTTCATTTGAACAATGTTCAACAAATTTATGCCAATCTGCAGATTTAAATCTCCATCTAGAGATTCCTAGTCCAGGTGTTCGAAGAGGTTTAAATGATATTTCAGTGAAAACTGGAAAATGATCACTCCCCAGACTGTCATTTTGATAAACACCCCACTGACATTTGTGTGATAATATAGGCGAAACAAGGGTAAGATCCAATGCTGAGAAAGTAAAGTTACTAGTATTTATACGGGTCATTTCGCCAGAGTTTAGTACTATCAAACCTGTGTCATCCAAAAGATTTTCTACAACTTGACCAGCATGATTTGTA
The DNA here is from genome assembly GCF_037392515.1 of Haliotis asinina. Classification (NCBI taxonomy): domain Eukaryota; kingdom Metazoa; phylum Mollusca; class Gastropoda; order Lepetellida; family Haliotidae; genus Haliotis; species Haliotis asinina. Next base: position 93,788,056 of record NC_090281.1, read on the forward strand.
TGCCTGCTTCCCCACAGTACATTGTGACTATTAAAATCACCACATATCAAAACTGGCGTAGCTACAGAATTTGTCAGCATTTTATAATCATCTACAGATGGCGTACCATTGCTGTATATATTAACAATGGTTAGGAATTGCTTCTCTTCTGAGACAATTTCCACAGCATTTGCCTCAAAATTAAGTTTCGGCAAGGTATGGCTATTATATGTTAAATCCGATTTAACAAAAATAGCACAACCGCCACGTTTGGGATTTCTAGTCTTAGGGTCATATTCAATGCGGTCTTTTCGCATGCAAACATAGCCATTAATTTTGAACTGACACTCAGGCCAGAGAAAGGTTTCTTGAATGCATAGTACATCCGGTTTGAATTCTAGTTTTCCAAGAAACGCTTTAAGATGAGGACCGTGTGCTACTAAACTCTGTGCATTCCACTGCAGAATAGTTAATAGTAAGATGGCGCTATCCATCATGATTTATCAGTGGAAAAAGAACGGAAGATATCTTGAGATATGTCAATGTGGAGATGAGACTTTGCAGCGGACATAATTCGATATATTTGGTCATCACGGTTTGTAGCACCAAAGCTGACTGTGATAACCTCTAGCAGGAATGCAACAAGATTTTCAGTTGAATATTCAACTTGGGATGTGCTGCGGTCGCCAGATAGATGTGTAGACTGCAAATGATCCAACGACCTATCACCATTGATAGAACACTGACAGGAGCATTTATTTGCTCTGTTCGAACCCTGAGTGACCTTCACTGAAGGTAGACTTGTTGCAACTTGCTGAGAAGATGAAACAACTGGCTGTTTATTAGGACGACGTTTGACAACATTTGCAAATGACACAGGCATAGTAGTGTTGTTCTCTTTGACCATTTGTACAGCTTCTTTATAAGAAACTTTGTTCTCAACTTTTACACGTTGGATTTCAACCGCTTCCTTGTATTTACTACAACCTCTATAGGCAGCGCTGTGTTTTCCTCCGCAATTTGAACATTTTAAGGTATCTTTAGATGGGCAGGCATCATAGGTATGATCCCCACTGCAACGAGCACAAACCCGAACTGTACTTTTACAATTGGTTGATGTATGGCCGAAACGCTGGCATTTATAACACCTGAGGGCTGGTGGGACATATGCTCTTACCTTGAAGGACTGATAGTACATGTATACATGCTCAGGGAGTGTAGTACTTGCAAAAGTTAACAGAACTGATAATGTCTGCTCTTTTTCCTTACCTCTGGTCAAACGTTTAGCATCAGTAACTTTAAAGGGTTTCAGCTGCTCAACTATTTCATCTTCAGAAATATCCAGATCGATATTGTAAATGACACCTTTTGTTTCTCGCAGACTTTTGGGGACATAAGCTTTGATCTGTTTACCACAAATCTCGTTAAAGAGAGAGCCATTTTGGACTGATCAGCCGATCTGCAGTGTAACACAATGTCACCCTTATCCAACCGCTTCAGGCTATGGATATCACCAACATGTTTTTGAATGTCCTTAGCTAGTGCAACGGGACTGACGGATTTCAAACTGACACTAGGGTCAACCGAGGAAAAAATAACAATGGGTTTCAAATTATGTTCATTAAAACTACATTTTGTCTGAACATCGTCATCATGTTTTCGTTTCGGACGTTTAGCCAACATAGCATTATATTTCTCAGCGAATTCAGCATGAGCGGAAGTTTCCTCAAAATCATCAGGAGCCGACCAGTCGGCTGTAAATTCCCCATCAGAATCTGAATTCATCGTCCTATCTGCGAAACAAACGCTATCACTGTTGTCGACAATCCTAATCCTCGAAGTAGGGTCTGCACGAGCCAAACGTGCCACACGCACGCACAAAGCCGAGCGTGCTCAGCCAACCGAAACACGAAAGTGAGGTTCACGAGCACAAACTTACAACTAAAGGCAGTTACAAAATATAATTACTAAATTAATTACCAAAGCAAGTTTCACCAACTATGCTATGGTATAGTTCAAAGAACACCCCCAACTAACCACTGTAAATCTCAGCGAGAACAATGCACACAAGACCACTGACTCAGAGAGCGAGATAAACACGTCTGTCTTCGTCAGCAGACCAAGCAAAACTCTTCTCGGGCATGCAAGATGACACGCGAGAGTTAGCTCCCGTTAATGCGAGACACGTCCATAATTTCAAAGGTAGAAAACTGCAGTGAGTTGGGTTTCACGCCGTTTTAGTAATATTCCAGCAATATTACTGCGGAGGACTCCAGAAATGGGCTTCACACATTGTACCCATGTGGGCATTCGAACCCCGGTTTTCGGTATGACGAGCGGACGCTTTAACCTCTAAGCTACACCGCCGCCTCGGGAAATTGTAAGTTAAGTTAGATGAATCTTTCATTGTAGCCACATCCCAGACCTTCCTGTCTAAATGTAATACTATAATCTGTAATGATCTTATTGGTTGTAAGAGGCGACAAATTGGAACCTGAGATCAGGCTCCGCGAATTGGTGGATTTGGGCAATCAGACTCGGTGACTTCAGGGAGGTCAGATTCGGTGACTTGGTGGATCGGGAGATCAGGCTCGGTGATTTAGTGGATCGGGAGGTCAGACTCAGTGATGTGGTGGATCTGGTGGTCAAACTCGGAGACTTGGTGGATCGAGAGGTCAGATTCGGTGACTTGGTGGATCGGAAGGTCAGGCTTGGTGACTTGGTGATCTGAAGGTCAGACTCCGTGACTTGGATCGGGAGGCCAGGCTCGGTGACTTGTTGATCGGAAGGTCACTGCCGGTGACTTGGAGGATTGGGAGGTCTGGGTCGGATATTGGTTTTAATGCAATGTAATTCTGCAAATCGGTATGCGTAACGTAACCACCTGTCTAGCTCACTCGAATAAAAGGACACTTTTTGTAACCTTTTTCATCTCTTTTATGTTTAATTTTACACGTGTTCCAGGAAAAGTGACGAGACAGTTGGCATTCTGTGTGTATGTTGAATTGATTTCTTCACACATCATCTTCCACTAAGGTTCTAATCGATGAAAGAGCTTTTGATCTGTTCATTGACTTGTTTATACTCAGTGAACTCATTGTCATTATGTACAATCTGGACCCTACATAAAACAACCCCAAAATAGTCTCCAGATTCACAGGCTTCTATGAACGTTCGCTCTGACTGTAAAAACCTGAAATCATACACCTTTGCACTTTGTATTGGTTCCCATTGGTCAGTAACAACCCGTACAAAGAAAATCATTTTGAAGGGTGCATTAGATGTAACACCAAATCATTGTTCTTCTATTGTGTAAAGGCTCATAGTTAATCGTTGACACATTTCTTAGGATCGTTATATTCAGTGGTACATTTGCTGGACACAGTTCAGGAAACAAGTCCAACGCAGGGACATACAATGTGGTCATTTTCACTGCATTTCACTTTAGAACACCGAAATTCCTTCCTTTGTTCTGTTGAGGATTATGGCTAATCGTCAGCACTGGAAATCGTTCGCACATTTACTTAGCCCAGTTTTGAAATCAACATTTGAGATAGCCAGCTGTCACACACCAATCAGCACGGTTTCATCCTGTAAATCGCTTCTCACGAGATGCATGGGTTGCTGAAGACCAGTGGGTTGCTCAAAGCCAGATCTTTACATGTAGCTGTAAAGCTGAGAGTCAAGACCAGTGATTGATATCATCAGCATCGCCAGCAATATTACGCTCAGACGTTGAAGCCGCAAGATCCCGTTATATCGCCTTTTATGGGGTTACTGGCCATCAGTTCAATCTGAAGTATCGCTTCTCTGCCTTTTGGCAACATCAAAGTGTAGTTCTATCTGAAGTCTCCAGAAATCACAGACAAATATTCCATTAACCGTGTGTGATTGTAATCACTTTATTACGTATATTAAGTTTTTTATTTGTAACAAACAAAGTAAAAATACACGTCCCCGTTTTTAGCGAGGATTAAAGATTTTTTAAAAATATGAAAACTGGAGATGACCCTCGACTCGAAATGCATTATAGTACAATACATCATGATGTGAGGCATTTCGAGTCGGGGGTCATCTCCAGTTAGGAGGACCTGTAAATAAAACATCAAAGTATGGGATTGTACATAATCTGACAGTGATAAATATATAAACATAATGTAACATAAATGTGTACAGAATAATTTAAGCCATAGCCAACGTGATAGAACTATGTGCCCTTTAGTTGGACATGCACACCCACAGAACAGCGGTTTTAGAAACAACATGCAGTGTACCCCGTTTATAGACACAAGGAGAAAATGATAACGTATACTTTGAGTGTTACGTTGAAGATAACCTCAACCTTTATCCATAGCAAGTCTGATTCCGTTGTCAACAGATAACGTGATGTATTTTCAGCGTTTTCCAACGGAACGACAGATAGTGTGATGTACTGTCAGTGCTTTCCATGTCTGCCTGATAAAACGGTTTTACAGTATTAATTTTTGTTATTTTCACAGAACATTTCACAGAGCCGTTTCCGACTGCCAAGATGTGAACTTTTTTTACATCAAAGCATTGTAACACTTCGCGCGCTCTTGTTGATCAGGCCAACAGGTTCCATGTAACAGATCAATCTCTTCCACACAGCAGATCAATCATGTCCACACAACCAGATCAATCACTTCCATACAACAGATCAATAAGCCAATGAGCTCACATCATTGTCTCAGTACCTGCGTGAGCACCCCCAGATCGCAAGTCTTAAGAAGTTGACAATGCCAAACATTCTCCAGAGGCGAACAATGCCGAGGACTGCGCGGAGTGTTAGTTATCACTGATCTAAGACCATGATTGCCTTGGGTCCCTGATGGCTTTTCTCGTGACTTTCTACAACATGGCTTACAGAAATCAATATTATCCATGCGTGTTCGGAGTCTTTGCAATTGAAATATATTCATATCATCATTCAGTTAACGTTTAAGTCAGCCTCTGTCTCCCCGAGTGAACATGTCATCGTTAGCTACTTTATAGAAATTGGCCTGCATTATAACTTAACAACTATATTCATGTCAGTAACAGTATGATATAGAATTGGGGTAGGTGTTTTACTAAGAGATTATAGAAGACTCTGTCCAGATACAGTAAAAGGGTTGAGCGCCTGTTCGACATGTAATTCCGATGTAACTACCTGTATCTTCACAATTGTTTAAGTCAATGAATTGCTGACATTTTTAAAGCATTTTCAGGTAAAGAGTCAACCACCTGTACTGTTGGTATATTGTTTAGGAAAGTGAGATGGCCTAGCTGTTTTCTGGAGGCCAACAACCCTTCTTTTAAAACAGTTGTAAACATTATTGCTTGAATATGTGACAGGTTTTCTTCTAAGTATGATTACGATGCGTAACGATGTGTTTGTGTGTCACATGTGTGCCTAAAATAAAACCAATGGAAATTTCAAACATTCACTTTCACTCGAGGCGAGAAAGTTTGACAAATATTATGACCGATAATGGCCTATTGCCACGCCTTTCACCAATTCTCTGTAAGTCGGAGCCATGTATTTAAAATATGTTTGCTGTTAAATATCAATCTAGAGGCATCGCAAACAAAGTTAAATGACACGTCTCCATGCTGTTCATATGGATTTTATTACCAAACGCTTGTCGCCAGACGGGGTACGTTTGTGTGCAATGTAAAGCACGATAGAGAATACTGAAAACGCTGTTGAAATAGCACATATAAATATTCAGGAATGTTGTTCTCTCAAGAGAAAATAAAGAATGGCGTTTAAACATAATTCTTCAGCGTTTTATATTGTCTTTAGTATATGCGTCATATGCGTTTCTGTTGAATTAAGAATATCTAGAACACGCAAATACCTTGTTAAAATTCTTAAAATGATGTGAAATTACTGAAGACGTAATTAGGAACATATGTTAAAACTAAAAAAGCAGATTACTGCAGATGCCTTTATAATAAAATCATAATTAGAGTCTATATCGTTTAGATTTTTAAGGATGTAATCTACGTGACTTACATATATCAATATACAACACAGAATGTGGGATAACCGACAATAGCGAGGCAAGTGCTTCAAGTGGATGCAGCAAATTACAGTGCAATATGTAATATATCACAGATGATGCACAGGGACAGTCTGTGATACTCAGTACACGTAAATGACATCTCTGTGCTGTAATACAAGTGATGTGATGTGATCCACTTGGCAGCTACTATACATTCTTGTGACATACAACTAATATCTATCAATATTGCAATACTTACTATTGTATTAAAAATTCAGATAATGTTAAATCAGTGCATTTGCTAGGTTATGTTTCTAAGCCGTCTTGACCTTAGTAACTTAACTGCACTAACGTGACCATTCTTAACATTATCGGACACCCTCTAATAATGCTACATCGTTACGTTTCCATGGCATCTATTTGTATTATTTCATCAATACACAATGTTCATTATTTTGTAATGATAATAGGTGTATCGTACGCTACAGAGCTACCATACAATGAGGGATACCATAGATGACCAACAATGTCATGTTTCTCGTAGTTCTTCAGTTTCCTCATCTGGTGCCCTTTCCAAGTAAGAATATTACACTGACTTCTCGTCAGTAGTGGGTGATATTATGTACAAAATTTTATTCCAAATTTGTTTCGTATTACATTATAGTTATTGAAACAAAACGTTCAGGTAGATTACGTATGGTGGTACCGTAGATTGCGTATGGTGGTACCGTAGATTGCGTATGGTGGTACCGTAGATTACGTATGGTAGTACCGTAGATTGCATGATTTCGGTTTTCTGCGTTACCTCTTGTCTTTTGTCCAATGTTAGAAGCTGTATCCCACCAACTGTCATTGATTTTCTCAACTGCGTAGATCGAAGTTCATGATGTTGATAAGTTGATGGTCTGGTCAATACTTGATTATTCATTGACCGCCTCCATATAGCTGAAATATTGCTGAGTATGGCACTAAACAACAAACAAACCAGTTATACATTGAGGCTGATGTTTGTTTGACATTAATCTGCATTAGATCTAAATATCGATCCGATTAACATTCTCACTTTCTTAAGAAAACTTTGATTCACAAGAAACATTATCTTTATAGCAAAGTATGAAAATAAGAGGTAATGAAGCCCACCAGAGGTATATGTTAAATGTACGAAGAAGATGATGTAGCCTAATGATTAAAGTACCCGCTCGTCACGATGAAGACCCGATTCCCCACATACATACAATGTGTAAAGCCCATTTTTATGTCCCCCGCCAAGATATTGCTGGAATATTGCCTCAAGCGAGGTAACCACATACTCACTCATCTAGTAACGGGTAAGTGTTCATGGCGTCATCCTTTAGTTGTAGTAATCGTTAACGACTGCGTACATAGTTCACCTCCCCTCTGTATATGTATGTGTTTACGCCACAGGGGCAGTACTACAGCAACCTCTTTGTGTGAGACACTGGAAGAGGACTTGACACACTGAACACATCTGTGCATTCGAACCCGGGTCTTCGACGTGGACAGCGAAAGCTTTACCCACTAGACTACCACGATTCATCTCTGAAACTTGACCGTGCATAGATCAGACAAGATCATTAATGTCATCGGGAACGTCATGAGAAACACGCCAAGCATCCCTATGCCAACTGCAGACTTTCTCTCGTCTTCTGCAGTTTTGAAATTTGCAATTGTTTTGGTAAGGTTTTTGGTGTTAAGAATAAGTTCCCTTCTGATTTCTTCTTCCTTTTTCTTCACAACATGGGGAGATAACTGACTTAGTCTTCCGCGTGGAATGCAAGCACAACGGCACACTTCTCTCGTCACACGTGGGGGGTTGTGGTCGTCGGTCAGTTTGGTTCCCATGTCTTTGCTAGTGACCGTTGGTCCGTATGGTGGAAAATATGTTGTATCGGTTAGTGGTAGTAATCCTATAGATGCTAACGTTGATGAAATGACTTGTGTTCCTCGCGAGGCCGCCTCAGTGTTTAACGTAGTCGGGTCTGTATGAGAGGACGCAGACGTTGCTGTGACTGACGGTGTTGGCTCAGACAGAAAGGATGTTAATGGTTCGGTAGTTGTTGCCATGAAGTGGAATGATGGTTGTGTTCCCGACAAGGCCGTCGGTGTGATGAATGTCACCTCCACGGGGTCACTGCTAACGGCGGTAACGACAGCGGTCGTTACATCACTGCTGTAGAACGACGTGACGACAGAGGCGTTACACTGGAGCACGCCGTTTTCGTTTACATGACCAACAATGTGGTTGCCTGTAAAGTGATAATAGGTGTTAAAAGGAACCTCAACATCTGAAACATAATCTTATTATCCAAGCTATCTTGTTATACTCATACAGTGAATGATTTATAAAGCTCGGAGTTAAACAACAAACTATGAAGCAAAATAACAATGACATGTATTTCAACGAATTACTGAAAAAATTGTAATGGGGCCAGGTTTTCAGGTGTGGTTACATTTCCGACGTAGATGTAAAAGGTGAAAAGGGCGGTGGGATAGCCTAGTGGTTAAAGCGTTCACTCGTCGCGCCGATACCCGGGCTCGATTCCCCACAAGGGTACAATATGCGAAACGCATTTCTGATGTCCAGCCCCCCATACCCTGACATTGCTGGAATATTGCTAAAATACTCACTCTGAAGGAGGGATGTTATTTTACGCCACAATGAACATTTTCATTTACCCCGTATTTACCCCGAGGTAAAAATATTGATTCATAGTTTTCGTAGTGGGCTGTACGGTTCTTCTTCCAGAAAGAAATATGCCCACTTCCTTGCTGGACCCACCTATGGGACAGTGAATTAAAGAGTTCACAGGGCAAGTGTCTGTGACTGTCCTGCCGTGCCACTGCTATGATGTACTGATTTTCTCCACCCCAATTGATCTATCTGCGATATGGAGCAGGTACGTCAGTGTAACAGCATACTGAGCACTACTCCACATATATCACGGCCTGTCTGATTGTTGGGACCTTGAGGGAAGAGGACGGTTCATAAAAACCTATATAATTGTCAAACCGGATTCGAACCCATGTTCACAACGTGAATAGGAAAGAGATTGGCAACATGATTTTAACTGAATGTTGAACTGTGAAACATTAAAACGAGTACTGAAATTAATTGGAGCACTTACTGGTAGAGTCCGCTTCACATACAGAAATCTTCTTATCATTACAGCTGATATCAAGCCATCCTCCATTGTAGTGTAAATTCATTTGTACGCATTGTTCAGACGAATAGTTCGGTTCTTCTCCAAACCAGTTGGTGTAGTTAGATAAGGTACAATCTGTCCACACGGCCACGCCGTTGTCAGAGTCCCACAGTCCAATGTACCAACGTGATTCTGAAATGATACCATATTACAAACACAAGGAGGATGTGTGCAAGTACTGAAGTGTGAATGTATCATCCATCTACAGATGGCCTGACAGAACCACTAGGAATTATTTAAACTGTATGAAATCATAAGATTAGGCCACAAAAATATATTTCCTATTCCTCATAGCTTTTTTAAATGGGTAAGTAGGGAAGATTTTGTTTTTATATTTTAAATTTTTTTTCTGATTTTCTATACAATGTTAGTCCAAAGTTTTGAATGCCGGCAGCTGAGAAGTATTTCGGAATTCTGCCAGGTTTGTGCAAAAAATAGGATCGGGTGGAAATGAGAACACGAAATTATTTCTATGCGATCTTAGATCAGCATAATAGAAAGAACAAAATGCATTCGGTGAATATAATTTTGCATATTTCACACTTATCCGTCTCTGAAAGCGTGACCATTGATGTAATAGCGGTATTAAACACCACAGAAATACTCAGAGCTGGATAAGAGAATTCGTAGTTCATCTGTGGCTAAGGCCTGCGAAAAGCTCTCACAAAATTCCACATTGAAGTTATATAAGCTGAATGAAAATACAAATACTGTAACGTCTTGTTATGCACGGTTTACCGTATATTCATGATGACGTCTCCTTTACAGTTTGCGTGTTTGCCACGTCAAGACCCTCACAAAGTATTTCAGTGTGAACAGCTTACAATGATTATGCTCGCACACGCTGATAAGAGCTCCTGTCTTTACTGTACATTACATCACACACTGTCATGGCTTGCTGACAATCAGCATCTACGCCCTGTGGTAAGCGTCAAAAGGAATGGTTCAGAACGAAGCCGCAACACAATTTAATCGCAGTCGGAACA